>NW_017728949.1:43414295-43435913 GCF_001723895.1 Crocodylus porosus
AGAGACGGTGTCGAAGGCCCTCCAAAAGTCCAGGAAGACTATGTCCACTGCTACCCCTGCATCTAAGGATTTGGTGATCTGATCACAGAAGGCCACCAGGTTGGTCTGGCAGGACCTGCCATTAATGAACCCGTGTTGGTTGCCCCTAAGCATAATCTCCCCTGCTGGCCCCTTGTGGATATGTGCCAGAAGAATTTTCTCAAACAGCTTGCCCAGGATCGAGGTAAGACTAACTGGCCTATAGTTTTCCGCATCCTCCTTCCTCCTCTTCTTGAAGATAGGAACCACGTTGGCCCTCTTCCAGTCCTCTGGCACCACTCCAGAGCACCACGAGTGCTCGTAAAGCCGTGCCGGGGTCCTGCAATGACCTCAGCCAATTCCCTCAGTACTCTAGGGTGGAGATTGTCTGGACCAGCTGATTTGAATACATCCAGTCCCTCCAGAAGTTCCCTAACTAGTTCCTCACTAACCCTTGGCCCAGGTGCACCTCCCCTGGGGCCTGAGGGGGGTCCAGCGTGGGGGTGACTGTTCCAGTCCCTGCTTAGGAAAATGGAGGCAAAGAAATCATTAATTGGTCTACCCCAGTGACTCTCAACCAGAGGGCTGGGGTAACCTGGGGTGCTACCATATCCTTTGAAGGGGGTTGGGAGGTGTGAGGAGATAAGTGATGTGGGAAGAGATAAGCACAGGTTTAGGCTTGTCCTTGACTGGACAATCCTATACCCCCACTCTCCAGCCCCTCTGCAAGGAGATAAGCACTGTAATATGTATAGTAGTTTTTTTTAATTGGTTGCTATTCATTTCACAAAAGTAATGTAGGGGGGCCTCAAGTCCAGTAAAGGGTGCCAAGAAAGGTTGAGATCCATTGGTCTACTCCTACACACTGGGGAGTGTGGAGGATGTGGAAGATATGTGTTTGCTTCACTATTCTGTGCAAAAAATACGAATTGCTGGTGGTTCTAATTCAGTCATAACTGTTAATATTCATTCTACAAAACCATGGACAGTGAAGTGGATTAACTGCCTCATGAATATGATTAGCAAAGAGGCTGACTGAAAAACAAAAGGGCCAGGAGGAGACTTTTTAATAGAAGAGGATTTGTGCTGTACTTTGCCACTGGGAACAGAAGACAACCTCAAGAATAAAGTCCTTTCAACAGCTCAGAAAATGTCAGATGGGGCAATTAGCAGTGACCAAATTTAACTCAGAACCCAGTGGGAAAGGTCAGTTGTCTGTACTGGTATTGCTAGTAATATTAATAAAATCCTGGCCTGTACTCCATCAGAGATTGCCTTGAACAACTAAGAGTCTGTGTACATTGGACCTTTTACAGCCTGAGCACACTCGTTCCAGTTCTTACATCCTTTAGCCTTCGCTGATTTTTCTAGCAGAGAAACTGAGCTTGGCATTTCCTCACCAGTGAACAAAGCACTGAACTATGCAACCAGTGCATGTAACTTGCAATTAGTAAAGTAGCCCTTAAACAAAAGGACTATTACTAAAATAGGCTATTGTGGCAAAACAGCACAAAGTGCTAGGACTGGCTTCACTAATGCTCTTTGGTCCAGCTTGCAAAAATCTGTGAATGGGTTAAACAGTCACTGGACCAGACACGTAACGTAAAATGCATAAATAGTTTCAGAATACAGCAAATATTCCAACCACTAAGCAACAGGCAGGCCCGCACCCTGGCCTAAAGAATCTTAAATTCTTTGCTGCACAGTGGCTCTGCTTCGAGTGAGAAGATTGGGATGGAATCGCCCCAGCCAAAACAGGCTACAGGTTGATGACTAAGACCCGCATCATTCACATGTAATGTGCTCTGGTTCCTGGTTTGAGATGCCTAAGTGCCAAACCCACAAGCTTAACCCTGCACCACTAGGTTGTAAAAAGGAGGCATGACTGACCTGTTTGCTGACTATGAGATGTCCCCTGCCCACAATGCACTGTTTTCAAGTTGAACAATGCACTTGCATGCTGCAACTACTTTGACTGCTTAATTCATTAAATAAAGGGCAGTAACTTACTGGAATTCAGCATCAGCCTGCCTGAAACATATCTCTTTACTGTGCTACTCTATATCAAAAATGGTAGGTGCCTAGAGTTTTCTTAATTCTTTAAATATTGTTCATAATGTCCAGTTGGCACTTATACAGGTGTGGGTTAGGTTCTGAGAAAAACCACAGACCTATTGTTTCTGGGCCTGGCCTCACCTGCCCTTGCCAGCTAAGGCCAAAAGCAAATATACAGCACCATCTAGTGGAGCTACGGCATGTTCCTTCTCCTGAAGGACCAGAGAAAGACTGAAAAAAATAGATACAGGTAAAAAGAATTCATATAACGCTCTAGGTGCTAATGCTGAGGTTGGGCAGCTACTGGTCAGGACTGATCTAGGTGCAGGTACCACCTATGTTCTGTTATGGATATTTCCCTTGCTTCTGGGCTTTGCCCCTTCTCCCCATTCCCGCCACTTGTGTCAGTATTTTTGGCCTTCCTCAGAGGCATTGGATATTGGCTACAGCTGTGACTGGGGACTTTGATTGGGTGTGCAAATGCTCCTGCTGGAATCAAAACTGGAGGTTCCTGGCTACTGGGTCTTGCCCATCTGCTCAGGGTCAGACTCCTTGCCATGGGGTCAAGAAGGAACTTTACCCCATGGCCAGACTGGTACAGACTGTGGGGGGTTTTGCCTTCCTCTGTAGTAGGAAGCATAGCTAGAATCTACCCAGAATCTCTTGAGCATATATTGCCAACATTTAGGACATAGGCTGCTGTGGTTCCCCTGCTTTACCTGTAGCAGGTTTGGGTGTTAGGTCTGCATTGTGTTGGCGTTGATGGCAGTCTTATATAGAGCTTAGATTATGGTTTGCATAGAATAGTTTAGATAGGGATGATCCTGCCTCAGGAAGGGGGTTGGCCTAGATGACCTCTGGGGGACTCTTCCAGCCCTGCTTCTCTACTATTCTCTGATGCTCCGGTAGGGAATTGAAACTTGAGCAATGAGAAGGAAGGGCATTTGCAGGAATGAACATGAGGAGGCTAAGGTGGCTTGACAAAGAGTGAATGACACAAAAATGATGCCCTCAAGAAATTACTGATAGTCAGGGAGGCTCCAAAGCACGGCCTGTGCAATGAAAACAGAAAACTGAAGCTCCAAGGTTGAGATGGCAGGATGTAGTCAGAAGAGAAGACACCACTGAGTAGAACAGGTAGAGAAGGAAGATCCAAGGTTTTGTGACACTAGAAGCTGAAAGGAGGAAAAAAGGCCTTCCACCATTGGGTTGACGGTAATATTTACTCCATTTATGAATAAAATCAGCATGTTGTAGGTTTGAGAGTAATTTGGAACTTTCCAAAAAGCACAAGAAATACTACAGTATGGAGGCTTTAATTTTCACACTATGTCCACACGAGCGTGGACTTTTGTTTCTGCAGGGACAACTAGAAGTGTGACACCTTGTGCTACTTCTGCTTGTCCCCAGGGAATGCCTGTGCCATGTGCCCTCTGGCACATGGCAGGTTACCCCGGGTCGGGTAGGAGAGGCTTGGGGCCAGCACTGGACTGGCCCCAGCAGTCTTACCTGGGTTCCTGGGGACCTCCAGGGGCAGCAGCAGCTGCGATCCTGCCGCTTGAAGCTTAGCCAGCAGCTGGAGTGTGGTTCTGGCCAGCCAGGCTCTGGTTTTGGGTGGTGCATGCTGTCCCTGTGTGCACCGCGCTCCATTTTTTTTTTTTTTTTGAGTGAGTCTTTTCGACCCTGGTTCTCCTAGGCTCAACCCTCCCCCCCCCCGCCCTCTCCCCATGCTGCTACCTTGCATCACAGACAACACCAGAATGTGCACTATGTGGTGCCGTGAATGTGTCTGCAGCACCACATACCACATGGCTGTTCTCATCAGGCCGCGGCCTAAGTGTCCAAATTTGGATACAGCCTACCTTGCTGTCATGGCAGTGACAATATAGGCTTGGTACTTGTCCAATATCCTTTTGAATAGGTGTAAACATTTCTTAAGTACATCAATAACTTACAATATCTTGCCATTAAGTAGCACTGACCTGGCCCTACAGTTACAGGAAAAGTATGCTGCTGTTCGGGTATTCTTACTATAAATGGAAAGTACCCTTAGCCTTCTTGTTTAGTGTCTCAATGCTATGCTAAGGGGAAAATCCCCATTAATGTAACATTAAGTATTAAAATTAGAAACTTAGCACTGGGTCTAGGAGTTTGCATTCTTATAAGTTTTAATTCTGCTCTCATCAGCTTTCAGCTAATTCACTTGTCCCAACTGCCTCAGAAGGAAATTGCTGGTGTTATTTCCAGTTTGCAGTTATTGAGCTCTCTCTTTCAGTTATAGCAGTCAGTACCCCACATATAACAGGTCCTAAGAAGATGGATTTGGTTTTGTTAACTAGTTGTTCATATGCAGATGGCTCAATGCAGAGAGTGGTAGAAATTAATGAATGACCTTAGATCTGGTTTCCAGACCTAGCTCCACCATCTGCCTACTAAACAAGTACTCTTAATCTTCCATCCTCAAGTTACTGCATATTCAAGTATATCTTGAAGGTTCATAGTGTTTGTCTTTAAGGGAAGATGGAAGTGAAGTCTCATTATGTACAGGTAGATACCCCTACCATCCTGCAAACTCACTCTCCACTGGAAGAGGTGGGAATGAAAATATCTCAGGCTTTTGCCCACTTTTCAAGTAACGGCATTCTTGTTAATCAGGCAGGACTAGGAGTCCTAGCTATAAGTAATGAACTTCATTTGGTCACTGTTAGTGAGTAGGCCATAGTGTATGTCCCATCTAGATGGATAAAACACTGAAATAATTTAAATAGTGGTTGTTCTGGTGATATAAGACGACCAAAAAGGCACATGTACACCTATGTCTACTCTGACATGTGCTAATTAATTAACATGCTCTAGGAGCCTCTGCATCATGTCTATTCAGTGTCCCCGTGCTTCAAAATGGTTGCGGGGAGGAGACAGTTGAACTAAAAGTCAAATGAGCTTTGGTTTACATGCCCCATTTTGAAGCACAGAACATCACTGAATACATGTGATGCTGCAGGTACTTTAATTAGAGCAGGTCTCAGAGCCGCTATAATTAAAACACCCTCCCCAACCCCAGAGCATGTGTATAGATGCCCAAAGAGACTTAACATAAGCTTCCCCTGTCCAAGGGCTACAAGGGGTTGCATCTTCTAAAACAGCAATATGTGTAGGGGAAGCAGTGCTACAAAACTGCCAATCTTATCACTGGATTTTCAAAGCAGCCAGCAAAAATTCACAGATTTTTCTGCAGATCACTGAAGTGTGAGCAAGAGGCCAGAGGAAAGAGGACAGGATATTTATGTTTCTGCTGCAGGAAGAAGCTACTGAGGTCTTGCCTTTTGTCTTACTTGCTTAGTACCTAATTTGGAAAAAAAACCAAGATAAAAAGGAAAACATTCTCAGCTTGTGAAGATAAGAGTTTGGGGTTAGCACCAGCCATGAGGTACATTATAAATACTGTTTTGTGCAAATTTTCAGTGACAGGAGCTGTAAATGGCAAATGCCAGAGTGATGCTTTCAGAGAAGTTCTGATTACAGAACTGCACTACTTTCGTGTGTGTATTTATACATATATATAAACTGAGACAAAGACAGAACATACAAAGGCTGTCTAACAGCCCCAAAGCCAACAGAAGAGAGGCTGGCAATGCAGAGCTACTTCATAAAGTATGATTTACACTAAACTCAAAACCCTACTTTCTGCTACAGCAGTTCTGCAACAGCTGCAAAGTTCCATGCTGTGCCATCAGCTATCACTGGGTTTTCAGTAGCTCTGCTGACTTTTGTTTTGCATTTGAGAGTCTTTACGGCATGGCACAGCACATGAGATGCAAGGTAACCTCAGGACTGCAGTGAGTGAGTGACATCCCAGTCCATCAATCTTCTTACTGAGAACTCCTTCCCCTACTCTAAACTACTGTGATACTACTACTTTCTTCCATACCTTGTTCCCAATTCTATCTCCAGGTTTCAGTGCAAGGTGATTGGGACTAGAGCTAGGAAGGAGCCTGAGATTAAAGCTGTAATTTATGGAAACTAATAATTTTATTTTTTACATAGAGAAGGAATAATCCTTATTGTGGACTATCAATATAAAGACAGAACAGTCTTGATGAGCAGGAGGCTACATCTTACTAGAACTCTGTGGCACATGAGAGCTTGTAGTTGGTATGGGTAGGTCTTACTGAAAGCAGGGAAAAGATAAATACTAGGTGATTAAGTGAATGGAGAGATGTACGGAGCCACTCAGTGGTACAGCTGTGTAGAGCCTCAGGAGAGATAACAGACCTGAACATGTTCAAGTTGTTTGGCGCCAGACTTTTAGACATTATGAAAGTCTCTTCCCTTTGAAAACCTCCCATTCATTATTTCTCCATTAAGTGGAGAGTAGGATAAGGGTACTGGTTAGTTTAAGGCTTATCTTACATCTCTGTGTCAAAAGGTGGCTTCCGCTTGGTATAATTCTTCCTGGAGAGAAGAAATCAGTATTCACAAACAAAAACCAATGTAATCATACAGCTATTAAAGGCCCAGCTGTGCTTACTGCATTAGGGGACTACAGCAGAGAGATCTCAATTCCTGTTGAGATATACAGCTTGTTCACCCCCTGTGTAGCAGATTTGCTGCAGGTGGGCAGTAGCCTACTTAAGACTTGAAGAGGTTGTTTTCTGTTTTAGTACAAAAATATTTCTGAAAAAAGCAAGGCCCACCTCTGGAGGCAAGTCAACAAATTACCAGAACATTTTGAGAGGGGACCTGATGCACCTTATTTTCTGTCTTTAATGGGTGCAGTTCTACTGTGCAAGAAGCTGTTTGGTGCTGAACTTCAGTAGTAGATAAAGTAATCCTCAGAGGGGCACCGATATATTGATCCATATTGTATCAGCACTGATAAAAGGAAAGTCGATATCACTGGCAATCCAATCTGCTTTTTCTGGCTGATACTGTTGCCGTTAAATGCTGTATGCACACAGACAAGCATGCAGCCTGGCAGCTTGGACAGCAGTGTCTGGCTGGTAAGTTTTTTGGGGGGATGCAGATCAAAGCCCCTGTGGTGCAGGAGGGAGTGGGGCTGGGGCATGGGACAAAGCTGGCAGCTCATCTGGGAGTTGTGGGGGGCTGCTTCCACCACTGTGCACACCTCCAGGAGGGACATGTGCCCCCTGTATCTGTGTGCAGGGTGAGGGCGGGCTGCCTGCTGTGTACTTGGGGTCAGCACCATTCTCTTCCCAACAGCTGTGCTTGGGGTGAGCAGCAGCAGCACTGGGAGGAAGGCTATGGGGGAGCTACAGTGAATTTTGGGGTAGCTGCAGCTCCCCTGTGGCCCCCCATGTCATCACCCCCTGCCCCATCTCAAGTGCAGCCACTGGGAAGAGGCTGGTGCCAGCCCTGAGTGCACAGCAGGCAGCCTGCCCTCAACCCACACAGACTGGGGGGGCATGTCTCCCCCAGGGGTTCACGCATCAGCAGGGACTGCTCCCCACACCCCCTGGACCGGTCACCAGATCCATCCTGCACCCTGCCCCACTCGGCTGTGCAGTGCCTGCCCCAGCCCCACTCCCTCCCTCAATCTACACCCCCCCCATACCCCTTCCCCCTTAAAGACTTACCAGCCAGACAATGCTCTCCAAGCTGCCAGGGTCTATATCAGCAATTAGATTGGTATTGGCCAATATGGACCTCGGTATCAGCCCAAAATATCTTTATTGGTGCTCCCCTAGTAATCCTGCTGCACTCAGAAAGTGTTCTGGGATGAAGCCACTCATGTAAAATGAGCAAGATGAGCAGCAAATGAAAGACAAGTTGTGCTCCATACAGACCAGTCAGTGAATGCGACTCATTGTTACATTTAGATGTAGGGATCATCAGCCATGCATTCCACTTACAAATATGGTTCATCTCCTTCATATCCATATTTCCTTTGCAGTTAGAAAACAATTTCTGGGCCAAAAATGGTGGACTTACAGGTTTTTTTTTAAATAAAGCAAGCAAATAAATGTGCTATTTTTGTCACACATAGGATAAAATTCCAGGAATTTATTGCTACGTGTTTTCTGCATTGACGTATCTTATAATACTCACAAAGTGCCAACTTCTAGTTTAAAACTTTGTTCAACAGTTAACGTTTCCTTTATTTCCGTCCAAATGCCATGTTACAGTGGGCTTGTGCAGCAATGTAGCAGCAGTTACAAAACATTGAGTATTTTTCTTAGGAGCTTAAAATAAAGATCTGTATACAAGCTGAATAAAAAGATGCTCAGTTAACAGGTCATTCAGCAACTTTAATAAAACATCTTTAGTTGGAAGTTCTGTAATGCTAAAATTTACAACTCAGACAGAAATAAACACTTTCACCCCCATTGTAGTAATGAAGTTCTCATTCTGGCCAAGGATGAGAAATGCAATTTATCAACGTCACACATAAGATCTGCTTCATTTCTAAGAGAAGCAAAGTTGGAAATCATAAGCAAGGAGAGGCTTAGCAGACTAGAGCTGTCAGCCTGTATTAAAAACACCTCCAAGTTTGGCAGAGGAAGTCTGTTTACTACTTTACTTTTAAGTACACACACTCTTCCTCCCCTCCCACCAAGCACACAGTATAAATCCCATTTCCTTTAATTTATTATAGCCTCAGTATTATTTACAGGACTGCTACAGATAAAGTACAAACTAGTATGAAATTAATGACAGCTTGCATCTTCAGATATGCATCCGATGGCTAAATAAATACCAAGCCAATCCAACAGAATGACCAGGAGTTATGATTCAGAAGCATGTACATCTGTGACCCCAGTTGTTTTCTCACTGATTGTAGTGGATTCATTTAATCTGTCAGCAGTTGTCACCTTAGAAGTAGGGGTACTAGTATCTAAAGTGAATAGAGAGGTTTGTTCTGTGCTTACAGTAGTGCCAGGGTCAACTGCTTGAGTGATAGAGGAAAGCAGATCTGTAGGTGGAGTAGATACATCTGTGATCAAAGGGAACTGTGGAAGTAATTCAGGTGGCATTGTTATCCCAGACAGATTGAGAGGAGGCATGGAAGAAAGGGGTGGCAAACCTAGAAATAAAAAGTAAACTGAAGTCACACACCACTTTAAAACAAAAAGGTGAAGTTTTTCCTTGCCTATTCTCTTGTCTATTATGAGCTATTGTTCTGCTCACACTGCACTCTATGGAAGCACAATTGAAATGTAGACTCAAAAGCAACTCAGAAGGCTAGTTTCAAAACCTTAAGTATATACTGGAAATCAAAAAGTCTGTGGATAAAAGTGTTAATGACAATAGACTCTGAGGTAACCAGCCTATATATACACCACAGTGTATATTTTTTTTAATGTATTTGTACTACTAATGAGACTTTTCCCACACAAGTTGAAACTGGCAGAAGCAAGAACTCAACAGAATCCTTATTCTGCTTAAGCTTCCAATTTTCTTGGTTACTGAAAATACATACTGAGCAAGCAGTTTTATCCAGGGCCATCAATATGGAGTTAGTCAGTACTTTTTGGCATTTAATCAGGTGGTTTCGATCTCTCCGTCTACTATACAGAAAATATGAACAGTGTCTTTTACTGTGCCCTCCCACATAACTATATACATGCCCCTAATTTTCATAACAAAGTATTTTTGAAGACCATAAATCAGAACAAAGAAAAAACCCATATCCAGACACCTGAGACCAGGAAGATTAGATTGGAGTGGATTATCTTGGGACATTCCATAACTAAACAGAATTGCTTACTGCTGAACAATGGGGGCACTACACCTATTCACCTCTAAGCTCACTCAAAGACTCATCTCATGCTCTGCAAAACTACACCCATGAACATATAGGTTCCACATTTTTACAAGACCAAGCATCTAGTCAGCTTTAAGCTGTATGTACACTTTCATAGGTCTGCAAAAGTTTAATAGTTGTAATGCTGAAAGCAGTAAGAGGCCTACCAGGCTGTATGATGTCTGACAATCCTGCGCCAGGAATTATGTGCTGTGCAGGTAAATTAAGATTGGGCAGATTGGCTAAATTGGGAAGTCCAGCTGGTAATGGCATCAGACCTAAAATTCAAAAGGGACAGACAAATTATAAACGTCAAGAGTGAGTGCCAAATAATTTAAATATTCTTTCATAATTCCTTTAGTATGATTGTTACCTGCTATTCCATTTGTAAAGTGAAACTCAAATTTTTGACTCCTGTTGAAAGGTGCTTACCCAAAATGTAGTAATATCAGGAGTTAGGGCTAGATAAAGCACTGTTCCCATTTCTATTTTACCCCAAAGAAAACATTTTGTATTCAATGGCTTAATTCCCAGAATAAACAAAAAAAGAGCTGAACTAAACATCTATGGATCTATGTTGCACTTTTGTGCTCTCAAACATTATCTGGGTGAGCTAATTAGAAAAGTAGCACAAATTTGTTACATATAATTAACACAATTGCAGGTGCTACCATTTGCTTTAAAAACAAAACCAGAAAAGGCTGCAGTCAAATATACATGATATTCAGAAATTAGAGAAACCTTTAAAATAATTTGCAGAGTCAAGGGTTATACACACAGTATAACAATTGCATTAACATGGCATATTTATTCCCATGCTGTTCTGTAATTTAAACCCTGTCTATTTTTGTATTCCATCTCTCATTTTCTTCCCAAAGAGTGAAGGATATTTGGAACAAGATCCATATTCCCGTGCAAAGTATTTCTCTCAATGAGGCCTAGTACTGAAACAAGTTACTGCTGTAGCAACAAAAACTTATTTGGGTCTTTCCTTCCACTGTTCCTATTAAACAGATGTTTTTAATAAAAAAAAAAAAAAGATATAAGAAGTACTAGCCTCATAAATAAGTTATTAAGCAATTAAAAAGGGATAGACTCTCTCCAATTTACAAAGACAGTTTTCTTTTCAACTATAAGCTAAGATTAGTGTGACTTTTACATAGGACACTCATAACAGTAAAGCCTATTTTTAGCTGCAAAATAGTTTTTATAGGGTTTTTTTGTTTGTTTTTACAGTTTCACTAGTACAAGCATTTATATAGAAGCAGTTCTCCTATTGTTTTCAAAATCACGCTTACACTGTTTTGGGAGCACAAGTTGACAGGGTAATTAATGTTCATACTCTTTTATTTATTAAAAACTACACTTTTTAGTGGTTTAACATTTTAACTTTGTAGTACAGGTATTTAGGATTTGTGAATTCTACACAAGCACTTTGCTCTATTACACTTTTCTCCTATATTGAGATACTTTGCCTTTAGTTATTTTTTTTTAGTTACAGCAAGTCTTCAAAATTTGTCAGCTTTATCAGCAGGTAAAAATAAATTATAACTTCTCTTATATTCCAGGATTCACAACTGCATCTTATACCAAAAGTAGGACAGAATTTACCACAAGTCACACATTGTCTATCAAACCTGTCAAAATCTTATTTCAGAATACAAAGAACTCAAGTGGTTTATTAACCTGAGGAAATAAAAACATTTTAATGCAGCAGGATGCGTTTAAAAAAAAAAAAAAAAAAAATCACTGTTAAATTAATACTCTGTGGAAATACAGCTGGTCTGCCACTGTAAGTATAGGAATTCCAAAATGTTAAATATAATGAAATCAAAACTACACATTTTATGGCAGATAGCTTAATGGATAGTTCTACATCAGTTAAGCAATGAACTGTGGGGTTCTTTTGCAATGATTCATGCTAGAATGACTAACAAAATCAACTGCTAAACTATTCCCTTAACCATATGCAGAATTTTATTATAATGAATAAGCTAATTCAGTGCAAGTATACAGTATGCAGTAAAAGCTTTGTTATTCGGCATCCCCTGGGAATGGGGGATGCCAGATAACAAAATATGCTGGTTAACTGAGCGGCCCCAGCCACTGCTTCTGTGGTGTCCCTTCACCCCTCTCACAGCATCGCCGCCCCTCCCGTGGGGCCCACCCATGGGACAGGGAGACAGGCCCCACACAGCCTGTTATGCCCCCGGGCCATGGGGGCTCAGCAGCTCAGGCTGCTTTGCTCTGAGCCATGGGGGCTCGGAGAAACCGGAAGTGCCATGGTGGGCACTTTTGATTTCACTTTATCTTACAAGCAGCATGCTGGTTAGTGGAGTATACCAGCTTGTAAGATAAGATGTCAGATAACAGAACTTTTACTGTATATGTATTCATGTATAGGCTAAGCACATACAGCATGCTGCAACACAAGAGATTACAAGATGATCAAACACATGACATGAGTCAGCATAGCTCATAGAAAGAACACTTCCAAGTTCACGCCATACCTTTGTCTCTTCTGAAGCCAGAAAGCTTCCCTGTGTTGTGCGTTTAGCTATCGCATATAGCAATATTTGTGATAAACTCTGCTAACAGCACAGGTATCTTAGCCCCAGATCCATCAGTAGTTCAGGGGTAGCAGTTTAGATGCTCTCCATCATTTTAGTTGCCCTCTAAACACCAAAGGGAGAGTGGCTTCTCAGCCTGTCTTGCATGTAGCAGTCCTACCCCTAACTTCCAAGAGTTGACCAAAAAAAGGTCAAAAAATGAAAGATCTGACTTGGCATGAAGAAACACTTGGAGTTCAAGCATTAAACGGCAGCTAAAGAACATATTTTTTAAAACCTGAAAGGTTTTAAATACCAAGAAGGAAGACAATTCAGTTGTTACATGTGGGTATATAATGAAGAATGCAGGTAAAATGTTGATAGGGTATCAGGAAAGGGTTCTGACAGTAAGGACTTTCTAGGCTGTGAAAATCCTATTGCTTGAGAACGTATGGATTACATCAGGTGATATGTTAATTGATATGTTAGTAGGGAATCATTTTTCATTGGCCATCTATATATATCCCTGCGTGTGTGCATATATTTATCTATCTGGATAAATCATGCTTACTGCCCGCATATGCGCCTTAAAGCACATAGAACACATCATGACAAAGCACGACTAAACATTTTATTTTCTTATTAATTGAGCCAGAAGAGACAAACCTCCCTTTCCTTTCCAACATTTTATACTACATAAGGTTATTTGATATGTTTAATGTCATTACCTGGTAATGTCGTCGCTGGATTAACTGATGGCACTGAAGGGATGGACTGACTGACTTGTGGTGACAGTAATGGTACTGTTGGGACACCTAGTGAAATATACAAATTATATACCATAATTTCTATTATACCATTTCTATGTACGCATCATTTTATCCCATGTCGCAAAGGACAGGTAACAGGAGAATCGGGAGGTGGGGCGGGGAACAAAGATTCATATAATTCTCTTCTTCACCTTTTATTCTACATCAATTTGTGCCACTTTTGTAAGATATGTGATACAAGCAACTTTGAACCCAGGACGTCAGCTAGTTTGGAGCCCCTCATCTTCAGGCAAAAAAAATAATACAACATTTCCCCAAAGGACTCTGATGTTAAATGCATTTGGCCCTGATTACCAGAAAATAATTTTGGGGGAGAACAAAGGGAAGATATCTACAAATCATATGACATTTCTATGAACAGCTTTTTTCTAGAAAATTAACTGAGAAATACATATTTCTGAATGACAGAAAATCAACAAAGTATTAATGCATTTCAGTAGGGAACTATTTTTATACATACCTGTATTGAGTACAGTGCTGATAGTGGTAGGAGTTGAACTAATGGATAGTCCTGACAGACTCTGTTCAAGTCCTACTGTTCCAGGTGGTATTGTCAGTGGAGGATTAACTGAAGACAACTGAACCTTACCAAAACAGACAAGTCTTAGTGCTTGTATTTTTGTTTTCACTGTAATCCGTGATGAAAGTATAAATGTTGCTCTACTTCAGTAACCACTTAATCAAGCCACAGAAGTCATTAAAACTTACCTCTGTAAAACCATCTTTAAGTGGGCTGATAGGTGCACTTGGCAACTGTCCTGGAAGAGAAATTTTCTTTCCCTCTTCAAAAGGACGTGTAGGTATCCGATGTAAATACCCATAGCCAATGCCACAGCCTAGGCTTTTAAAATATGAACATTTAAAAATTAGACTGACAAGCCAGTCTGAACTTAAGTCATATTATCACTGTGGACCCCACAACAACAAATTTAACAATGAACTTGCCTCAGTGGAAAGGAACCACTTCTTTCACTCCTAAAAACACAAGTCTTGCGCTATAAAACGTATTTAGAGTTGAGTGAAAAATAAAGCTTTTTGTACTAATGTTAACTAGACAGAAGTAGCACCCATGCATGTCACTTGCAAACATCTCTTATTTACTAGACTCATCTTTAACAGTGCATTACAGCATAACTACAATTTCAAAATTGCTCAGAAGTAAGACTTGATGTTTTGTTCATTTTTAATTAGTTGATTTTTGTGTTTAGCTGAAAAAACTCAAAACAAAAACCCAACAAAAAACCCTAAAACAAACAAAAAAACTCCACAGGCCAAAACTAAAACAGACCTTAAAATGATCAGCATATAATTTTTCTTATTAGCAGGAATACTTGAGCCAATAACTCTCATTATGATTGTACAAAAATCAAACCTAATAGATCCCTATTTATAACTGAGATAAGTACTGCTGTAAACATTATGATCTTCTGTTTCATTAAATAATCTTACCTGCCTTCCCCACCCCAGGAAGAATTTGGAGTAATCACCACCTCCCGACAATTATCTGTATCTGTGTTGTACACATAAAGTTTTAATGGTTTTGCTTCATGTGTTTCGATAAGGGAGAAGAGATCTTCAGACTGCAATGTAAACACAGGAATATTTCAAAATCAGGGGGGGTTTGGGTTTTTTTTTTTTTGCATTGTAATTTTAGTATACCTAAAATCATGGAGACTGGCATCTTATTGCCCTCAATCCTGCAGAGCACAAGTGCTAAATATATAGCCCATGTGCTGGATCTGGCCCACAAAGCCCCACCATCCAGTCCCCAGTGCTGTCCCTGGGTCTGATCGGACCCACAGGAACAACAGCACATGACCCTGGCTTAAGGTTGATCCACGGGCTGAATGAGAGCTCTTCACCTATTCCTCCCCAGCATACCTGATCCAGAGGCTTCTGCTCTGGCCAGACTGCACTGTGGTGCCCACTCCAGCCGCTCCAGGATACATACCCCACACAGCCCACGTTCCAAACTGGCCAGTGGCTGCCAGATCAGGTATGCTGGGGAAGGGGGAGGGCCCTGGACCTGACAGAGTCTGTGGACCAACCCCATTGCACTCATCTAGCCTGCAGGGCCACATAAGTTTGACATCCCTGCTATACAGCATGGCATTTAGGAGACATTTAGTGCAACCCTGAAACTTTATCACATACAGCAAAGTTTAACATGCAGTATTGTTTTGTTATCTACATCCTCAGACTCAAAGATAAGTTAGCTTCTACATCTGGTAAGACACCTCAAACTACGTATTAAAGTTAACTACAAAAATAAGTGCGCAGATTTGACTTTTAATACTGGTTATTAATAAAGCTTCCCAACTAATTGTATACTAATCCCATTTGACTGTATGAGGGACCTTTATGTAGTGCTCTGAACACCAGCTGTGTGTGTACTCTAAAAGGGCAGGCACTCAGTGTCAGAGCTCCTCTCCCCAAGTGGCAGTTTACTGTTAGCATTGGACAAAAGGAAATATGGGGGTTAATATAACACTGAGGCCATTCTAATATTTCAGTCATTGGCACTAACTTTAATTTTTGCTGGATGCGGCATGGGTGGCGTGAGGCTCCCAAGGGAAGGAAAGCAGGCTGGGGAGCCCAGAGCCCGCTTCAGATAGCCTGTATCCACCCTGTCCCATGCACAAATCTGAAGGGCATATGCCCCACCGTCCCCCTCTCTGGGGGTGCACACAGTGGCAGGGAGCTGGCTACCCTTCTCCCCATCACTTATGGACAAGGCTCCTGTGGCTGTCCTGCTCCCCACCCTAGTTTCAAGCCCCATGCACCGCCCCACCTGGGCAGTGTCCCCAGGCCTATCCCCTGCCTCACTCCCTCCCTCAACTTCTGACCCCCCTGCAACTTCTCTGGAGGCAGCCAGAGGAGCTGCTTTTCACTGCTGCCTGGGGCTGAATTCCCAGCCACATACATGTGGGTGCGAAATCTGAGGGGCATATGCCCCACCGTCCCCCTCTCTGGGGGTGCACACAGTGGCAGGGAGCTGGCTACCCTTCTCCCCATCACTTATGGACAAGGCTCCTGTGGCTGTCCTGCTCCCCACCCTAGTTCCAAGCCCCATGCACCGCCCCACCTGGGCAGTGTCCCCAGGCCTATCCCCTGCCTCACTCCCTCCCTCAACTTCTGACCCCCCTGCTCCCCCCACCCCTGCAACTTCTCTGGAGGCAGCCAGAGGAGCTGCTTTTCACTGCTGCCTGGGGCTGAATTCCCAGCCACATACATGTGGGTGCGTGCAAATGTGCACGTGGTGCCCCCTGCATCCTGCAGCCCCTTGCAGGCTAGAACTCTGCCAGCCTGCAAGGGGAAATCAGTTGTTTCCCACATTTTTTCATGGTGAATAGAAAACCCAAGTCCCTGCATAATATTGTGAATCTGGGACAAATGCAGTCCCAGAATCATACAGGTCAGAACCAGGACATGATGTTCCCATTTTGGAATTGCCCCACCCAATTAGGGAAAGGTGGGACTCTTCCCAAGGAGGGCCCCCATGCATTCTATGCCTATGATTTAAGTAAATGTAATTCAAAGTTCATGTATAAATACCTCATTCATGACTGTGTCTGCTCCAATGATATAGTCACTATGGGGCCGAAGACCAGCTAGAGCAGCAGGAGAATTTGGTTCTACTTCCTAGTTTCAAGATATGAAGTCACAAAGTTAAATATTTTCCTCGTTTTAGAAAAAAGTAACCCCCCCCCCCCCACACACACACTTTGGGCTAAAGGAATCAAGGTGCCTGGTAAATGGACTGGATTTAAAAAACACAAAACAGAAAACGTCTAATTAAACTCCTATGTTATTTCCATCCTATTAAGATACCACAAAACATTCAAAATTCCTATTACAACACAATGCACAGAAATGTAAGATATGATAATATTCCCCGAATGCATGTTTTCACTGAAACAGAATCACCTAACACACAAACACTTTGTTCCCAAGAGAGGAGTGAATGCTTGTTAGTTTCAGCTAAAATTGTCTTTTAAGCAATACATTTTTTCAGTCAGAGAAATCTTTGAGATACTTTACATACCAACACATGCCATACGTTTTCATTGGCTCCATCAAAGCTGCAGAAACGAATGCTCACTCCCAGCAGGCCCTGTCCACCCCACATGTTACTCGGAGTTACTGATGTTTCTCTCAGTTCCAGTGTCTTGCTACTGTACACCAGCATTTTTACAGGCTTTTCAACATTTGCTTTCAACAGATCCTTAAGCGTGTCATTGTCTTTATTCTGGAAACATACATAAAACAAACCTTTGGGCTTAGTGCTTAACAACAACAAATGGTCAATTCTGTAATGCCAGGTTCACATTTCCAAGACCTATAGAAAATATATAGCAAAGATTCAAAATATTTATTTCACAGCAGCTGCTGTAATTTTATAAACTTTCTATTCCACCAGGTTTCCTATGAAGTGAAATTTTAGAATTTCTGTACTCACAGTAATATTTATTTTGCATTTTAAATGTGCACAAATGCAAAAAAAAGATAAGCAATCCAAGCTAAATCTTTGTGCTTTGATACTGTAGTAATTAGGCTTGCTAAACAATGGTATCTTCTTACTTAGTACTTCTGCTTAGGTTGGGGGTTAAAACATCAGTTGCAGGGTTACTCTATTTAATGAGAAAATCAGGAGCGTTTATTTACTCCAAAAGTGCAAAGTAACAATGCCTTCTAAACTTGCGAGTAAGCAAGCATTTAAAAATACTTTCCAAGTGAAATAATACTCCTATAGCAAAGAATCCACTAACTTGCATTATTTGCTTGTTCAAAAGCCATATTAGAGCCACAAATCTGGCCCCAATTTAAATTTGCAAATGAAAGCTTCCTTTTTGAAATAGTAAAAAAAAAATCATTAGACCCAAAACTGACATGATTTAAACTACAATTGTTAAATTTAAGTCTTCTGGCGAAACTAATTACATGGTTGACAATAGGGGCTGAAAATGGAAAATGAGTAGTCAAAACCTAGACTTTCTAGTTGTAAAGAGCTAATCAAAGTCTGTGGCACTCGGGAGCCAGGATCAGGGAGGAGAGGAGGAATCCAGGCACATGTGTGTCCTGCATGCACGTGTGCCCCCTTACCTGACCTGAGGCAGAGGCGGACGCAGCAGCAGCGGAGCATCAGCTGATCCCCCTGAGGTAAGTGGGCGAAGGGACTGGACACAGCTGAGCTGGATCCGGAGGGGAAGTCCCCTGGATCCCTCTTAGCTGAGCCAGTAGGGAGCCGTGCCGCACGAACAGAGCGTACAAATAGGCACGCTCTGTAAAAGCGTGCCAGCATTTGCATCTACGTTTGCGCCGGCGGGCGAGCAGGAAGGGCTACGAAGGAGACTCCTGCTAGGGCAGGGTGAAGGCACTGCACTAAGCTATAAATAAACAGTAACTCCTACGATGGTGTCGACGTGGAGTGCTGCTAGGGCCCCTGCCCCGGGGGCACAGCCTACCCAGGGCTTGTCTGAGGCCTCCACCCAGACAGAGCCCATGGGGGAGCTGGCATCCCCCCACTCCCTGGCCTGCAGGGGTTGCCCCCACACCCGTCCTGCAGGTGCCCACCTTAGGGCCCTGGAGGTGCAGGTAAGGGAGCTCCAGGAGGAGGTTAGGAGGCCGAGGGGAATCAGGGAGGCGGAGGATGAATTGATGGTTATTTCCTTTCCCTGCAGGGCCACACACCCAAGGAAGAAGCACCTTGGGAGGTGCTCTCCACTGCAGAGTGGCAGATGGTCACCTCCAGAACCAGGACAGCTCACAACACAACAGTACCAGTTCCTCCAATCAGGCTGGAAAACAGATACGAGGCCCTGGAAACACTGGAGAAGAAGAAAGGAGAGGAGGCAACCAGAGAGGAGGCAACTCCACACTCTCCATGATCTGAGCAGGTCGAAGGAGCCAAGCAGTCCCAGAGGAGAAAGTGTCGAGTGATCGTCATAGACAACTCCATCCTGAGAGGTACAGAGGGCCCCATCTTTCGCTAGGACCCTTCGACACACGAGGTCTACTGGCTACCCGGAGCAAAGATTCAGTTTGTGACAAGGATGATCCAGGCCGTGATCCAGCCCACTGATTACTACCCCATGGTTCTAATCTATGTGGGTACTAATAATGCAGCCAGGAGAAGCCCTGATCACCTGATGGCGGACTACCACGCTCTGGGGGGCATGCTGAAGGAGATAGGTGCACAGGTGGTATTCTCTTCCGTCCTACCAGTGAGCGGACATGGAAGACAGCACAAGACATGCATCACAGAGACCAACTGGCGGCTTTGGGAATGGTGTCTTGAGGCGGACTTTGGCTTCCTTGACAACAACCTGCACATCACGATGAGACGTGCTTGGATGGGATGGGCTTCACCTTTCCCCTAAAGGTAAGCATGTGTTCTCTTCTAGGTTGGCGGATCTCCGCCTGACGAGCCTAATTTAAAGCCCGCTGGAGAAGGGGAAGATGAGGGTGGAGGAAGCTTTGGATCGCCAAACCAAGCAGCACCCACAAGTACAGCCCAGCCCGCATTGTTCAACATCTTCATCAGCAACTTGGATGAGGGGGTAAAAAGCACCGTGTTCAAATTTGCTGATGACACTAAGATATGGGGGGATATGGGCAAGCTAGAAGGAAGGAATAGGCTACAATCGGACCTAGACAGGTTACAGGGGTGGGTGGATGAGAACAGGATGGGTTTCAACACTGACAAGTGCAAGGTGATACACCTGGGGAGGAACAACCGGCACCATACCTACAGGCTGGGGAACTCCCTTTCCGTCAGTGCAGAGGCAGAAAAGGATCTTGGAGTCATCGCTGATGCCAAGAAGAACATGGGCCAGCAGCATGGGGATGCAGTCAGGAAGGCCAACTGTACCCTGTCATCCATCCACAGATGCACCTCAAGGAGGTCCAAGGAGGTGATCCTCCCCCTCTATGTGCACTGGTCAGGCCTCAGCTGGAGTACTGAGTCCACTTCTGGCTGCCGCACTTCAAGAGGGATGTGGACAACACGGAGAGAGTCCAGAGGAGGGCCACTCACATGATCAGGGGGCAGCAGGGCAGGCCCTACAAGAGGCTCAGGAACCTGAACCTGTTCAGCCTCCACAAGAGAAGTCTGAGGGGGGATCTAGTGGCCTGTTACCAACTAGTCAGAGGGGACCACAGGCATTGGGGGAGTCCCTGTTCCCCCAAGCACCACCAGGAGTGACTAGAAATAACAGTCACAAGCTGGCAGAGGGTAAATTCAGATTAGACATCAGGAGGCGCTACTTCACTGTCATGGCGGCTAGAATCTGGAACCAACTTCCAAGGGAAGTGGTGCTGGCTCCTACCCTGGGGGTCTTTAAGGCAAGGCTAGATAATCACCTTGCTGGGGTCATTTGACCCCAGTAGTCTTTCCTGCCATGGCAGGGAGTCGGACTTGATGATCTGCTCAGGTCTCTTCTGACCCTGCTAACTATGAAACTATGTACAAAAACTGTTTCAGGATCCTAAATATAGGCTATAAAACATTCACACTTCACTTTAACAGGCAACGATTTAAAAAAAATGAACCTTGCGATTCTGACAGCTGTCATAATGGTGCTTCAAGTTTACTCTGGCTTCAGGTGCTAATTCTTTGAAGGAACTGGACCAGTGTTTAGTGCAATGGCTCTAAGTACAGACAATCAAGAAGCTCAACATTGAATTGATTCAGTCTTCACAGGTTAGCACAGATTGAACCAATAAGCAAGCAAACAGACATTCACTGAAATGCAGCCACATGCTTGCAGTGGCTTAGGCCAGAAGCTGGGGGGCATTAGTGCATGCCTCCTTACTCAGCTAGAGCAAACAGCCTGGGAGAGAGCTAGCCTGCCCACCCCATGAAGGGGGCTTTCCTGGGTGAGGTGCAAAGCATCCTGGGATGTTGGGGAACTAACTATAGGTTAACTTGCACCTGGAGGGGATCTGGGACAGAAGTTGAATAAACCAGTTTAACCTAAATCAGTTAAGTCTGATACTACATCCATCCAGGTTTATCTTAAACTGGCTTCAGTCATTTTGAAAGTGGTTTATGTGCACTGAACTTACGTTGCGTTACAGATTTGAACCAGTTTCCAATCACTTACACCAATTTATGTTTAATTTCTGTCCCTAGCATTAGAGCCTCACTTTGATCATGGGAGCTCTGAAGTACTTCTGAATTTTTAAATCTCTGCTGACAAGTCTGCATAGATGCAGTTTCACTATTTTACATTACAGATAATGGAAGACAAGATAGGCATAGAAGAGTCGCATCATCTTTCGGAAACATTTCATAGATTTCATAGACATCAGGGCTGGAAGGGACCTCGGGAGATCATCGAGTCCAGCCCCCTGCCCAAAGGGCAGGAAGTCAGCTGGGGTCATAGGATCCCAGCAAGATAAG
>NW_017728949.1:43435924-43452333 GCF_001723895.1 Crocodylus porosus
GCCGAATTCCCCACGAATTTTTACCCAGAGGGTCTCTAGCTGTCCATGCCGGTCGCCAACATCAGCTTGCAGGGACATGTAGCTTTCCTTCTCTACAGTCACCTGCTACTTCAGGATCTAAGAGGAACATGTGTGTACTTCCAGCTGGGCTAGCAGCAGGATCAAAGCAGCATAAAAAAGTACACTTCAGTGGCTCTAGAATGAACATGACCTTTTCAATGACAAGCTCCATTTGCCCTGCTTGTCCCACAGGACCCATTATCTTTTCTGAGAAAGAAATCTGTGCTTGAATGGGAGGCACAAAGATCAAATCACAGATCTGTAGAAAATGTGCCTAGGCAACACCCAAGCATTCCTACTTTCCTGCTAGCTCAGCTTGCTCTGGCAGCAGAAATTTCATGTTTGAAAAATCTAAAGGGGTTTGACCATGTTCTTCCTCCTTCATCCATACTGCTAACAATTCCAGTACCGTAGCAACGCTAAGGTTACAGGGCTTCCTTATCATCCTTTAGAAGATTAGGGCCTCAGTCAGGGAAAGGAAACATGGCCTTACAAGCATTCAGCACAGTGCCCTATTATTCTCCAGTTTAAATTTTGCTGAAAGTTAAACTATTGGGGTGATGGCAAGGTAAACAACTCAAAACCAGTTTCTAGGTTTGCCAAGGTACAGAAACTATCAATGAATGATTTAAATAAAACGTTGACTCAGTTTAGCAACAATAATACATTCCTGCCATCGCTTATATGTAAATAAGTTTTCATAATACAGCAAGCTTACCAATCTCGAACCATTAATGGAAACAATAAAATCAAAGAATGGCTCCAGTCCAGCTCTATGCCCTGGTGAGTTTTCTTGTACCTATCAAGAGAAAGATTATAATACATGAAATTAGCAGAAATGTCACAGTTCTGTAGGTATCCTAGTTTGTATTTTACAACTATTAATCTCTTCTATTGCAAACCATATAGTTTTAGACACAAATGATACATAGAATCATAGAAGATTAACCTCAGGAGGTCATCTAGTCTAACCTCCTGCTTAAAGCAGGACCATCCCTAATTATATCATTCCAGCCAGGGCTTTGTTGAGCTGTACCTTAAAAAGCACCAAGGATGCGGATTCTACCACCTCCCTAGGTAACCTGTTCCAGTACTTCATCACCCTTGTAGCAAGAAATGTTATTTTTCTAATATCCAACCTAAACCTCCCTTGCTGCAGCTTGAGACCATTGCTTCTTGTTTTGTCATCTGTCACCACTGACAACAGTCCAGCTCCACTCTGTTTGTTACCACCCTTCAGGTAGTTAAAGGCTGCTACCAAATCCCCCCTCGCCCCCTGGTCTTCTTGGCTAGGGACAGATATTACACATAAACCGGTTTGTGATCAGAAACTGGTTTAAATCTGTAACAGAACAGATATTCCTTGCGCATAAGCCAGTTTGAAAATGGCTGAAACCGGTTTGAGATACTACATTCAACCAGGTTTATCAGACTTAACTGATTTGGCTCAAACCAGTTTATGCAAGGTCTGTCCCAAACCCCTTGCTGATTTAAGATGAACCAGACACCCCCCAGCATCCCGGCATGCTCTCTGGACTGGGCAGGGTCCAGGGCTGGCCCCTCCCCTCTGCTCGGCACAGGCTTGCAGGAACAGAGCGTCTGCCTGGCTTCTTCTTGCTAAGCAGGGATTATTCCCCCTTCTCCTCTGCCTTATGCAGACACCTCGGCATTAGCTAACAGACCACACACTAGCTACAGTCCCTGCTGTGGAAGAGGACAGAGAAAGACAGGCTTTTTGGAGCTAATCAACAGGTAGCTTAATGCCCCTCCTTGGAAGAGCTCTGTAAAGAGAACTCCATTAGTTAATGGAGAGAGGCTTTGTTTTATCAATGAGTTGATAAACACCCAGTTAGGGGTAATAAACATTCCCTGCTGGGCAGCTGGAGCGGCAGGGAAGAAATAACCAGTGCATCCTGCCAAGGGCTTGGCGACACCCCCCTCAGCTCTGTCCTGTGGAAGCAAATGAAGGGCTGCCCTAGCACCTCCCAGCTTCTAGCCTGAGCCACTGGAGGCATGTGACCACAGTCTGGGATGTCTGTCTGGGTTAAAAAATGATTTAGCCTAGCCAGGTTAGAATAACCTGCAAAGATTGAATCAACTCAGGCTTTTTGAATCTCTGTCCGTCTAAAATAAATAAGCCCAGTTCCCTCAGCCTCTCCTCATAAGTCATGTGTCCCAGCCCCCTATCCATTTTTGCTGCCCTCTGCTGGACTCTCTCCAACTTGTCTACATCCCTACTATAGCGGAGGGCCCAAAACTGGACACACTACTCCAGATGTGGCCTTACCAGTGCAGAACAGAGGGGAATAATCACGTCCCTCAATCTGCTGGCAATGCTCCTATCAATGAAGATACACAGATAGATTTTTACAAATGTCTTACAAACACAAACAAATGAACTGATGTAGAAAAGCTTGCTGGTAAAAAATCTATTTTAACAAAATGCATCACTAATTTATTGATAAACTAAACAATACTAGCTGCTATTTCTAACAGAAACTGAGTTTAATACATCCCTTGTTGCAAAAGATAAAATTGTAGATATCTAGCTCTAGTTAATTGGTAGAACTGAATGTAAAGAATAATTCCATCCTGTTTTTTACCAGTCTTCCCAGAAACATTAATGGCATTGGACTATGCTTCTTCTACCTTCTACTGACTCAAAGTCGAAACTACATCCTAAAATACTGGTGTAAACACTATGCCCATGCAACCAAATTTCACAGACATTAGGGCCAGAAGGGACTAAATTCGCTATACCTGCCAATTTTGAGAAAGATTAAGCATCTGAACAAACTCTGGTTAGTTAAGACATCAATATAAGGTCTTAGGAGTGAAATGGTCTTAGCTCAAGTAACCTACCCACTTCCTAGAAGGCGGAACTAGATATTTTATAGATAGTACCCAGAAGCTTAAAGTCTGCTTTTTTACACTAGACAGAAGACACTCCAATCAGAGACAAATATCTCTGTATTTACATTATCACAGGTATAGCCATTCTAGACAATGACAACTCCAATAAATGTGTCAAGTTTTTCTCCAGCTGTTACAATAAATAATGTCTGTCTTCCTTTGTAACATGATTCATTTTACCCAGTGGCTTTATTCCTTACATTCCATATTCATCTTGCAAAGGACTTGGAACAGTTCAATATTTTTCAGAGGAGGATTTCCTACTATGCATTTTTGCATCCTGACAGAATAGCTGCATTTGAGCACTGCATAACTGCTTTACCTGGCAGAATCTAGTTTACCTAATATGGACTGCCTGAAGTAAAATGTAAAATGTAAAATGTTCTACTATGGAAAAAATCTAAGGCTCAATTATCTGTATCACAATCCTGTTATCCAAATATTCCCAGCCAGACACACACACAAAACCAGAACTTGAAAAAAATCCATTTGTAAAATGGTGATTGGGCAGATTTTCCTGGGCAAGTGATGGAGGGCCAAAATGTTAGTTTATATATCACTTTTTAGTGAAAGCCTACATATTCAGAACTTATGGTTCCAGACCGACTCTGTTACGGTCTACAAAAATGATTCTCCCCCAGGGAGATAAGCAGAGAGGTACACAGGGTTGTCCTTGCCTGGTGGATCCTCTACTTCACTGGCCTGCCTGCCTCTCTGTAAAGAGGTAAACACTGCAATATATAAATTAGTTTTTGAAATTGGGTACCTCAATTCACACAAGTTATAAAGAGGTGACTCAAGCCCAAAAAGTTTGAGGATCAATGGTTTAGAAGGTTAACTTTTTACTGTGATTGCTTCAAACCTTTGTTAAACAGCATCAGCATTAAATGAATGAAACTGGGCCAATTTTAGTGCAGCAATTTAGAGCCGTCTGAATTTTTTTGTCTAAAACTGGAGTCTGAGAAGACTATCCACATATCTATACAACAGGGAATACTATAGCATCCTCTCCAAACTTTCATTTCTAGGTAAAAAGACTTGTTCCTGCAGGTACTGTACTGAACAGTCGCAGGGTTTTCAATAATTAGTTTATCCAAAGTATAATTTGCATTTGTATTTGAAAGCCAATTCTTAAAAGGTAAGTCTGCCTCCCTAGAAATCTGCTGGGTAGTTCCTCATTTAATGACTGGTGCAAAAATATCTTAACAGACTCTGTGATGGTCTAGAAAACCCTGGACACATCTGCACGTTTATTAATGCACCATAATTACAACACATTAAGTTAGTACCTTACATTCAGTTAGCACCTGTTATTATTAACATGTACTAACTGAATGTGCCATAATCTGTGTTACTGCATATTAGTGCAGATAAAGAGTTTTTAAGTGACTCAGTCTACTGCACGTTAGCATGGTTTTTGCCAGTTGTGCTAACGAGCAGTAGAATTAGTCTACTGTGCATTAAGCCTTTTGTGTACAATGAGCCCCCAGAGTTATAGAAAGTGAAGTTTCTTTGAAATTTAATTCTTCGGGGAATTCAGAAAAAAAGAATAAGAAGCAGAGGATGCATCTACACAAGATGCTACAGTGCTGTAGTGACGCGCTATGGTGCTGTAGCGTCCATTGGCAAAAACCGTGACTCCACTGCTACATCACTGTAGCATTGCACTCCCTCATTATAGTGCATTGCTACAGTGATGTAGCAGCAAAAAATAACCGTGCATGGCTGGTATGGCGCAGTACAGGCTGTTAGTACTTCCAAAAGGTACTAAATGACAGCACAGTAACAAAGGTGCCATACAGCCACATATAGATGTGCCCAGACTGAATGAAAAAATACAGCACTCTGAAGTTAGTGTCCAGCAGAGAAATACCATTATGTTCAATTAGACTTTACCATATTTGTTCAGAACTGGTTATTTTCAGACTGCCAGTAAATATTTTTGTGCATGTCTACACTGCAGGATTACTCTGGGAATTTACTAGGGGTCCCCAGCACACTCGGCACTGGACCTGGAAGTGGACTAGAAGCAATTCTAATCCATTTCTGGGTCTGCCTTGGAGCGCACAGAGGATCCCCCCTTCCTGCCTCCCGGCTCAGCAGCTGGACCCCTAGTACTCTGAGGTATGAAGAAAAAAAAAATTTCAAGCTGCGGACCCATCGAATCGATTTGGAGGGTTCCAATTCCATTGAGAGAGATTAAAGGGTCTCCTGATTCAATTCGGATTTGGAGATTCAGCTGCCGAATTGGGCCAAATCTCCACAAAATTGAATCAGCTTTGCACAGCCCTTATGTACATATAAAATATATATGTGTGTGCATGTGTATATATACACACACATTTTTGTATGTATGAATGAATGCATGCACACACATTCTTACTAAATTTCTATTTATTAGGAAAGAATCAAAGATGCTACAGTTTTACCAATATGGGCATTAGAGCATTACCCCAGATAGCCACTAGGAGTTATGATGCAGACTATCTTAAGTGACATCTCCTTTGAGGGGAGCAATACTTAGCTTCTGGGTGCTCCAGTCATGGCAAGCTGTCCAGGTTGGGCTGGAGGGAAAAGAGAAAGCCAGTTCTGCTGTTAGCAAGCCTCAACAACCTGGCCTACCACCCTGGTAATGTCCACCTAAACTTTCCTAGTGATCAGTGATTCCTGGCTGGGACAAACTTCCAATGGCTGTGTAAAAACTTACAAGCCCTCTTCACTCTCTGATGCAGCAGGCAACTAAAGATGACAATATACACTGCTGGCCTGGAAAAAATAACTCCCTCTTTCAGTCTGGGATGTCCAGCTGACTAAAATACTTTGAAGTTTCTTTCGACTGGGTCAATGTTAAAAATAGCACTAGTAACAGGCATTGGTCTAACTGTTCACAATAATTTGGAAACAAGTTTAAATCTGAAATTCTTACTGAAGTATGTCAGAGCTGGCAACAATAACTTGTAGGAATGTCCTAGCAAGAGTATGTGTGTAGATTAAAAAGGCATGAATTGATAGAAACCTGTGGCCAGCCACGATGCAAGAGGGAACAATAAGGACTTCCACAAACATCTCCATGAACAGAATGCGCAACAGTTCCCTGGATGCCTACATGCAATCCATGCATGTAGAAGTAAAAAACAGTTCCACCATCTTTGATAGGTAGTTCCATGACAAGCAGGACAGCTCGCATTATCCTTAATGGCACATATTTTCACTTTTTACTTGATAGTAAATTTCTTTGCAAGCATCTCAGATTCCTGCAATGATTTATTAATAACTGGGTTGGTTGTATGTATTGGCATTTAAGTGTTTAGGAAAAAATGAAAAATCAGAAATCAGTATATAAAACTTATAAGCATCACATTCTTGTCATCATGTAAAACCTGGAACAAACCAAACTGATCTACGCACGGCAACAATCCCCAGCACCTCTTTCTACATCAGATCATGTCTGTCACCATGCCATGCAAGGGATACACAAGGGACCTCCAGTTTTCTTGTTCACCAAGACACAACTACAGTTATTTATGCCAACTGGTAGTAGCACAAATTCACTTACCACAGACATTTTCACTCTTACAACCAAAAACACGATGGTGTGTTGGGCCCCAAACAGTGAAATGAACAACAGTGAAAGTGAAATGCTGGGATACCAGTGTGGCCAGTTTGCCGAATGCATACTCTAACTCCTTCCTGCAGTGCTCAGTGTGTACTTACACTTTCTTCTGCCAGTTTGCTTGTGGTCAGAGTGGTTTCATGAACCATGGCAGTATAGGGTAAACAGGGCTTCTGAAATTAAGTGGGCACTGACACTCTCTTGATAACATGGAAAAATTTCTGATTGTTCAAACAGCAGTTTGAACCTTCCTTAGTTCAACCTTCCTCGTACATCATGCCCCTGTTTTTGTGGTCAACTGAAGCCCGTAGAATGCTCTAGACAGCACCCTTCACAGCTAACATTGGGATACTCCTGGTAGTAGGCAAAGTATGGACACGAATATCACCAATAGCCTCAGCACAGCTTATGAAGCCCATTCTCTCAGTGTCACCTATTATTACAGACACATTAGTGGTGTCCTTCACCTATGGATCAGCCTTGTCATTAGCCATTTAAACATCTGCCATGGCTCCAACAGCTGATTTGGCAATAGTAAATGGATCACACATGGACCTACAGAGGTCTGCAGCTTTCAGGTGGAAATAGCCATGCACTTGTGGACTACCAAGGCTCCCTCATTTGCACATCCTGGTGCTGCAAAGTGGTGCAAGTGCCTCACACAGCCTTTGAAAGACTGTTTTCTCACATGCGAGTTCTGAAGCTGCATCTCCTGGCAGTGCATGACCCATGATCACATGATCCCACCACTGTGCTTGTCCAGCACCAGAAGTGCCAGTCTATGAAGGGGAACCTGCAGCACGCAGGTGGCCTGCCGATTTCACTATCCAGCATGACTGGCCCTCAACTTCACCTTCAGGAAGTACCACTGCCTTTGCAAAGTCAAACTTGCTAAAATGCCTTCCACCATCTCCCATCCTGCATCCTGCTGCAACAACAGCACAACTGTTAAAGTAGGGACAGAGCATCCAGCAGTGCTGGATCTACCACTTGAACAAGACAGAAGCAAGGAGTGTCCAGAGCTGGAAATGCTCCAGCTAAATATATTGGCAATGTAAGAATATCTTCCAGGTACAGGGCTGGAAAAGTCTGACAAGGTTTGCAGCCAGTTTTAGCATTCAATATCCAAATTGCATAATGCACACCTAATAGAAATGTGGCTTCTCCAAGAAGACATTTTAACCAGTTGTTTTAACAGTAAAATGCCTGAATGATGCACAGCAGACTGCCAAAATTTTGTTTTTTGTAAACATCACAAAACAAAGAATTATTAAGCAAGAACAATGGGATTGGGAAACCTTTTATTTTAAGTGCATTAGAAGTAGTAGGAAGCATCAGACTACAGGAGCATCAGAGACACAGCTGCTTGTTAAAAAGACAGCCCTACTTGAGCTAGTGTGCCCAGAGTTTTGTCATGATTCAATAACCACTGGCAGCAGTTCTGCATCTACAACAGGTTCTGCTTTCTTTCCCATGCAAAATTACACTTAAACCAGCAGATATTAACCCTTTAGAATCCAGAAGCTCTCGCCTCCCTGCTCCAGACATCAGAAGTGGTGCTCATTTCATGGAAGACTTGGTCCACTTCACAACTAAAAGAGGTGTACCTTGCATTACCTAACATGTGAGCTATCACAAAGAAAAAACCCACCATGGGGGCAAGGAATTTTAGTTTTACCAATGTAAAATACATCTTTTTAGTAGTGAAGGCAAGTTCTTGGAGAGGTTCACTCATTGTTGACCTCATGTTTCTATTCTATGTATAAGCCTCTGTTCTGGTGATGACCCAAAGCAGCCAGAAAAGATACCAGTATGAAACCCTCTCTCTGATCTCCACAACATAGAATTACCAAATAAAACATCATTACTGCTTTCATTCTTGTACTGCAACTGGTCACACATTTAAATTACAAGCGGTTACCTTATGATCTACATCCCTTTTAATAGAAGGATAATCAGCAAAACAATTATTGAGATTTTCAATTTTGGTATGTTCAATGTTAGGCATCTAAATCCACATATCTAAATGTAAACAGTCTGAATTTAATATACTCTAAGATCCCACGGCTATTTTGATGTCAGTGGGGGGCTGAAGTCACTCAGAATCTTTAAAAGTCAGTGAATTTATACAGAAGCCTAATTATGGCTCCCAGAGACTGGGTTTGATTAGCCAAGTCTGAAAATTCTGGTTCAAATTCTGGACCATTTAAATCACTAAAGTTACTGTAAAAATAATTTCCAGGAGTAGAAAGTTTGAATGAACTTTTGCAGGAAACCCTACCAAAGTACTATCTAGTTTATTCCTGCCTAAAGGTTAAAAGTAAAGAAAAAAAACCTGTATTAATGTAGACAATCCTAACCAGCAATAAAACTGTATTATGTATTGTCTGCAAGCAATTCTTCAGTCAGATCTGATAGGATCCATTTTATTTCTGTCAGCTATTTTAATACATTACATACTACTGGGCGGTATTGAATTCCTTTATGAAACACCTACTTTTCAAGACAAAAGCTTTATAAGAGAATTGATCCAGGGGTTTTAGGAAAATAAATCCTCTGTACTCAGCAGTGAATTTCATGCAAGCAGAGAACATTCCTATAAAATAACTTTTTTTAAAGCAGACTTCAGTCTATAATCATGTATTTGTAACCTTACTACAGAAGCACGAATTTCAAAGTAAAAATGTAGTGCTCTTGTGAATTTACTCTAGGATCCCTTTAGGATGATGGAAAAAGAGTTTGATATTGTATTGTGCAAACTGCTCAGTGTCAACTTAAATATCTTCATATGTTTTATTAAAGACACAAATTTCTACAACATTTGTGTTTTATATGTGCAAAATGATTATTCATGCAGGCACATGGTGCTGCTATAAATACATGAAGTGAATATATCATTGAGAGTTTTACTCTCCATTTTGTTTTAAAAGTACAGAAACAAATTTATACTGATCAAAACAGAGGTAAAACAGTTGCCTTAACTGTCTGCACAAAAGGTATCAGAAGTCTGTTATTTGGTTCTGGAAGAAAGATAAACATTATGGGAAGAAAAGGTGTATTATCAATCTGAATGACAGTAAAAAACCCTCCCCAACAATCTAAGAGCATGTTACTCAGCCAGCAGATATATGCCTAATGTGAATGTAAGCAAATTGTTATTCATTGTGTTGATTGGCTGAGAAATTTTCCAACAAAAGATTACTTCATCAAACTGACTACTTGTTGGTATGTAGCCACTCCAGAAAATTTCTAACCCAAAAGTTCTGACTGTTTGAAGTTGTATAGCAACCAGTTCTTGTTACCAATAAGGATCACCTTGTCCCCCTTAAAAAAATCTATAATATACATTTACATTTCTATTCCTGGATAGCTCTAGAGAAAACAAATCCTTCACATACATTTGAACAAACTATTTGTCAATATTCAGTAGGGGAATATTCATCTTTCCTTTCAGAAGCACAAAGATAAAGAAATGTCATAACAAATATAATATTTGTTAAACAATGCAGTATTATTAGCAAAAGCTATCATAAGACTTCAGTGTTCTTTAAAAGAAGTCTGATATTAAAAATGAAAGGCATTTCAGGTCATCCTCAAGAAGTACACTTTTCAGCATTCTTCTAGTTGAGTTTTTCACTACCTGAATAATAGATCAATTTGCCATTTTTGTCATATGAAAGAACAGATAAATTTATGTGGAAGATTATTTCTTAGTTTACAGGCTTTCCTTGGTGTGTTTTCCCTGATACCTTAATTTTTGCTTTGTGTAATTTCCTTTCATGACTTCTAGTTAACCCTTCAGGCCATTCTAAACAATTTCTCTCTCAGTGATTTTGCAGCCTTTTAGCATTGACAACTTGCTAGGTATTTGTCCAGCCTGCATTTCCATTCTTTTAAGCTACCTTCCTAAATAAATACTGTCAAGACTGCCAGTCATTTTTAGTTTCTTATCTAATGAAGAGATTTTTCAACAATTAACACAAAATCTGCCCCTGGTAAATTATCTACACAGATATGTTTCATCGGACAGTATTCTGTCAGTAAAGCTCCCTTTGGTTTGGACCCATAAAAGAAGGGTCCTGCAATTTTCTCTTTTTTGCACTCTGTCCCCCGCCCTTCTCCCCCCAACACACAAACAACAAATTCAGGGACAGGTACAGTACACTGCAGTATTAGAGAGCATTTGAGAATCCACTTCTGAAGTCCATATAACCAATCCCAGCACCTTACAGAGCTCCAATGAATTCTACTAGATCCTGAACAGCTGTCTGCACAATGCTCGTTGCAATATACACACTTAAATTGGTCATTTAAAAAGTGTCTTTTAAACAAGAAAAAACAACACAAAACCCACACACTTCAAGAATTCTAGCCATTTTATGACAGAAATTCCACATTTTTCCCTACACTATATTAACTTTTCCCAACCACATAAAAGAATTGCTAGGATTTTTATTAGAAAGAGATGAGTTCGCAGCTTAAAAAAATAGGAGTGCACCAATATGTCCACTGGCTATGGGACTGGCATATGCTAGGAGAAATTATGCTATCGGCTTATTTGGTCCTTGCAGCTGATAATTACAGCCATGTGTTCAGAGCACCCTGATGAGTGTAGTCTGGTCCCCAGTCCCCGCTGCCAGTCCAAGCCCGTGGCAGACTACAGATCCTGGTGAGCAGTGGGAGGGGAAGAGGGTACAGGGGGGTAGTCACAGGATGCCAAGCTCAGCAACAAAGGGACCATCACTGGCTCCTGCTGCCACTGCCATGGCAACACAACATGCACAGCAGGGCCTGAGTGCTGGGCCTGCTGCAGAGATGCTGGGTTGTGCTCAGGTGGGGTAAAGCGCCGCATGAGGGACATCCTGCTCTGCTGGGCACCAGGCACCTTTGCAAAACCATCTTCTCCCTTACAACCACAGGAGCTTGGCTGTGTGGTGCCCACCAGTGCTGAAGCAGCTAGGGTTACCATATATCCAGGTTTTCCCAGACATGTCCTCTTTTTCGGCCCCTTGTCCTCCGTTTGGGCAGGTTTTTAAACTGCAAGGAAATGTCCAAATTTTTGCTTTGCCTCTGCTTGGCCAGCAAGGCTCGGAGTAGGGGGGTTGCAGGTTGGGAGTGCAGGGCACCACCAGGGCCGTGGGGGTAGGGGGCTGCAGGTTGGGAATGCGGGGCACTGGCAGGGCTGGGAGGGGCAGGGGCTGCAGGTTGGGAGTGTGGAGCACCAGCAGGGCTTGGGGAGGCAGGGGACTGAGGCTCAGAAGTGAGGGACACTGGCATGGCGGGGGGGGCGCAGGGGTCTACAGGTCAGGAGTGCAGGGCATGAGCACGGCTTCAAGGGGCTTATCACTTTCCTCCCCACAATCATAGCTCTCTTCCCCCTCTCCCCCACAGGTATCCTCATTTTTTAAATTGGAACTATGGTAACCCTATGAAGCAGTGGTGTAGTGGTATGCTCTGGGGCTCCACATGCACCTGGCACTATTGTCCAAGCAAGGGTCTGCCCTGTCCACCTGGGACAGCAGCCCAGGGTATGTGGAGAGCTGGACTGCAGGTAGGAGCCATGGGCAAAGGGGAAATGTGTGCAAGAATAAGGTGGTTACCATCTTCCTCATCAAGAGCCACAGCAGGCAGGAGAAGCATCTGTGTGTGTGTTATAAATGCAAAACAAACTAAAAAGGTTTATTTATGTCAGTAGTTTAAAATACCTTGCAGTATTACTAAATACTGGTTATTTGATTGGCATCAGCCAATATGGTTGGTTAATCATTGGCTATTGGTATCAGCCAAGAAAATCTTTACCAGTACACCCCTAAAAAAAACTGTACATAAGTTTGTTCCTTGGATCAAAGTTCTGTCTCACTGTGGCACCTAAAATAAGTCATCAGAGGATCAAGAGACCATGTGGCAACTACAATTTTGTGATGAGACCATCACATTTGTACCCAAACCTAGTTACTTTGCACCTTTATGTGACCTGTCTCTGCACATTACAAATATACTGGCTAGTAACAAACTAAAAAGAAATTAATTTTGCTGTTTAGAAATACCAAAATGCAATTACAATTACGAGGCATCTAAATGACTTAAGCAAAATATGTTGTTTAAAACAAAAGTGAACACTAGTAACTGAGAAGACTGTAACAGACACAAGACAGAAACATGCTACTGTTTTTTCATCACAGCACTGACCTATGCATTTCACATTCATTAAGGATCACAGGCAGAAAATTGATGTTAATTTTACAGCTTTAGAACTCTAGCAGCAAACACCTTAAAGCAGGGGTGTTCAACCTCCAGCCTGCAAGACCATTTCATCTGGCCTGTGGGGCTTCCCACAGACTGGGAAATTTGGCAGTGGTGGAGTGAAGCCCTTTTCTCCTCAAATTGTGGACCTGGGCTCAGGCTGGGTTGTGTGTGGTTGGAAGGTTCCTGCCATGCTAGCCTAGGGCACTGGATCAGAACCACCATCTAGCCCACAGTTGGATCAGGCATGGCCATCTGGCTTGGCACATAAAAAGGTTAAGCATCATTGCCTTATAGATATGCTGTTCCTTCATTTCAGACCAGTCCTCAACATTTTTTTTTAAATGATTCCCCTATTAAGCATATGATTCCCTTACTCTCCGTTTATCTACCACTCAAACTGCAACCACTTTTGGACTGAAACAGCAGTCTTTCTGCATGAATTGCACTAAGCAAAACACAGCGTAATACAGCCATCTGAACCTTTAGGGAAAGTTTCAGGAACCCAGAACATTACCCAGGCTAGGATTTGGCTAGCATACCACAACTGTCTTTATGAAAAGGGTAACAGGGTGCTCATGAATACTTGAAAAATGACTACTTTCTAGCACAGTACTCAAAACAGGTTTAATATTAGGGGTGTACCAATAAAGATTTTCCTGGCTGATACAATGGCCGATTATTCACCAGCCATATCAGCCAATACCAATTCAATCGCTGATTTACAGGAACACAGCCTGGCAGCTTGGAGAGCAGCATCCAGCTGGTAAGTCTGTGGGGGGAAGGGATATGGAAGGGGCAGACTGAGGCCCACCACAATGAGGGAGTGGGGCAGGGGCTGTCCAGCCAGGGTGGTGAATGGGACTCTGGGGCTGGAAGCAGGACAGACGCACAGGCAGCTCGTCTGGGGGGCATGAGGCAGGTGGCTCCCTGTCGTTGTGAGCACCCCCAGGGAAGCATATCCCCCCCAGATTTGGGAGAGGTCAGGCTGCCTGCTGCAGGCTTGGGGCCAGGGGCTGTGCTGGCCTCTTCCTGGCAGGGGTGCTGGCCTGAGGAGGGCAGCGGTGGCACTGGGAGGGGTGGCTATGGGAATTTTGGGGTGGCTATAGCCCAGGGGTAGGCAAAGTGGCAGATCTGGCCAGCAATCAGATTCCATTTCCCAGCAGCCCCCACCCATATGGCTGGGGCTGGTCTCCATGGAGACATTAGCTGCATCTACACTGATAGCACAAGGCTGCGGTTGCCATGGAGACCGGCCCCTGCTACACTGGCAAGGCGCATGCCAGGGGAGGGCAGGGCACTGCCCCGGAACTGCTGGGATCTTGTGGAGGGAGCAGCTTAGTCAGGGGCCAGGGCAGAGCCGCGATCTGCAGCCTGCATGCCCTGGGCAGGGGACTGCAGACAGTGGATCGTGGCTGTGCCCCAGCTCCTTTCAATGGTGACAGCCTGGTCCCGAGCCAGGACAGAGCCACAATCCGCTGCCTGTGCGTCCCTGCCCAGAGTGTGCAGGCTGCAGATTGAGGCTCTGCCCTGGCCGCAGATCAAGCTGCCCCCAGCACAAGACCCCAGCAGCTCTAAGGCAGCCCTCTGGCCTGCCAGCACAGCTGGGGTTGGTCTCTATGGCAACCCCAGCCTTGTGGTATCACAGTGCAGAGGCAGCTGGGGTCTCCATGGTCATGTGGGCAGGGGCTGCTGGGAAATGGAGTCTACTGCCAGCCCAGGGGCCAGACCTTGCCTGCCATCCCTGCTATGGCTCATCCCACAGTCACCACTCCCATCCCACCCACCCTGGCCCAGGCCCTGCTGGGAAGAAGTCAGAACAGCCCATGGACCTGAGCCCACAGTGCACAGCCTGCACTTGCCCTGTGCACAACTCCAGGGGGCACATGCCCCCCATGCCTTCCCCAGGGGTCCACGCAGTGGTGGGGAACTGCCCCCGCCTTCCCACTGGCCCACACCCCCTAGATGAGGTGCCTGTGGATCCATCCCACTCCCAGCCCTATATCCCATTCATCATCCCAGCTGGGCAATGCCTGCCCTTGCTCCACTCCCTCCCTCACCACTGGGGACTCCATCACCCCCCCTCCACATCCCTTCCCTCCCATAGACTTCATGGCAGGAGACTGTTCTCCAAGCTGCCTGGCTGTATTCCTGGCTGTGTGCATGTTGCAGCTGTGTGCATGTGTGCAGCGTTTATCGGTGACATTATCAGCCCAAAAAATCTGACAGCCAATAACGTTAATTATCCTGTTATCGGTGCCTATCCAATATGCAACCGATATATCAGTGCACCTCTATTTAATATCATATTCAGCGTTGTGGTGCATTGGTCCTGTAATAATTCTTAACCAGCAGTGCTTCCCACAGGTCCAGAGATTTAACGGTGGTAGCACTAACTGCTCCCAGAGCCATGGCAATTAATGCTGCTACTTCTCCCTTACCACCAGATTTTGGGACCTGAAGGGAACTGCCCCACACCACTCGTCCATCAGCCGGTGGGACCAAAAGGTTGAGCCCCACTGTTCTAAAGGGCAAAGTTCACATACCAACATGGCCTGTAGCACAAGCTTACCTTGTGTTTCTAAATTAAGTTAGCTTAGGTCAGGAAGTTTCATGGGAAAGGCAGATGAAACCACCTCCAGATGTGATAGATACAGATCATAGATATATATTTATATATCTACTTTGACAGCTATATGGCTTCAAATGAAACATACCAGTAGGCAGCATTACAATCCCTTTACATTAACTTCAAGGTGTATATCCTATAAGCAAACCAACCCAGTACAGGACTACCAGTTTTATCAGATTTCTTAACAGTCAGCAGCTCTGCGACTGGCTGCCTCTCTGAATTTCTCCCATCTATAAAATGGGTATAATTCTATTACAGCCTGGCACAAAAGCTGCACGAATTTCCCACCCTGCCTTCAGGATGCCTCTGTTACTGCTGGCCAAGGAGAACATGCTGACGTGAGCTTTCCCCAACATTCTGGTGCAGAAAAGGCTGCCTGCTTTTCAAGGCCAATATATTTTTGAAAGTCTGTGCAGCAGCAGTTACTTGCTACAGCCATATTTAACAGTGCAGTAACTGCAACAAGCAGCACCTGTGCTGCCCAAGGCACCAGGGGTGAGGGTCAGACGCCATGTGCTGTGTTGCTCAATTTAATTGGGACAAGCTCTGGTGTCAAAGGCGTAATACAGCGCTTCTCAAAATCTGGGGGCTGTGACACCCTGGGATGCCTGGAGATCCTCTCAGGGGTCTGCTGGACTCCGCACCTATGAGACACCGTGCACGGGATCCACCCAGAAACTTCAAGCAGGAATCCGCCGCCCTCTGTCCCGGCCTCTTTATCCCTGCCCGCCGCTCAAACATCACAAAGAAAACGCGGCGTTTGCCCCGGGCTGCCTCGAGCCCAGAGGCCGGCTGAGGGCCACGGAGAGGACCCGCGGCTCCAACGGGGCCGGCCGAGGGCCCCAGGGAGGCTCCGACACCTGCCGCCGCTGCCTGCCCTGCCCGGCCTCTCTCTCGGGGGCCGCAGCCCACCCCAGCAGCCCACCCCAGGCGGTGACAAGCGGAGCA
>NW_017728949.1:43452433-43468796 GCF_001723895.1 Crocodylus porosus
GGTCGCCCCTCAGGGTCTTGGCCCCGATGGGCTCGGCCGCCCCGAGCGGTACCCGCAGGACGTGGTAGCCCTCGGTGCCGCCGCCCGGGATCTCCAGGCTCTGCGAGGCCCCCATGGCGGGCGGGGGCTGCTCCCCTCACAAGACGCCGCACGGGGACGTGGCACTCGCTCTTCCTCGCTCGCCCCCCGCCCGGCTCGGCAGCAGGGAACGCGGGGCATGCCGGGAGCCGCCGGCCGCAGCTGCGCGCTGTCGCCACAGCGCCCCCTCGTGGCCGAGCGGACCCTGCCTCAGGCCTGAGGGAGAGGTCGCGGCGCGCCCGGAAGGAGCGTCACTGCCCTTCTGGCAGGATGACGCTATACAGTGGCCGGGGCAGGACAGTCCGGCACTCGGGCGCTCTCGCAGCTGCACCCCCTCGTGGCGGCCCCAAGGAAGTTGCTGCACCTGGTGGAGGGAGCTAGGGCTCAAAGCTGGTGGTGCCTCTGTGTTAATCTGCTCTGTTTAGTCTGCAAGGTGCAACCCTGCTGTTGCCTGGTGACTAACACGGCTAACTCCCTTTCTCCCCTCCACCTAACCACCCCCTACCACAGGGGGTGGGGCCAGCACTGTCGCAGGTCAAGAGCTAAGCCTGCCATGCCAGGCCACCCTGCACAGGAGCAAATGCCTTGGGGAGAGCCTAGGAGCACGGCTGTGATCCCCCCTTGCACCCTCCCTGGCATCCGCCCGCAATCCCAAACCCAGTGCACTGCTTCAAGGGCCCTACCAGCCTTTCCATGGGGACTTGTACTCCAAAATGTGTTGTTACATTTTCATGTATTGTGAAATGATGTTTCATATATGCATTTTTTATGTTTTTTATGTTAACCAAATATAGTTAAAATTTTTATGCGAAAAAGCTACAGAATCACGCTTATGTTTTGGACTCTTTCCTTCCAGCCCTAGGAATGTTGCATTCCTTTCTCCACAGGTGCAACAGAAGAGAGGAAAGGTTCCCCATTCAGTCTAGCCTCCAGACTCCTGGGCTCTTTCCATCATTTCAAATGGATCTGTAAGAAGCAGAGAAACGGCTTTAAAAAAATCAAATTAAATGTCAACATTTAAAGTAACAGTAAAATGTAACTAACCGACTACTGGAAATTTCCATTATCTGGAATGTAGTGAATGCATTTTCAGTTAGAATGGAACTCAGGCTGTAATACCTATATGCAGACAAATAAGAAATTGATTATGTATAAATTGTTCATTTATAATAAATGGTAAAATAACATAAGATGGGAGAATGGGGACAGCTCATCCCTGCCTTGCTTCTTCCCTAATCCTCCAGCTATATTACATCTTTAGACCTCATGATAAAAATGTGCACAAGTGAACCTTAAATGTTATCCTTAACAATGGAAAAGGGCTGGCCAGTTGTTTGGAGGGGAATAAGGAAGCACCACAACACTCTGATATGCATGGGGCTGTCTGGGAGCTGTAGTTTAAGTAAAGGAAGTTATGTATTATCAGTACAGAATCGCTTGGATGAAACATGCTGAACAAAAATGAGATTTTGGATTAACCTATTTCAAGGCATGCGTCACCTTGTACACTTAAGATAATGGAGTAGATGATAATTTAGAGGCATCATATGCAGTGACACAGCACAGAGAAATCTGCCTCTCTGTTTGTGCCATGGTGATTACTTTGAGCACTGTGCATCTAAGATTGGAATCCAGTATTGAGCTGACCCTCTGGCACTATTTTGCTGTACGGACGATGTCATTATTAAGTTTTACATAGTGCTAGGCTTAGCTTCGGCAAGGGCAAGCCTCAAAGCTCCCTGACTCCGAGATTGGCCTTTTAATTCCTGCACCCCTATTTTATACTGTCCCTCTCCAAATGAGTTTGGACTCCTGTTGGAGAGTTTATTCCTGTGGGGACTGATGTAATCAGGAGTAATGTGTAGCAACATAGAGCTAGGATTTGAAAACAAGATGGCATTTATCAGTCAAGCAGAATACTTCATTTAAAGGTTCTTAGTTTAGTCTGATGAAACAAAAGTTCTCAGTCTGTGTTGGTAGGACCTCCTGCTTCCCTTTCACCCTATGTTCCTGAATCATTTCCTTCTGTGTTTCTGACATTCTGTGCATCCCCGTGGCCCACTCAGCTCCTGTGGTCTTCAAAACCCATCAACCCTTTGGGTTTTTGTTATGTTCTGAAATTTTTCCACTCTCTGCTTCCTCAGGGAGTGGGGGAATCTTGCTTCCTCCAGCTTCAGCCAGCCTGCTGTCCTCAGGTGTTTCCACCTGAATACACAGCCATTGTCTCTCCAGGCTTCTCTATTCATATGTAAACAGACCTTGATAGTGCATGCCTAGGACCAAGACAGGCTGCCCTGACCAACAGCCATGTCTGTGCTCAAGAGAAATTAACTCTTTGATGGCCAGTAGGTAGCAAGTGAGTAAACTGACTCACCCATATTTTAGTAAAGGTATTACAAAAGTTCCTGTATTCTTCACAGATTACTTGAAATATTTTAGCCAAGGCACTATTTGGACTGGATATGTTAGAATGCGGTGTTCATAGCACTACCAAAGCTAAAAAAAGTTGTAAGTGCTTGAGGGTAATTCTTATGCTTCAGTACCAGTAGCGATGTGTAGGGGGTGCATGGGGGTACACATGCACCCCCTGAGAGCGCTGGTGCACTCCCTGACAGGCTGTGCTCCCTGCTTAGGCAATGCGTGGGGGGTGGGGTGGGGGTGCAGGCAGGAGCACCAGTGCTCCCCTGCGAGCTGCTGGCCAGGGAGTGGGAACACCTGGATGAAGCGCTGCAGCCACTTCCAGGAGCAGCACAACTGCTTCCCTGTTGATGAGATTGGCCACGGGGGGATCCCACCTCCAGTCCCTGACTGGTTGCTGGGGAGGCATGTGCCCCCCCCTAACTAAGTTGCCCATGTTCAGTGCTATGCTAGCAAGGGTCAGGAAGATATTCACTCCCATGTTTGTTTATTTATTTTTCCATTTATAAAATGTATGGGTTACCTCTGACAGCAGTATAACACAAACATCTAGGTGCCTGCATGAGAAGAGGAGGGCTCACCTTTAACTAAAGCTTTCTGCATCAGCCATTGTTGCTGACAAAATATGGTATGACCATATTCTCCTGGTCTGTTCTGGTGTGGTGGTTCCTATGTGACACCTTCCCTTATGTTGGGAGCTGAGCACCATCAATCCTGTGGCTTGCTTTTTGGCTTCTTCCTATCCTGAAGCAGGTGCTGGACAGATGCTGTCCTCTTGGTTGACTGATTCTCTGAAGACAACTTCTTGCTTTGTTGGTTCTGTGGCCATTAATAAGTGGTTGCTGGATACCTGCTGTTGCACACCCAGCAGGGACTAGCAATGCCCACTGCCTTCCTAGCTCAATAGCTTTTCTCTATGTGCTTGTGCTCTCATCTGACTGGCTGTTCCTGCTACAATTATTATGATTATTTATATGATTCCAGAACCTTAGGCCCATTCCAGATCAATGTCCTTTGTCCTTACTACTTCTCACTGGTACTTTTCCACAGCAGTGTAACAAAGGTGTGGGGCAACTGAGGCACCAGTCTTGGGTACTGACCCTTGAGAAGGTGGGGTGGAGCACAAAATTCACAGCAGCTGCTTTACTGGCCTGGGCACTGCCATGCCACCAGCAGCACAGCCACTGACACTGCTCATGTTTGGCTGCTGCTCAGGGTACTCAAGCACTCAGTTACACTCTGCTTTTCCAGACTCCCTCCTCTTTAGCTGTTTCTGCCTGCTGCTCCCCTGTTCTGGATAAGCTAGTCATGCACCTCTGTTCTGCAACTGAAGGATCAAGATTAATGCTTACCTCTATTTGGGCCCCCTCACAAACCATCAGATAATATAGTTGCTTTTCCTAAGCAGACTAGACTCCAAGTCCTGCATGAAGCCAAGTCCAAAGATACCTGCTTTGTACACAGAATCCTCAGCGAACTCAAGCTTTTGGCTTTTCAAGTTGTTTTAAATTTGTGCTCAGGTCAGTTCTTAACACACTTCCTTCCCCTGTTCTTGGTACCAGACTTGACCTTCCCTGTCACGCAAACCACTGATTTTCTGCTCTACTTCAAGATTTCCCAGGTAGGTCTTATCTGAGTGCAAGACCTGAGTGTAGACACAATATACATGTGTGCACTGGGACTCATGCCAGCGTAACTTAAAAGTGAGTTGTGCTACATTAGTGTGAATTGTGTCCACACTTTACACGTTTGCATTGTGTGGCTATACTGGGGCAGTCTTCCTAGTGCAAACAATGCTGCAAGCAATGGTGAGTTCCTTGGATGGCTGGAAGCCCAGTGATACCTCAAGTAGAAGGTGGCGTGGGATGATGTCATAAAGGGTGAAGATGGTTAGCCAGAGGTTTGGAATACCTTTGGTATACAGCCTGCCTGAGCATAGGACAGAGGGCTAACAAATTGGCACCAAATTAAGAGGGAAGGTAGATACTCAAATTTGCTTACAGGAAGGTCCAAGCTTCTGTGCCTTAAGTGGTAAGGAGTCCAACCAAAGTACTGGAACGTACAAATGGAAGTTATATGTGAGCTATCTCCTGGTAGCTACTTCTCTTGTGACAGTAATATTTCTTACTCCTTACTGTGTGGGTTACAGCAGCTTAGGCTGGACTCTTACAGACCCTCATGTCACTTCACTTCTATGGCTAGTGCTGTGAAGTCCTGTGAAGTGGAACTTGGTGGCACTGTCCATATGTATGGGGTTACTTGTGTAACATTTGCAGGATCAAACTCTTAGATGCCTCTTGAACTTACTCTAATATTTCCTGGCACACTTCTGAATTTAGCTCTTGGGCTTTCTGAGTGAAGAAAGGCTACAGTTGGCCCTGAGCAAATGGTAGGAAAAATTTAGAAAAAGATAAAGGACATCTCATAGGACACCTGTATAAAGTAAAATGCAGCCCTATGTAAAGATACCCGTGTTAGGTCCAACGTGGCTGGCTCTGGAACTAAAAGCACACACCCCTGCTCAGGAAAACTATTAGCTCAGGCAGAGCACTGTGCTGTGGTGGCTGTACTACTTCTGGTACCTGGACTAGTATCGCTACGTGGGGGAATTGGTATCTCTACATAATACTGCACAGAACCACATAGACCTGTAGTCAAAATCTTTGAGGAGGAGCCTTCTCTGGATGCAGGAATTCTTAGAGGAGACTCAGTTTCATGACTTTGCCTTTGGAGTTGAGGAGCCCGGAATTATGTTGCTGTTGTTAATAAAAAACCCAAACTGCTTCTCAGTAGAATGCTTCTATCTCCTGCCAAGACACTATAAATTCTAGACTGGTTTTAGACCGCACAGTAAATTTCTGTGACAATTCTGTTTGCCCCAGAAATTACAAACAGATAAATGGCTATGGATTCAGAAATAGCAGGCATTTTGTACCTGGAGTTTATGGTGGGTCAGACATACTGATTGCTAATGCATTTCACTGAAGAAATATTAAATACTCACCTAAAAGCATTGTATGTCTGGTCACTTATATGATTATCCCTCATCAAAGGTTACTGTAACACCAGTGCTACATTATGGAGAAACACATTGTAAACTACATCTTAAAGGCCCTTCCCAGTGTCATTAAAGATGGGCTAAAAAGGAATTATCAACATTCCCTGGCTTGCTTTGTATATCACCTATTGCCATGAATCAAATATCTCTGGTTGGCAAAAAAAGAATCACATATCGCCCTTGAAAAGTAGCAATTCTGGTGAAAACATGCACAAAAATTCACAAGGTGAAAGCCAGTGACTTCCATACACTTCCATCTAACATGAACACAGATTCCAAGCTGGTAGCAGGCACACTGCCAATGCCAATCCATTTCATGACAATTCCAAAACATCACATTCCTGTTTATTGGGTACAGTCAGAACTGCCACTGCTGAAGTATATGTAATAAACTGGCAGCCAGGACACCAGCAACTGATTTTGGACTGAAATTATGGTTTTGAGAACAACTGGAGCACTATGAGGATGGGGAAGGAAAGGACCCGGAGCGCTGTGAGGGCGGGGAAGAAAAGGAATTCTAGCAAGCAGAAACACCTGCTGCACCTAAGTGGGGCAGAAGACAACATTGTGCTTAGGAAAGCCTGTTGTGTCCTGAGAAGATGAAGGGACTGTGCTCATTGATGGTGCATACTACCCACATAGCAGGAGTGGATGCAGTGTGAACTTTCTCAGAACTCATCTGTTCATGCTAGCTGATCAGGCAGTACTAGCCAGACCACCTTGAGTCAGCCACAATGCCAAATATCCTTGGGTCTGGGCAGTGCTGTTACTGGTAGGTGCTGGAATAAAGACATTCTATCTGTTTTTTGTCCACGTAGGAAAAAGGGATGAATTCTCTTCCCTGCCTGCATCCATTATATCTACCAAATTTTTCTTCCTTAATCATTCAGTATGATAATAAGGCAATACTATGATATAAATATTAATTGTGAATCTCTTTGGAGTCATAAAATGCATTGCAGCTCTGAGACACCTTCCTCTCAGAAGTGTAAGCTTATTACAACATCCTTACATCTAATCAAGATGCCAGCTGTACCTTACCTCCATTTGGGCTCTTTCCAGCTAGCAAAGATTATGCTAAGGGCTTCCTTGTAATATCCATTACTGTCTGAACTACAGGCTGAACTAAAATACTGAATTAATTTATGTGGGGGATATCTTTTACCTGATCCAATATTCTACAGGTAAAAGGCTGGTTGATCTGAAATGAAAAAAGAAACATTAAAGATAAACCTTTTAAATTGAATTCTTTCCCCTTCCCCACAACAATGAAGTGAGAAATATACAGGAAAGGACAATGAAAATATCAGCTAATTCCTGAAGACTACAAACTTTATTTGCAGACATTAACTAAGTAACACAGCCTTACCTGTTCATTTCTATATGGAGCTGAGCATCTGCATTTCAAAAGTAATTAAAGTTAATGAGCTGTGCTTTGTGTTGGAACTGTGAAAACTTAATTGCCATAATTAGTTGTGAAATGGCAAGTGCCTCTGCTGTAGTAGCACCCTGTCATCATGCCATAAGAGTAATAATTAATTTCATAAATAAATCAAGGCCCTTATAATATGTTAATAAAATAATGAAGTAGAACCTATACATATGTGCAAATGATGAATTATTAGTTTGGAGATTACATATGATCAACTAAACAAGATGGATGTGAGAGTGGCCTTCTTCAAAACTGTCAAAATTAATTTGTGCCAAAATCCTGCTCCAAATAGTTTGAAATAGATCTGTCTCGTGGTGAACGGTGTAATGGTGCAGGCAAGTCTCTTTCAGAGGAGTCATAAACACAGCAGATAAAGAAAAGCAGACCTTCAATCCACCTTAATGACTTGTGAATTATTGGTGCTATGCAAACAGGTATGAAGCAGAAACAAAATCATGTGAAACAGAGGGAGGAGCTACACAACACTGTGTACAAAATGACCCCTTTGACCCAAAGCATTTAGGAGCTCAGACAGCTAGAAAATGAGGATTTATTATAGAAAAGAGCCTGGAGTTGAATACAGACAAATAGGCCAGAACCAAAACTTGCCTGGAGAACTTTAAATCTATAAAGATAGCCATTTTATTGGGTGTTGTAAATCTATTCCTACCGTAGGCACCAGGCAGAGCAAGGACAGCTCCTCAGTACCCCTCTTTCAGCTACCACAAAGCCCCAGCTACCAGATCCATGGTAGTGTTCCTTAGCATATGAATCAAAACTTGTGGCAGAGGTGATATCTTTTATTAGACCAACTAGATATTTGCAAACATATTTTCTTTATTTGCAAGCTTTCGGGCACAGGTAACCTTCATTAGGCACAGAAGATTGCAAAGACTGTAAAAATTCTCCTAGGTAGAAATGATGATTCATATTTCACAAAAGTTCTGAAAGATTGGTAAAGTCTCCTGTTTGGAACAGTTCATTTTGTGCAGCTTAGACTCAGAGAAAAGATGGAAAAGTCTTTTTACCTTTAAGTTGTCTGGTGGTAACCAGGCTGTAGAGTCATATTTCCTTCTGGTTATTATGTTTCATATTTCACAGAAGAATGGAAAGATGGAATACTCTTCTGGGCAGGAATCTCTTTAGTGGAGAGGTATCTCTATGCTCTGTTATGCAAATTAGCTTGAATAAAGGCAGGTGCAGGGTATCAGGTTTCAGGTGGTAAATTTTGCTTCCTTCTTGTAAAATTATGAAGTTTTCATTTTAAAAAGCAGCTAAAATTCAATATCTTCCATGTGTCAGGTACCCAGGTTGTGGCTGTATTGGTCTAGAGGAAAAAGGAATCAAAACCTGTGGCAGAGGTGATATCTTTTATGAGATCTAGATATTTGCAAAAAAAAAAAAAAAAAGAATTTTCATTTGTACGTAGGAGAACTTTTACAATCTTTGCAATCTCCTATGCCTGATGAAGGGTGCCTGGGCCCAAAAGATTGAAAATAAATAACTTTTTTGCAAATATCTAGTTCAGGGATCAGCAACCCCTTTTTGCTTGGTACACCACCACCAGCCCAGGCTCTAAGCAGCTGCTACTGGCCACGGAGCCCAGGCTGCTCCCAGCAGGCGGCTGGGAGGCTGCAAGCCCTGCTGCAAGCCGACTGGGCTCTGTAGGCCAGCTGCAGCCGGGAGGCTGCAAACAGCTGCTCCAGGCTCTGGCATGTCGGCACTTCGGCACCTTCCAAGGTAGACATTGTGGTTTTTTCAGCATTCGGGCCAAAAAATGTTGCCTACCCTGATTTAGTTTGTCTAATAAAAGATATCACCTCTGCCACAGGTTTTGATTCCTTTTGCCTGTAGACCAATACAGCTACAGGCTGGATCCTTAGCATAATTTATTCTAAGGTGCTCAGGAGCTGATGGGGCCACCTCTCTACTGATCCAGGTAGGAAGTATGGCAAGGGCACTAAAGAGAAAAAGGCACTGCTACAACCTGGTGATGCTCTGCTGCCAGAATTGTTCTGTGGGTGCTGTTACCTCCAAGGGTGCCTAGAAAACTACTTGAGTTTTCTTTAAGAAGTGATGGTGACTGAAGAACTTCAGGAATGATCCACCTTTTCACCCTGCTTCCTCAGCTATGCCAGATGCAGAATTTAAGGGCTTGTCTCCACCCAGCTCCTTCCAAGACAGCTTTGCTGTTGGAGCTGTGGTAGCAGAGTCCTCTAGTGGAGATGTGGTGTATGGCTACAGAAGGAGGTATTCTGCCAGCACTGTATTAGTGAAGTCAGCAGAAGCCCCTTGTGTGGGCACCACTTTGTCCAGATGGGGGATCTTACTAGAAGAGCCATGTGGGCTTAGGGGGATTTTTCTCCACCATCCAGCTGACAACTCCTATATCACAGAGACCAAGGCTAAGACAGCGAACATTGACAGTGAATCCCTTTAAATAGAAGCCAGGCATCAGTGATCCCCTCTCCTTGAAAGCAGGCAGGTTGTGGTAAAGGAACATCCTCTGATGCTCTAAAAGTTAATCAAATTGTGGAATAAAGATTTTTTTTAGCATGGTCATTAGTTGCCAAGCAGCTGTATAAAGGGAAAAAAGGCAAGCAAATCAAGAGAGGAGTTTACAACTAGCTGTGCAGATTGCCTAGCTTCCCTTCAGTAAAACCTCTACATGCTGGAGCCCTGCCTCTTTCCCATCGGCAGAATATAAGTAGCTCTCCCCCACCCCAACAAAGTCAAGAGGGCTGGATTCTGATCTGTCTGCAGTTTTACACTTATTTGGGTTATTCCATTGATCCTACTGACACTGCTCCCAATTTAAACCAGTGTATGAGAGAGAGGAAGCTGGGATGTGGTTAAGGAGTCTTCCTATGGCTTCAGAGGCATGTCTACAAGCTCTGCTCTGGACCTGTGCTGAAGGCTGCCCCCAGTTGACTTAGCTGTAAAAGGTCCTTTGTCATTCAGGCTGCTAAGTCAAAGGCAGCCAGATGTGATGTTGGGCACATCACCCGCTTGTGTGCTGTGGACTAGGGAAGCTGGTATGTTTTATCACACCAGCCTGATGGGCTGTTATAGTCAGGTAGCCCTTGACTTGATGAGAGAGGAGACTTGGATTCAGTAGAAGGTATTCACAGCCTACTAAGAAAAATCGGGACCCATCCACTCATCATCTTACAATCAAAAGAAAATTCTAATTTTGTAACACTGGCCCAATCCTAGAACTTGCAGAAGCACCTTACAGTGGCTAGCAAGAAAGGTCAACAGAACCAAAGGCTGGAAAATATCTGTACACAGAAGAATAAATGTCTGAGTGCCACAGAGCTGACCGAAAGGCTTTGTCTGCACCCTTCTCTCACAACTTCTGGCACATGGGAGATATTAAAGATGTGGCATGCATATATGTATGTGGTCAGAGTACTGTTGTGCTGTGGCTATTATCAGAAGCAGAAACAGCCAGTCTTCTGGGAGCCATAGTAGCAAAATATGAGTGAGGGCCAACCTCTGGCTGAGGACCGAGCTACAGAGGTATACGAAGCAAGGTTTCCAACCTGGGCAAACCTTGCAGGAGGAGGGTGGGTGAGCAAGTGCCATTGGGGGTTCCAACAGTTGGGGGGGAAGGAGGGAAGGTGCCTTACATATGCCAAGGACTCAAAAACAGTCTCTGACTACTGCTACTGCTGCTTCTGCACTGCAGCATGGTCTGCCAGCCCCAGCTGTTGCTCCTACAGCAGCACCATGGTGTCCACGCAGGAGCAACGCCAAGGTGCAGACTCTGTTAGGGTGAGAGGCAATTCTGGTGCCCTTATTAAGTCCTGGGGCTGGTGCCATACTTATTTACCCCAAGTTACACTACTGTTGAGCTGTGCTCTGGCTGATAAGAGCAGTCACCGGTTAGTACCAGAATCTGGGGGAGGAGGATGGCAAAGGTAGTAAACAGCCCTATGCTGAGCTCAGAATAAGAGCCACTATCTCAAAGTAGTAGCTAGGGCAAATTATGTCCAAACTGGGTTGTAGTGATGTCCCTAAAGCGATGGTTCTCAACCTTGTCAGACTGAAGGCACCCCTCAGAAATAGCCAGCTCTTATTTTTCACTCATTTTTGGCTACATAAAAATAATGGAGCAATTATTTTGTTGCAAAGAACTCAGAAAGACCACAACAGCTCAGAATGCCTTTAACATTATGGATTACTATTTGAAATCTCTGGGTTTATCTTGTTTTCACACCTAACAGTGCGAAGATTGCATGGCACCCTTCAGTGCCCTTGAAAGGATCTCAGCAGGACCCGGGTGAGAATCATTGATTTAGAGATTAAGTCAGAAATTAAGCCCAAGCTTGACAAACATTTAGCCTCAGTTTGTCTTGTAGGAATGGCTGAGGTGGGGTCAGATTCAGCCAAACAAAGCTAGCTCTGCCTGCCCTCAGAAGGCTAAGTGCCAGATAAGTCCCAAGGACCTGAGGTGATATTGGTAGGTAGACTCAGCATTTGTAAGTCTGGCTTCAGGGGGCCAAAAGTGGAACCTTCCCCAAATCAGAGAGCACTTTTGAAACATGAACCTGAATATCTGAATGTCTGAGAAATACCTTTGAGAGAAGACAATACCCTTGATTATTTTTACCTCTATAGGATATCGCTTTGAACCTGTGTATCTTGCCCAGGCATGGAGTCTTATTTTCTCCGGTGATCAGAGCCCAATGATCAGTGAGAAGAACCAGCAACAACTAGTCCCTTGTATGTATGACTAAAAACAACAACAATAAAGAACAGTGATTACCAAAAAATATGTCTAGTTAAATGACTAAAAGACGACAGACAGTTAATGACAAATTCAGCTTTGTTTTGTTTTTAAGTAGCCAATAACATAATATACCAGAAGCCACAGACAACAGATTGGCTTCTTTGTAACTGAAAGAAAACAACTGAATGGCCCTTTTATTTAAATTACCTAGGCCTGAAACAGGATTCCTAATAGAACCATTGACAGAATCTCAATTATAAAAGCAATTCTGTAATCTAAGGCTCTATCCATCCCATTTAGGAACTAGAAAGCAAGTACTTAATAGGCATAATAGGCCTACTAAAAGTCAGCTGTAGGTGCAGCTGGCCCTTAGGCTGTAGAAGTCAGAGATGTAGAAGGAGGGTTATAATGGGTGTTGCATTAAGTAATTTTCAACCCCTTCATTCTCTGGCACTCCAGGGTATTGCTACTCATTTGGACCTGAGTGGTTAGGCAGAAATTTGGGGTCTTGTGAGCTTTTTATATTAGGAATAGAAATTAGTGGAGTCAGGTGCTTCTGGCTGCAATCCTGTTTATTTATAAAGAATGCACTAAGTGTCAGTTCCAAAGCAGGAGGACCCAAGTACTTCTAAGGGAGGAACCATAACACATTTATCTTGGGTATCTGGACTTCAGAATGGAATCCAAAAGCCAGAGGTAGGTGCTTCAGCCTCCTGTACAATGCATGGGAAAGGCTAGGTGCCTCAGAGTGCAATTCAAAATACCCGCACACAAGAAACATCAAGGTCTGAATTACTGTGTCTCTATCCAGGACCCAGAGTCCTGTCATAAAAATAGGTGTTCCCTCTTGCTTGCTATTTTCTGGCTCTGTGAATGTTGCATTACATTCTACCCAATGGTCCAGCTTCCTCAGCAAAGGATATTACCAACCCGCTCAGCTTATATCCTGGTGGTTAGAACATCCTCCCCAGGAGTGAAAGGTGTGGTTCAAGTCTCATCTTACTTCCAAACCAACTGCTATGAGCTCTATGAAGGTTGTTGCATAAAAGGTGCAAAGTGACTTGTTCTCCTTAGGCTGTGTTTTTGGATAAAAGTGGTCCTGGCTGCTGTGTATTGTGCTCAGTTCAACACTGTGGGTGTGTGTTAGGGTACTCTAATAACATTTTCTTGACCAGTCCCTATGGGAGATTCAGGGAGGGCAGCACCAAGGTTCTGGGTTGCCATGCGGGGTAAGCAGGAGCTCAGTGCTGAGCTGCTCAGACTGGGGCAGTTCTGGGAATGTGCAGAAAGCAGAACTGGAGATGCCCAGATAACATTCAGGACAAAAGGGAACGAGTCTATTATGTTTCTGCACTTACCTGGTTAGGTAACCAGTGAGCAGAAGGGACGGGGCTTGGATTGCAACTATGGATTTAGGCATCTAAAGTCTGCCTGAGGATGTGGACACATGGCACAATTACAGCAGATAACTTTATTTACCCCATACTTTAATCCACAGTGATTTTGTAGTAGTAATGAGTAGACACACAAGTAGATGGTAGAGAAGAAAGTTTGCTTTAAACTGGGCTACCCCAGCATAGAATTGATTAGGGCAATGGTGGACAACCTATAGCCTGTGGAGCAGATTTGGCCTGTGAAGAGATTGGATCCAGCCCATAAAGATCTAATCCATCCTGTTTTACTAATGGCATGCTGATCTGTTGCTGCCACCAAGCCATCCAAGTTAGCCTCTGTTCCTTGTTTCACTAATGGCAGATCAAACCCCTGCTGCTACCCTACATGGAATCAAAGGAGAGACGGCACCTGCCTTTGTGCACAGGTCCAAGCTAGTTCCAGTCAGCTCCCCACACTAAAAGCTCCTAAGGAGAGGTCAGTTTGTCTAGGTGCAAGGTCATAGATGGGTTAGAAGGGACCTCAGTAGATCATCTAGTCCAACCCCCTGCCACGGGGAGTAAAGAGTGCTGGGGTTAGATGACATTAGGTCATGAATACAGAAGCTCAAGTTCACAAATTTAGAGGTCAGCCACAACTGAAATCTTTCCAGCTGTTCACCCAGCAATCTGAAGAGCCCTGGTACTGCAAAATGAAAGCCTGACCTCCTCTGCTACTCACCTTGCAAGTACAAATTTTTTGTACCTCAGTTGCAAAAGAAGAGTTTTCATGGCTGCCAGTCCCCAGAGTTACAGCAAATAAACCAAAATTGAAGAAAAGATATTATGCTTGACTAGATAGTGATCATAGCAACATCATTGCAGTGGTGTCAATAGCAAAGAACATTTCTATGCTGGTTTCATAACTGGTGCCTGTTCTTTTAAGTCTGTCTTCAGTGTTGTCTTCACCTTCCTCTTTCTTGGTAACAGGAACATGAGAGACAGAAGGCTTTTCACAGACAGGGGCAAGAAAAAATAAATAAAGACTTATCAATGCTATTATATTTATTCTATAGTAGCTCCTTGATACCTCAGAAACCATCACAGCTCCACCGTACTTTGTGCTTTACAAATGTATAAGACACAGGTCTTGCCCTGAGCAGCTTCTGCACTAAACAGACAAAAAGGTAGGGAGAACAGAAGGATAATTAACTGCACAGAGATTAAGTGACATGCCCAAAGTCACTCAGAGAGAGCACTTTAGCCAAGAATCCCGAAAACCCAGTGCCTTAACCACACATCATCCTTCCCTGCACATACAGCTACTGTTTCTTTGAAATCCCTTCTCTTTTTTCCCCTCATTAGTCATATGATGGCACATACCTCCATCTTTTGGACAGCTTCAAACTAAACACCATTAGTTCTTCCCACCCATGTTCAGAATGATACATTTCTGGCTCAGAGAAAGCAATTTTCTTTAGCCTCGAGAAGGGATCTCTTTAGTCTTATATTTTGAGTTATTTTTATCCCTGACATGGACTCTGAAAGCTTGCTTTATTGTATATTTCTTATGCTATTTTTAATCCCCCACCTCAGGAAAAAATGTTTCTTAACTCTTTCCTTTTTTCCCTTTTTGGTTCTGAGAAGTCTTTAATGATTTATTCTCTTCTACCCTGGTGGCTGATAACTTCTTTCCATTCAGACCTTGAGGACAAGGGTTCTTTTATCTTCCACAGCAAGGAGGAGATTTTTTTTAGTAAAAGCAGGATCCTTTAGGAATTCAGGATATTTATCACCTCAGTGGGACAGAGTGCTGCCTCTCCTGGGATCTTCTGCAATAGACTTTATTTAATCTGAGCTTCTGCTTGCAAAGTTTAAAAGCGGGCAGCTACAGTGATGCTGACTGACCTGCTAACTGGGAAAAGTGACAGAGAAAAAAGAACTCCAAACCAAATGCAAATTCTTAGAAAACAAACACTCTAATCTGGTGTCAAAGACACCCTGTTGACTGCCTGGGGCAGGTGCTGCATGAGGGAGATCCTGGGACCTTCCTCCCTGCCTTCCCTCCGTTCAGAATTCATGCCTCATGCAGGCAGTCCCAAACCTGGCAGAGGGGCAGAGGGAGAGCACTACATGTACTCTATCAAGCACGGGGGGTGGGTCCTGATTCAGCCTGTGGACCAGCCCTACACCACTCCTATGGCCTGGGGGATGAGTTTGACACTCCTACCTCAGGGAATAATTTTTGTATAAAGCAAAACAAAAGCCAATAATATAAAGGAAAAGAAAAGAGAACTTGGGGTTTAACTCAGGTTTATGAGCATAGCCTTTGCCCCAGACATTCTCCTACCTTCAGCTTCAAAAGACCTGATTAATAGGTTTTCCCATGCACACCTGTTTACAAGAGACAGCGAGCAGAGTTGAGGATAATACCTGGGGAGCACAGGGGAGGTTAAAGCACTGGGGACCATAGGGTGCCCTTCCATACCATTACAGCAGGGGCAGGCAATTATTTTGGGTGGAGGGCCATTTACCGAGTTTTGGCAAGCTGGTGAGAGCTGCATGGGTAGCCCCACTCCTTGGCAAGTGCCCTGCCCCCTGGTCACCATCTTGTGACCAGAAGTCCTGTCCCCTAACCCCCAGTCTTTGCCACTAGAAGTCCCTTCCTTTGCCCCCCAGAAATACTCCTTTCAGCAAGGTGTTTTGCTATCTCAGAACTAGAAAAATGCCAAATTATATCCTAAAAAATCAAACATCTACAGCAGTCATTAATTTGATTTCAAAAAATATTTTTGTCCTGATTCACATGTGTTTGTGTAGTATACATAGAGGTCACTGCACAATAGCTTAAAATGAAGTCTTACTCATATTATGGGGGAGGGTGTAGGTGTGGGGGGTGGATATGTGTGGGGATGGGGTGAGGGAGCATGTGGGTGTGTGTGGATATGTGGGGTGTGGATGGGTATGGGGTTTGTGGGGAGATGTGTGGGGAGGTGGCTGAGGTGTGTGGGGGGTGTGGGTGTGGGGTCTGCATGAATGGCAGTGTGGGGGGGATGCACGTGTATGGTAGGGTGTGCGTGTGGGACTCGCCCCGTGCCCCATGAACACACACTGTCCCTCTCTCACTGCACACACACACGCATACACCCTCCCACTCCTGACCCCAGGGTACTGGCATGGGCCCTGTGCTTCCTTAGTCCAGTGATGCAGCTGGGGGCCACAGGGTGCTGGAGCAGCCGGCAGACGGGCAGCGTAGCAGTGAAAGTGGTGGC
>NW_017728949.1:43468896-43489900 GCF_001723895.1 Crocodylus porosus
CTGGGTCCTGCAGCTGGCTTCCCTGGGTCCTACTGTCCCTGGCTCCTGGCATCTTTGACAGGCAGCCAGGAGCAGATACATATAAATCTTCTAAATTTTTTAGGAGCCCTGCAGGCTGGATAGAATGGCCTGGTGGGCCAAGTTCAGCCCACAGGCCATATTTTGCCCACCCCTGCATTACAGGGACAAAAATCTGATAGATGTGATGCATAGTGTTAACAAAACGAGTGACCTGCATTTGAGAAGGAAATAGCTGTGCTATTTGTTTCTACTGCTTCCAACCCATTAAGCTGCACTAACATATAGTATAGGAAAAGGTGAATTATTACATTTATATTTTTATTTCACAACACATATGATTTCAGATGCAACATTGAACATGTGTATAGGGCTCACTAAGCTCACCTTCTTATTCCTGTCCATTTAAATACTGCTGTGTACTGAGGGCAGCTGCAGTAAAGGGACACTGCTAAATTAAAATGTTATAGTTTAAAAAAAAATGAGGTGGACTAGTTTTAAGTTTAAATCACTTTTCCTAGGACTAAATCAAGCAACATGTTAATGTTTTCACTGCAGCCAACAGGAGTCAATGAAGCAAACCCATCTCTTGTTCCATAAAAATCCAAGCTTTACTGAAAAAGGAGTGTGTAGAACTCACCTATTTTCTGGAACTTCTTGGTAACTCATGTCATCTGGCCCCCTCCTGATGCTGGCCTAAAGTCTACATTTGATTGAATCTCCAGAACACAGATGTGTGTGTTACAGTGTCTATATTGTACATTAGGATTAAAATAATAAATGATAACTTGATATTACATAACAATTTTTTAGTCTTAAACTTTATATTCTCAGCTTTAAAGATCTAACTTTCTTTTATTCATAGATGCAGTGTCCTTTTCTCTCGTGTTAGAAGACACTGATTATTAACAGAGAGACTTAATGTACCAATAGGCATTTCTGAGGTACCCATGTCTATAGGGGCTTAGGACTAGCATCTAAGGAGCTCTCTACATAGTTCTGTGTACATTAGGGGTGTGTGAAATGGGCCCTATTCGATTCAGATTTGGATTCACCCTACATCAGGGACAGTGATTTGATTCGTTGATTCAGATCACTGTCCCTGATTCGAGTCGGCCAAATCCAAATATGAAAATTCAATGCTGATTCAGAGAATCAGTGATTCAGCCATAGACACAGCTTTAAAAGTTTTTTTTCTACATACCTCCAGGTACTGGGCATGGCTTGTGAATTCTGCAATGCTGGGGCGGATGGAGTGTCTGACAGGAGCGCAGAAGGGCCCTCCGCGTGCTTGGCAGTGAACCCAGAAGTAAACCAGAAGTCCTTCCGGTCCACTTCTGGGTCCTCAGGGGAGTGCACTGGGGGACACCCCCCATGCTCCCCTGGCTTGGTGATTGGCCATGGGGGGCCCCCCAAACCCAGGAAGCACCAGTTGCTGAGATGGGGGGTGCAGAGGAGTGGGGTGGAAGCGCGCTTCCTGGCAGACCCAGAAGTGCACCTGACATGCTTCTGGTCCATTTCCAGGTCTGCTGCCGAGCATGCTGGGGACATTCAATGCTGTGCTTCTGTGGGACATTCAATGCACTCCAGCATTGCAGCATTCACAAGCTGCCTGCTACCTAGAGGTATGTGGAAAAAACATTTAAAGCGACGTCTATGTCTGAATCTCCAAATCTTTCCAAATCGACTCAGAGGATTCTGAGTTGATTCGGAGAGATTAAAGGATCTCCTCATTCAATTTGGATTCAGAAATTTGGCCACCAAATTGGGCCAAGTCTCTGCCCAGTCAAATCAGCAACTGAAGCTTTACGCAGCCCTAGTGTACATATATTTTTCTGAGCATCTTGTGCTTATTTTGGCCTCATATCCATCCACTTTTTGTGTCAAATATATAATCTTCAGGGCTGTTTGCCAAGCCTTTTGGGTCCTCTTGAAAGACAGGTTCAAAAGTTGTTGTTAACAAAGCCCAGCAGTGGGAAACTAAGAAGAAAATTGTGGCAAACTACTACAGGAACAGGAAGAGATAAATAACAGAAGGAAAAAGATGAAAGTGGGGAATCAGTTAGGACTGTTTAGTGTGGTCAGCATGAAGAAAAAGTGCTGGCAAAAGGCCAAACACTTATGCAATGGGAGTTACTGAGGCCAGGAGAACAAGATGTTGAAATGAAGTTTATCTACCAGCAGCAGCAGTGGTTAGTAACTACAATATGATTTAGTCGGCTAGAGGAGATATGTGTATGGGTAGAACTTGCAGGCTTGGACCTGGGTCCAGCAAACCAAGGAAGAAGATGATGCAGTCCTAACTGACTGCAAAAGCCTGAAAGATCCTTTCAAGCTAAAAGCCATGTTGCCTTGAACTGATGCAGCCCTGCTGAGATGACTCAAACAAGCTGTTCTCTGTTGGTTTTTGTTCCAGGCTTGGTAAACCTTATGAAGCATTCAGCGACAGTACAGGTCTTTCCTCAGCCTGTGTAGTTCTTTACTATGGTGTCTCATAACATAGCTAAATTAGCTTTCAATGCTTTTGCTTCAATTGCCACTCTTTCTGTCCAATTTAGGACAGCAGCAGCAGTCCCCACAAAGGATGGGACTCAACAGGCCCTACCCATGTCCTGTCTACCTAAATCAACAGGCATGCTCCAGACCTAGAAGTTCACCAGTAAGGCTACTGTGGTTTTGTTGCCAGTGGTAACTCTCAGGCCAACCAGAGACAGCAGCTTAATAAAAACCTAGCAAGAAAAGACCTACCCAAAATCTGCTGCTTGCATACTGTATGTCTAAGCACTGAAATATACATTCAATAAGGTAAAAAATATCTAACGGAAGAGATTTCCAAGGCCAGATTTCAACTTTCTGCCAAGGGACTCCATCTGCTTAAAAAGTTATGAGATTATTTTAATGTAAGTTTTAACACAGTGGTGCCTAGCCTTTCTGGGCTGTGGGCTGGTTCAGTGGTGCAGGGTTTATCCATGAGCCAGGACTGGTACAGAGGATCAGTCTGTGGGGTAGTGATAGAAGTTATACTTATGAGATGCTCCCTAACAGGAGACTGAAGTAGCTGGGAATTGGGATATGACCCTCGAGTTAAAGAGCAGCCAGCTAGTTAGTTGGAGAGAGACAAAGGGTCTACAGAGATTGCCTACCACTCCAGAAATAAAATTAGTTGTTTAGCTCTCATTCCTGTATACCTGTGTTTTTTAGATATGGACATCACTATACATGGGCCCCATCCAGTGTGGGGTTGGTGTGTGGGCACAATCTGACATGTAGTCCCAGTCCTGGAAAATGGATCAGGCCCTAGACCCATGCATTTGACTGGGCCTGCTGCCCACTGCCCTTGCCCTAGCCCTAGTCCAATGTATGCTGAATTAGGCCCACCCCATCCCCATGCAATAACCCAATGTGTGCTGGCAGACAAATTTCCAAACGTGTGGGGAGCACCACAGGCCAGATGGCATGGCTGTGTGGGTTGGATGTAATCTATAGGCTGGAGGTTATATTAAGCACCAACGTTTTAATCTAATGAAGACTATTTCCTCAGTCTCCTGTTCAAAACTGGCTTAAATTGCTCTGTATAGCAGGTTCAGGCAATTCACCCAGGGTCAGAGGTCCCCTAGAGGATGGGATCCACCTGCTCACAACCCCCTGGTCTTTACTTTGCCTGTTTCTCGCGTGTCACAACTTGCTCTTTAAGGGCTGTTGTTTTTTTTTCCAGGGAGGCTGTTAGCGGAGACCTGGGTAGTCTCTTCCTAGGTGCTTTCACCTGGTGCACTATCTCCAGGCTTCTCTGCCTTGAACTCTACAGCATGGGCCTCACCTCTTAAGGCAGCCCCAAGTTATGCCTTAGGGACAATAATTGTGACCTCCAGCTGCTCCCATAGTCACAGACATACCGCGCAGATGTTATCAGCTATCGTTCTTGGGAAGCTCCTTGCCTCAATATGCAGACTGGCCTACTCAGACCTCCAAACACTTGTCAAAGTCATGGCCTTCCCAGGCTTCCACCGCCTCTTTCAGCTGGGTCCTCTTCGTCTAGGCCCATCACACCCAGGCCCAGTTTATAAGCTCCAGCCCCCTCAAATTCAGAGCCCTGACCTTAGGTTCACTGCTTGTGGGCTAAGGCCCCATGGCTTTTAGCTTCTAGCCATTTGTGGCTTTTGCCTGGTCTTGGCAGGATATTAAGTTTTGGGGCTCTTTGCTGCTGGCACCCCACTCACCTCTACAGCCACAGCCAGTCCACCAGGTTAATTTTAAAGGCAAGCTGCACCGTTCTCTTAAGATAGTAGGACCCCAGTTCCCTGACATGGGTCCTTCCCTTTCAGACAGACTGCTCTGATCCCTGTGTCTTCCTTTCTCTTTTCCTCTCAGCTGCGTAACAGAGTTAGGGTCCCCTGTTACACTGAATCAGGTTTCCCCTTCATTCAGAGACATAGCCTGGAAAAATCATTCTGAAGGTGAAGGTTTCAAAACCTGGCAAGTGGAGATGGTAGAGAGTACAAATGCATCCACAGACATCAACCACATCAGGAAAATGGTTCTGGTTTGCTTTTTGTCTATTTTTCCTGAATAGAACTATAAAATCCAGGTTTGTTTTGATTTTTATGTATCTTATGCCTTTAATTTTACCTAAAAAACCCAACCTGAGGTTACTTGGGTTCAAATTTAGTTAAAAATATTATTTTCCAACGTGTCTACAACGACAAAGATTTAAAAATATATCAGATTAATTAAAAACAGGGAATTATACCACCTAACACAACCTTAATCAGTTCTAGTGAATCATAGAGTGCACATGATACTGAACAATTTCAGGAAAAAGCAATGGCTATTTTAACTTCAAGCAGGACTTTTATATTTCCCCAAATCCCAGAGGAGCCTCTGGCTCAAACTGTTTTTCTGACGGCTAATAGGCATCAGGGATATTAATGACTGGAACAGATTTCTTCCTCCAGTATGTATATACAGGGCAATCCGTAAGTATAGATAAGGCATTTTCAGCACTTTGGACTTTATATCTTACTGGGCCCAGCCAGGAAATCTCATTAATAATTTGAGCCCTGAGAATTCAGTTGTATTGAATGTATCTATATTCTGGGGAACCTGGACACCAAGTTCTGATTTTGGCTCATCTCTGTCTTCTTTCTTCATTTTGAACATTTCAGTTTATATCCAAGTAAATCCTAGCCCCAGTGCCACCTTTACCTTTTTGCTGCCCATTCTAGTTTACTATCTTTATTTCCTGGCACAAAACAAGACTTGAATTCCCTTGACATTCCCTTGAATGTGAAGGCCTCCTCCATTGCATTATACCTAGAAAATACAAGAGGCAGATTCATCTTCATTTACAGGTAAAACGGTGCACAATCTGCACCACCCCTGAACCAGCTATGCTGGAGCTGGAAGCACAGCCTGGGAGGCGGCAAGCAATGCTAAAGCTGCATCTGCTTTGAGGTGACCTTGTAAGCCTGAGGGCTCCTAGCTGCATGGCTGTTTCCAATGCTTTAACTGGATTTCTGTACCTGCAGAACACAAATACTGAATCTTGTTCTAATTAATTTAAATTGGTCCACATTTTTCCTCAGTGTCATTAATCTGGATTCTGTGGAATTACACCAAGGAGGAATTCAAATTCAGCCTTTTGCTTTCAGTCCATTTTATAAAATGTTCACCATAATGAACACTTATGCAGTTAGGCTGTGATCTGTTGAACTCCTTCTTTTTTTAATATTCATTATCAGCTTCTCCTCAATATAAAGATTACAGTCTGCCAGGCTAGGGACAGACATTCAAAAAGCCTGAGTCTGAACTGATTCAAGCATAGCAGGTTAGTCTAACCTGGCTAGGTTAAACTAGTTTGCAACCTCACAGACATCCTCTCTGGACTGAAGAAATCCAGGCACATCTCCCTGTATTCTGCCTTTGTCTCCCCCGCCCCAGCACAGACTGTAACCAGCATGTGGTATGCTAGCTAATGCTAAGAGGTGTCTGAGTGAGGCAGAGAGGAAAGGGAATGCCTGCTTGAGAAGGGAGTAGTGAGGGGCTGAAGGTGGGACAAGGGAAGCCCCATTGTACCTGCAGTCTGTGCTGGAGCTGCAGCCAGGGAGCAGAGGGGAAGGGCCAGCTCTGCTGGGCTGGAGCAGAGCCCCACCCAGGGTTGCAAAGCATCTGGGATGCTGGAGGACTCTGATTTAACTAAGACCAGGAAGGGGTCTGGGAGAGACATTGCATAAACCTGTTTGACCCAAATCAGTTAAGTCTGATACTACATTCAACCAGGTTTATCTCAAAACGGTTTCATCCATTTTCAAACTGGTTTATGTGCACTGAACATCTGTTCTGTTACAGGTTTAAACCAGTTTTGATATCTTAAACTGGTTTATGTGGAATGTCTGTCCCTAGCCCCAGTGAACAGGGAAGTCATTGGTGAGTCTGGAGATAACTGAAGAGACCAAGCCGAGATCCACGTGTTCAACTGCAGACATGGCAGATAGTTCCAGGAGGAAGGAGTGGATCCTGGTGACAGTGGGTTACAACTCATTCTCTTTGTTTCTCTAATAACACTGCCAGTATAAATGCTAGGATTGTACTCAGCTATACAGTCATAACAGCTGTTACTATACCATCCAAATATAATTAATTGGTTTCCTGCTTCTTTTGAAATGTTGCCCACCCTACAAAACTACAAATAATATAGTAATTATTACTGAGGCCCTCTGGTAATTCTAGTAGTTATAACTGCAATGTAATCTGCAGAGCATGAATAGCTATGAATTATGGGCTAAATGCCTTCCTTTTAAAAAGCTGTAACAAAAGTTATTTGCAGTTTGCATTATAAACGGAAACACAGAAACTCAATTTTAATCTCACTAAAACTTGTTTATATACCTTTCCTTTATTTTGTTTGAATCTTTTCAAGCGGGGTGTGTGTGTGTGTGTGTGTAAGTAAGAGACAGAGAGACAGAGGGAAAGTGGAGGGCGGACAGAATGTATGTATGTGTACACCACTGTGACTTAACTGCTCAGCTCATAGTTTTTCAACTCTGTGTACTGCAGAATTCCAAAAGTTGTCACATAGTAACAGAAAAGGTATCAGACAAACCTTTTAGTGCTTCTATTTTCCTGTTCTGGGCGGTTTTTACCCGTCACTAGACTGGGCACCATGTGAATGTTACCAAGCATACTATTGTCCCTTTTTTCCTCTTCTGCTTGTATCTGGGATGGTTATCAGTTTGGGAGGATCAAATTCATTCTTGTGGCCCAGTCATGTATATCACACTCTCCTTCCCTTTCTCTCTCAGTACACGCACAGATGCATGTGTTCTTGAGAGGGTTTGTTGCTCCATCCAACAGAGAACAAATATACACAGCACAGAGGATAGAGATCCAAAAAATTGCTCTGTCTGTAAAATGCTTTGAGATATTGTAAGTATAGAGTAACTAAAAGCATAACATAACTGGCTTGATTATAAGCATATTAGCAGTTTGCTTTAATAAGCCCAAACTTACAATGTTCTTGGGCTTTGCTTGTTTGTTGGAACAAATTTGCTTGTTTATTGGAACAAGTACATTTAGACAAAAATGGTTTAATCTATTATTTTGAATTATCTTTATTTTTTGCTGAGGATCCAACAAAGCTCCTCTGGGGAATGATTCCAACCATGCCTATTCAGCCCCTTTTACCAGCCTTCTATGGCCCTTTCAGCTCCTGTCAAAAGCAGCTCTTGAGTTGAACTGCAGAGTAAATTAGAGATTCTCCGGATGATCTCAAGGGATGTCTATGCCATCTCCGTAGTGCTTTCAGAGCTCCAATAATTCTAAAATTATAGCAGTATATACATAATCTATACAAATTCTTAAGTCATTCAACAACAGCTTAGCATAATTACTGGCATTATTCTCACAGAGTTTCTGGAAAAACCCCCATGAGATCAGATTTTTGGAGAAAGCAAATTGTTACAATTACTGGACTATTAGTTCTTTTTATAGTGCACATAATGTATTCAAATGAGGAGAATTTTGTTGAGGGTTTTGGTTTTAATCCATGTGGGGCACTGGAGAAGTCCTAATCCTAGCGCTGCAGTCAAAATCTGGCTTGTGTGCATAAGAAAAACTGGAGAGAGCTGTCTGAAAATGTTCTCTGTAACGGGGCTGGGGTATGCAGAGTAACAAATGAAGAACTGGTTCTGATTGCTGAACATATCTTGCAAAAACACAGATGTGGCTTCCTTTGGAAGACAGGCGAATATAAAGGAACATGTCATTATCTTCCACAATGCAAATCACAGTGGCAGTAGCCAGATTACCCTTATAGAATTATTTCTCTAGGAAGAATAAAATACAATGGAGCTTCCTTGAAGGTAAAAGCATATTCAGCCAGCACTAAAGCTGAAAGTGGCTCTCTCCTGTGTAGGGAATCCACTCCTCCCCCAACACTCCATTGTTACAAAATGTCTGAAATAACTGAAAACTCATAATGATGCAAAGATAGTTCAAAGGAATAAGCTAACCTTATAACTAAACACAATGAAGGATGAGCAACACAATAGGAAAAACACAACTAAAATGAATGAATAAAGCCAATTAATCTCCGCCATTCACCATCCAGCACAGCATGAAAATTATGTTCAAAATTTTAAAAAAATTACAAATAGATTATGGTCACAACTGAGACAACTTGGCCTGTAGTCCCTTTTTTAAGGCTACCTTTGAAGACTGCTGCTGCCAGTCTGCCAGGCCCCATTTAAACTGGACCACTACCTGGGGTCAAAGGGACTGCAAACAACATTTCCCCACCACTCCCCACTTTCTGGGGACTATCTCTGGAGTGGGAAAGGACTAGGAGGCTGTGCAGGCAAACCCATGTCTATTTAAGCTAGAAAGGAATGGCCCCAGCTAGCCTGTGGCTTTATAATGGACTTGGGCTCCTGAAGGGTTCCCTTTGGGGCTGTCCTTCAGTGATGACAGTAATGGGATAAAATGGTGATTTGTTTGTTTTAACTGAATAATCAGGCTAGGGACAGAAGGTACACATAAACTGGTTTAAGTGATCAGAAACTAGTTTAAACCTGTAACAGAACAGGAGCTCAGTGCACATAAACCAGTTTCAAATGGCTGAAACTGGTTTAAGATAAACCTGGTTGAATGTAGTATCAGACTTATTTGGGTCAAACCAGTTTTTGAAACTTCTGTCCCAGATGCCTTCCTGGTTCAAGTTAAATCAGAGTCCTCCAGCATCCTCCTGCTCCAGAGAGCAGGGCTGGCCCTGCCCCTTTGCTCCCTAGCAGGAGCTATGAGGGCTGGCTGACAAGGGGGAGTGGGGCAGAAACCCAGCTGGGGATGCAGCTCAGTCTGCAATGGTGGTTTGGGGCCAAGGAGGGGAGGTTAAACACCCCTTCCCCCACTCAAACTTACTGCTGGCTGCGACTGTGGAATACAAATCCCAAAGGCACCTGGAAGCAGGAAGAAGTGAATAAGCAATCCTGCAGAGTGCTGTTGTAAGTCTGGACTGCAAATCTCAGAGACCTTGGGGCCTAAGAGGAAGTGAACACACAGCCGAAGAGCCATACTTCCATCCTCCCCACCGGGTTTTTGGCCTGAGCAACTGCAGGCATATGGCTGCATTTCCTGAATCAAAGGTAATTGTTCAGTTCTGTTTCAATTTAATTTGTGCAGTTTAGCTTAACTTGCAAAGATTGAACTGATTCAGCCTTGGGTTTTGTGACTGTCTGTACCTAGCCTCTGTTGTCCTTGGAAGGAACAGTATGAGGATGGGGAGGTGGAATCCCATGCATGTGGGGCAGGGCATGACAGTGGGTAGAGATTTAAAGGAATATGGATGGTTGGTCTGGGCAGGAGGATGTTCTCCTCGGTCAGGCAGGGGAGCGGGATCAGGTGGGATTGCTTTTGAACTTGTTTTCCCTCTGTCCAGGGGTGGGAGCATTGTTAACTTTTATTTTAATATTTTATTCTCTTTCTACAGTTCTTTTCATCTTTTACTGTAAGCTGCTTTGAGCCTTTTTGGGAAGGGAAGCCTATACATAAGAGATAAATAATCCAGGAATTATGCAAAGAGAGAGAGCCATAAAAATTAATGGAAATTTGAAATCAGTTAATCTCCCAAAGCAAAATCCATCAGTGATTAGCAGCTAATTGGTTATATCCAGATAATTAACTCTTCATTCTAAAAAAACCTGGAGTGGTGCAGTTTCCATAGTAACAAACTCTCTTGGCCCCATTTTTCTAGATCTCAAAGTAACAGTATAAAAAATAGTGTAACCTCTGAGCCCACAGAGATGGCACTCACTCACTCCACAATTCTATCCTCCAGCAGATCCATAAATCAGTCTCGGGAATAGAAAGCAAAGACTTTCAGAAAGCTGCAGGCTTCCAAACCCAGGTTTTCAATGCTGAAGTTGCCAAGCCTAAAATCTTCAGGTTGACAAAATTCCCAACAATGTATTTTGCTCTAGCATCTGAGAATCTTAGTTGCATCAGCTCATACAATCTAGATGTCACATAGCCAAATAGGAAAACCCTTCCCTTTGTTCTATAATGTCTTCCTTCCAACTGTTTCTAATTGTCCATAGTTTGAGGCCTAAAATTGCACTGTGCAACAGTTTAAAAAACAAACACATTATGGAGTGAAATGCTAACCATGGGCAGCAACAGTAGTTTTCGGATGTTTATTGATGTTCCATAGATTAGGAGATAGATCTTCACATATTCCTCAACCTTCACTATGCATCCATAATTTATATTGTATCCACTCTCCCACTGACAACCCTCATTTCCTGCAGCAAGTAAGCTTCACTCTTGAAGTCGCAGAAATGTGCAGACGTACTGCCAGACCGCACTTAATTTGGCCCCATCCAAGAAACTTTGTTGTAATCCACAACTTTCCAGTTCCTTGTTTCATGGTTTTCCTGAGTTCCTGCACTTCCAGCACCTTAGCATTTTCCCATTGCATAGGCTCTCAGAAGCAGAACAGGATGGGGCTTAGTGGTTGTAGTAAGGTTGCAGTTACCAGAGTGACCATTTACAATGCCAATAGATTTAATAAACATCACTGCTGGAGTGAGTCAGTAGAAATCAGCAGGGGCAACAATTAGCAAGGGGTTTCTTCAAAGGATGCTTATAGTCAGAAATCAAAACAAGTTAACATAAATAAAATAATAAACAAACATAAAATAATAAATTGAGAAATAGGAAGTTACCTCAGCTGGAGGTAAAAAGTAGCTATTAAACCAGTCTTCTTACCACTGGTGTAGATGTTAGCCTTTCCCATGGACATGATCCACTTCTGTGCCTAGCAGATACTTCTCTTCAGCATTGGAAGGGAAAGCTGAGCTTTGTTTCCTGGATACCAAGTAATGCACCTGCCAGTGTAACAGGGTATTATGCTAAACAGTGAACACGCTTTAGCATATTTGCAATAATTTAAAAGACATAAAGAGCTTGTCCTGGAAACAGATTGCTTGATGAGAATTGCCTTGTGCCTTTCTCATTCTGCTTTAACTTATGTTCACTGCTCAGCAGGTAAAAACTATTCAGTCTTGTATTTAAAATTATGCTTGTTTTATGTTCCAGTGTTGGAAAAAGATCTTTTGCTAGTGTCCCATTTCTGTTGGATTTGGCTTCAAATCAAATGACATATTGTGGACACAGATCATTGGCTTCCTTAGTTCATGTAAATCCAAGGTGAGGTCATTCCTTGTATATGTCACTTTTGTGTTTCCCTAGGCTTTCTTAGGCATTAATCTCTATCTTCATTCCATTTCTTATCTCTTATATTGTTATATTTTAACAGTGTTGTGGGATAAAGCTTTCAATTAATAGATTCTAAAGCCAGAATGGATCATTTTGATAATTTATCTGGTTTTCTTCATAACATGGGTCAGAGTAGTTCTATTTAACTTACATAGTACGTCCACATTGAGTGCCCTTTCTCCAGAAGACAGCTCTCAAAGAACAGAATATCTGAAGACCTCTCTTTGTTTGCTGCTCCTATTACAAAACCTGTTCACCCTTTCTCTCTGACTGTAATTGAAATTCTTACTTCATCCAGAATACTGCTCCCTAGCTATGCTTCATTGAAACCAAACCGTTTCACATTGTGCAGTGCTCCCTGTAACCTTCCATGTTTCCTGTTGAAAATCTCCTCATTTTATCTCCAAAAGCTTATTTGCTTCCTTTGTTCTTCAGTAGAGTGCTGTTTCTTGTGCCAAATACTTCTTGGTTCAAGTAGCACCACCTCAAATGTAGAAGTTGCAATATTAGATCACATCCTGTCCAGGGCGGGGGGTCGGACTCAATGACCTACTGAGGTCCCTTCTGAACCTAGCATCTATGAATCTATAACATGAACAGGACAAATTCAAGCCTGATGTAAACAGGAGTAATTACATGGACTGCTGTGGAGATGTATCTGGTTACAAATTGTCTGAATATGGGCCTCATTTTTCTTTTTTTAGGTCAAGCAGTCATTGCATCAGCTGAATGTTCTTAAGCATTCTAAAATGTAACACAGTAATCTTTATTTATATTATTTCAGTAGTGTATATTGCACTTCTTACATATTACACTTACAACAGACCTGTATAACCCTCATCTGTAGTATGGATTGTTTCAGTCTTAGTTTGCTTTATAAAGTTCTGTAAATCAGAATTAGAACAGCATCTACAATACCTCATCATATAAATAATTGGCCTGAAAACTTATAAAAATGAATTTAGTTTGTCATACTATTGAAAACAATTAACACCTACAAAAACTACATACAGCAATTATTTTTAAAGCTTTTTTGTGCAGTCCAGGAAAAATATTTTTATTTCTACGTTAAAATTCAAGAACACCATTTTTAGTGGTATATATGACTAAAAATAATTAGATTTCTATAATTGTATAAGAGGTTGTCATAGAATTTAATACCTAAACAGTAGTAAATTGACCTTTTGACCTATCTTTGTCAACTGATACACGAGCAGTACGTAAGAAATTTCATTACAAATAGTCACACATTTATATGTGGATGTGGTAAAGCTTGAGAGAGTCCAGAGAAGAGCCCCTCGTATGATCAGAGACTTGCATAGCAAGCCATATGAGGAAAGGCTGAGGGACCTAGGACTCTTCAGCCTAAAGAAGAGAAGGCTGAGAGGGGACTTGGTAGCAGCTTACTACTACATCAGCAAACAGTTGTTCACCAGGGCACCCCTGGGGAAAAACCAGGAGTAATGGCCACGGACTCCTCAAAGACTGTTTCAGGCTTAACACTTGGAAAAACTTCTTCATAATCAGGGTGTCCAGACTATGGGATAGGCTCCGTCCAGAGGTGGTGCAATCACCTACTCTGGAAATCTTCAAGAGGAGACTGGACGGTGACCTTGCTGGGATCGCCTGACCCCAGTTGTCTTTCCTTCCTAGTGCAGGGGGCCAGGACCCAGTGATCCGGCCCTTACAATCTATGAATATAATTCTCCTATAGGAGAATTCTTGTGTTTTTGTATGTAATATGATTCATTCAAGCCCAAGGTGAACTATTTTCCATCAAAGTAAATTATAAGCGTGCAAATCCTGTGTGTTATTTTTGCTAAGCAGGGATTTCATTTGTTTTATACCCATGTACAAAACTTAAGTGGTATTAAATAACAATTAGTCTCTTTCTCTACTGCTGCATGCATATTCAAAGTCAAGTTGTGATTAATACCAAGACTTATACGACAGCAGATAAAATATATTGACTTTGTGTGACCTGATTGTATTACAGTGTATCCTGTTACAAATAGCAGAGGAACCTCTCAATATTTTCTCCTGCTCAGAATTAGGTTTGATCGTGCAACATAATGAGCACATCCAAGAAGTACATAAACAGTGTTAATTACTTGAGTATTCCAATCAGAAAACTCAGGTGCTTAACCTTAAACAAACCTTAAGCTCTTTTCTGGATCAGGGCTTGGGCACTTGGAACCTTATACAGAACAGAGAGCAGGAAGCCTTTACTTTTGTATTTGACCCCGCATGGGGTCCACCCTGTCACGTATGCACAATTAGGTGGCAGATTAGGGCCCAGAGATAATACATAGTGCTGCCCACCACCTCTTAGTAATCTTATCTTGTATTTTTTGCACAAACAAAACTTCCCTTGCAGCTGAGAGGAGTTTTGATTAGGTTAAAAATTGTTCTGATCCTGTGAAGAATTACATGTAGGCTCAACTGTTAGTGAGTTGTCTCAGTAAAGTCAACAGGTCTACGTGGCGTGTGCAGTTAAATGTGTGTAAATCTTTGGAGGATTGAGGCCATGTAGATCCTACTTCAAGAACACTGATTTTATAAATACAGCCGTGTGTTAAATGCTAATTTAAATGTAAATACATGGCTATGTGCTCTACCCTTTTGGGAATTTGGTTTGAATAAATTAGTCTGGTACTTCAGCAATAGCAGATGAAACTAACTTAAATTTCAATCGTGCTATTTTTATATTGGGTAAAATTTGAGATTCTTCCTCTGCTGGTGTTTATGAAAACTCCCATTAAATTCAGGATTAAAAAATGACACGGGGCCTTGGGTTTTGATGCCATATTTTAACTGTTTGGCATCTTCTGTAAGTTTTATTTGTCACGCTCTTGAGGAAAAGCATAGAGTTCACAAATGTTATAAGACAAATTGAACTGTTTTAAGATAAACTTTTATTGAAAAATTAAAACTGCATTGCATATCATCTTTAGAATTTCAACAGTTCTTTTAACCACAAAACACAGAGATTCTGTTTAAAAAATCTCTTCTTATTTGTCACCATTCAAAAAACAGATTGTGCCCTGAATAAATTATATATATATTTAAATTCTGGGCTACTCTCAAGGCCCCTGTTTCTGTCTGCCATCAATCTAACCATGTTCTCCAAAACAGAGTTCTCTCTACTGAAATGAGAACTTTTCCTGCTTAAAATCTACAGCAGCTTTTCCCAATGGTCATCTTTTCCCAAATCTATTACATCAACTAATAAACACTGCGGCAACAACTTTCTGTTAGCATATGCCCTCTGCGTTGATCATTTATTTCAAGTTCATTCATCTTAACACTGCAGTGATTGTCAATAAGATTTTAGAGAAGAAATCAGAACTTTAGAGTATTGTTACATATGGGAAACTGAGTTACTCACCTGTAATTCTCTGAATTAGTCATATCTTCTGTAGAGTCATACTCTCTGATCTCCCATACACACAGTAGCATGTGGATTTAAGAACAGGAAAGCTCCAGGAAGGACTTTGGTAAACTGTAGAATATAATTCAGATTAGGATTGCCTACTAAAATGAAATAGAGATGATTTGTTGTATTGATGAACATGGCCAGACCTAGAAAAATCTCTGTTTAGATCATCTCTCCAGGTTGGAGGTAAATATGGACACTGTTGCCATAGAAACTGACAGCCATAACTAGTCTAAAGGCTGATAATAGCCTTAAAAGGATACACAAGGAACTATCTGTGAGCATCATCTACCACAAAATTAAGATACAGAACAATCAGAAAGTCAGAGACCATATATAATGGTCTATATCTAGAGATAAAATTACCACTCTTGGTTGTGAGTAGCATGTCAGTGGGAAATTTCACAGTTCTATAATACACACCAGGATTCTGTTCTGGATTCAAACTATCATTGATAGTACTAGGATCCCTGGTGTTTCTGACCTGCTAAGACACTTTGCTAAGTAGAGAAGCAGCATTTTCTAGCGAAGTACAGTTTATACAATACTCAGAGCTAGGTTTTGTTCCCAGCTACATCATAAGAGCATTCAGCACTTGATGTATGGTCTTGGGCAGAAACTCCATCTCTTTCTCTTATAGTTTCCCTATCTGTTAAACAAGATAAGAATACTTACTCAACTTATATGTTTCTAAAGTTTATAGAGTTCTTCAAATATAAATGTGAAGATTATTTTTACTAGTATTATATGATGGTGCAAATCTAGACAAAAAGGCCATGAAGTTAAAATTACAGGTTCAGAGCATAAAGTATGAAGATTACATCTTATATCTTTAGTAGATGTAAGGATATGCAGAAGGCCAGACTCTCTAGACTAGGAATTGGTCAAAGGAACTAAAAGTGATTCTGCTGATGCTTTGTGTGGAAGACATAGAATCACCTTCCAAGTCAGGCATCTTGGCTCTGATCATCGTAGTTCATACTATTTTTGAGGACTAGAATAGATCCTGCAGTCTTCAGCAGTAGGTCTTTGAATAAAGCATTTCGCTATATTCAGAGGGAAAAGTACTCAAAACTAAAATCTTGTGCAAGATGTATTCAAATTCCACTTATTCTGGATTTAATGAGGAAGTGTATACCTGTAAAGAAGATATTTAAGAACAAAGAAGTTGACATCATACATATCCAATGCCAGATGTGACTAATCTGTAATATTAGAATCAGACCTTTTTAAAGGTGCTAGTATTAAAGGCAGGAAGGTGCTAGGAATATTCATTCTGAAAGGTCAAAGTCCAAGACTGAAGACACATGGTGAACTATAATCTCCTGAACAACTGTATGGAGTAAAAATATGATTTTAAGAAGGGAAGAACTAATGGAAAGACCAGTATGCTAGCGGGATTATTAAGAGGTTGCAAAGGCTTTGAAATGGGTAACATACTTTGTCGTCCTCTGCACGTTATTGACAGAAGAAAAAAGAAGAGGACAATGGAATTGCAAGAAGCCTTGAACTTGTCTGCACTGAGGAATAACAGCATGAAAATATTGATTTCTAGAAACAGCTTTATAGGAGGGTAAAGGAGGACAGGGGTGTGCCATGTCTCAAGGAAAAAATAGGAAGAAACAGTGCTTGAAAAGTAATTCCCTCCATCCAAAAGTTATTCATGTAAATTTTGAAAGTTCCCTAGTTATAGAAAGAAGCACTTGTGCTTCAGAATTAGAATCTCTGTCTGTGGAAGGATGTTTGGGCCCACACATATTCAAATCTTCAAACAGATTTCTCAGTCTTTCCTATATCCATGATGTCAAAATTTCACAGAATTTCTTGGCTACTTAAGAAAGCACAGACATGACATTTTGAAAGTCCAACAGTTAATTGACTTTAAAGATCTAGGATGAAATTTTGTGCTGTGGCACTAAGTGACAGAAGGTAGAATGTAGCTTTAAGTGATCCTTGGGCCTTCCCAATCCTGGACTACTCTGGGGGCTGGAGAAACCCTCAGCATAATTTATGGCAGCCCTGGGGAGCTGCCTGAGTAAGAACAGCCTCCTGGATCTGCTGCCTGGACCATAGCAACATCCCTTCTGCCTTGTGATTTAGTGCTGACAGATCCCTCCGTTCACTGCTTGGCCCTTAACGTGCCTGCTTAGCTAGGACTTCTGATGAGATCCTCTGAAGACAAACTTAACAAAGTCTGCTGCAGTGCCTGCCCAAGGGAATCCTTTCCTGGCCATTAACAGCCCATATGATGCCTCTGCAGTTCTTTGACCTGCTACAAAGAGGGCCAAAGTAGGGGTGAGGCTCTCATACTAGTATTGGTAGTAATAATAATAATAATAAAAAAAAGTTTGATGGTCCTTTCAACAGATTATTGCTATAGTCTTAAATAAAAATAAGATTCTTTGCAATCGTGCCACAGAATATTTCTAATGCAATTAAATTTTATTGCATATTTGAAAGAAAAGCAGCTAATTAAAGATGTGCACACATAGCAGCATATTTGAAAATATTTTGAATCAGTAGGTTTCAATTATCACTACAATAGTCAACCTGTAGACTAAGAACTATGGAACCTTTAATCAGTTCTGCTCCTGTACTTGTCTGCCAGTATGAAATCATGTACTTTGTAATCCTGATAACCTACTGAATAAAGCTGAACAGGCTGCAGATGACTGTGGAACCTATATTGAAATGTCTGATCATTTTCAACTCTTTTGACAAGCTAGTTTAATGTGTAGTTTAGTTCTGTGGTGAGTTTCTGTTTTCCTTTCCTGTAAACTCCAAAGTACATAGTGGCTTCTATACATTGATAATGAGCCTACTTAATGCTCTCATGGAATTGCTATGGACCGTCAGGAATCTTGTCACAGAATAGAGCTAAAAGGTTCTCAGGGATTGATCCTTAACTACATTGAAAATACAGGGGCCTTGATTAGCAACCGATAGTGACCAGTAACTACAAAAGCATTCAGAACACTGGACATACAGCCAGACAGTACAATTAATAAATTAAAGGGATTTCATCGTACTAGAGTCTATATACAATGTTAGAATTCCTTATAGTTAGTAAAATTATCTGTGAGTTATTATTTCAAGGGCACTATTATATAAATGAAAGTGTCAACTAATATTTTTTATCTTTTCTTTGGCTCACAAAGACACTAAAATACCATAAACATTATTTAGAACTTCAATAATATATAAATAGGATACATTACAAATGGAAGAAAATACAAGACAACTCTTTAGCATGGTAAATCTCTGCATATAAATAAGCAAATATTTCATATACCTACAATTGAACAGTTATCTTGCTGTAAAACTATTACATTTAATTCCTTTTACACAAAGTCATTTAACAATAATGTATACAATCTACACAAATTAATCTCTAAAAATACAGCAATAATATACTTGCTACAATGACTCTGCTACAATTATCCCCTGATATGACACTAAAGGGGAGGTACAACTATTTTACTGGATGGTGCTTTCCAGTTTTGTTATTTTGTATGCAAGAAAAGCACCAACAATAGAGATTAATGCTATTAAACATTTTCCTTAGTTCCTAAGAATCTACATTTTTTAAAATGTTTCCTTACATCTATTTTCATCTGGCAGATGGATCTGTAGCACATTATCCACATCGTTAATTGTTGAAGGAATAGTTAATTCTCTTAAAGTGGAAAACATGCTGTGGTTTAGTTCTAAGTTATAAGCACGTGTGTATATATATATTTAAACTGTACATATATATTGTGCAGAGTTCTTAATTTTAGTACTTATGAATTTCCTGTTGACTATAATAAACGGACTAAAATAAGGATCAATAGTATACTTCAAGATAATATATTTTTCCCTCTGTAAAATGACTTACCAACACACATTTTTTCAGTAACCTATAGATTTTTGTTTTAGAGCATCTTAGGAGAATGGAACATTTAGAAAGGGAATTTCCTTAAAACATGTTCTGCAGAACTGGATAAAAATAGCCAGTGCTGGAAAACAGTATGTTAGAGAAATAAATTGTTTGCCAAGTGTACTACAGATCCTGCCCCAATCTTTCTATTTCCTCAATGAGGAAGTCAATGTCGGACTTAGTTGCTGCTGGGTTTGAGACAACCATTCGGAAGAAGTTGACTTTATCTCCCTGAGGCTGATATCCAACCATTGTTGTACCTGACTCCATCATCAGTGCTTTGATTTTCGGTGCCACCTTTATAATTAAAACAAAATGGGAAAGAAATTTATAGTCTTTTCCTTCCCTATCAGTCATTAGATTTCTTAAATTAGAAAAGAAAACAAATATATCAGACCTAGACTTTTCTAAAAAAAGTCTACAGAAAGAAAAAGTTTAAAAATAAAATGTTTTTCTGTATGTGCATATATGTATGTTTTTAGCAGCTGATATTTATAGTACCCTGGCAACTTAAACACTGAAATTTAAACCATTTTCCTTTTTCAAGCTCCTAATAACATTTTAGAAAATTAAGTATGTAATAATTCTACTAATTTAATTTACACATCACAATGTATGGTTTGATAAATTATTGCAGGTATTACAAGTTGGATAATGAAAATTAAGTCAGTTTCACTCTTGTTTACAGTCTAATTGTCAAGAGCCTGATGCTGCAATGTTTGGATGAGAAATACTAAAAGTAAATGGTTAACTGCTGGAGATGGTTGAAATTCTCTTTTTTTTGAGAATCTGGAAAAACACAAGCATTATATTATCTATGTAGAAATTTTCTGTGAAAAATTTAGATTTTCTGGTATAAAATTAAATCTCCCAAAATTGAAATTGTTAAGTAAAGCAGATACAATTTATAAAACTTTTGTTTGGTCAAAAGGGTGATTTTTCTATCAAAAAGGTTACGATGACAAACCTGCAACCAGTCTTACTGGATAAAGAAAAAATGTATCTGCATAAATTATGGAAAAAGTTTTTATTATACCATGCAATTAGAAAGAACACAGTTCCATCAGTCTTAACTGTTCCCAAGTAACTGCCAATCAATAGCAGAGAGCCTGTCTTTTCTATCCTCATTAGGAACCTAATTATGGACCACATGGAACTTGTTTTTCATCCAGACCTCACCCTTTTTTAATCAGAGTCATATCTCTGGCTTCTATTCTGATACTTTATCTTGGGTATCTTATAATGTCCCATCACCAGCTCACACTTACTTCAGTCAAGTCCAACATTTTGTCTTTCTTCCTAGATTTTCTATGCTACTCTTATTTTATATAACTGTTGGTGATTCCATTATCTAACATGTCCTCTAGGTTCACACAGTAACTTTACTACTTCTCTGTCCTTTTCTCCCTCATGAAATCCTGCTCTGCTTTTACTGTATCTCCAAACCTGCCTTCTCTTATTCATTCACACTATAGAAGTCCTTGCTCAGGGCTTGATTATCTCATCCTGAGTATTATCATCTCTTCCTCTTTGCCACTTGGATTCTTACCTCATCCAGTCTATCTGTCCAAAATGCTGCCACTAAAATAACATACTTTACTTCCTAGTTTTACCCATTCAAGACTTCCATAGATCTTCCTGTTGGCTTTTCCATAATGGAGTTTGCAAACTTCAGACACATCCCTTAGCTTTGACCCTCTCCAACACCATTTCTGCGATCTCCTTTCATAGATTTCATAGATTTCATAGACATTAGGGCTGGAAGGGACCTCAGGAGATCAGCGAGTCCAGCCCCCTGCCCAAAGGGCAGGAAGTCAGCTGGGGTCATAGGATCCCAGCAAGATAAGCATCCAATTTACTCTTGA
>NW_017728949.1:43490000-43522213 GCF_001723895.1 Crocodylus porosus
GAGGGCCTGACCGACTAGCCTCTTGAGCTTGTCAAAGTCGGCTTTTCTGAAGTCAAGGACTTCTGTGTTGCTGACTGACTTGCCAGCTTTACAGCGGATGGTGAAGGTGATCAGCTCAGGTCATAACAAATCATTCCTACTCCTACATGCATCACTGGGCCTCCTCTGAAGTCCCAAATGTCTGAAACAACTTCTTTGACCTAGCTCCCAGCATGTTTCCAGGTCTACCACTCAGCCATTCCTGCCAAAGGGCCTTCAAAGTCTGGTCATTATCACACCAAGCATTAACTAATTAGATAATGTGAAAGCATAAACACAGACCAGAACAATAAAAAAAATAAAAATTCAAGAATGTATACACCTCTCTATCTTACTGCTTTTCATTGTCTCTCATCCCCCTTCTTTTGTTGATATGTCTATTCAGATTATAGGTAGGGACCTTTTCTTTATATGCAACTATGTTCCTAGAGCTAATATAAATACATTTAATAAAGAATAACTAGTATATACCACCTCTGGAAAGAATATAACTTCAGACCTGATATGAACAGGGAAGGAAGTGGAACAAAACTCAAGATCTATAACATTGGTCATAATGTATAACTTTGGAGACCTGGGTCAAGAATTGGGTACATCGATGAGAGTAGAGACAGATACAGTATTGTAGATGGCTTAAGAAATAAATCATTGTTTTATATGCAAGTCTCATACCCTGTGTAGCTTTTCTCTTCTCTCTTCACAATCTGGCATGCCCCTGAGACTTGGTGGAATGTACCAGAAACATACATTTGTGTGTTCAGGCTGCAAAAAGATTAGTGAGATATATATGTGAATAAACAATACATTAAAAGTGAATTACAACATAGATAATTCACATTAATACCTGAAAGACCAATAAATCGTTACTGAACATTTTATTACCAAAATCAAGTCCAAAATGTTATTAAGGTGCTTACTTCTATATATTAAAACAATAAATGATGTATAATATTGGTACTTCACGCTATTTGTAGCTGCCATCTTGAATTCACTACTGTGTTCTTTTTAAAAAGTCTAGTGCACTAAAGACCGATAAATATTTTGTTTAACAGTTATGCAGCTGTAAGGCAATTTTCCTTTCAAAATTTCAGTGCCTAGTCCTTAGTAGTAGTCTGACATTTTGCAGAAGTATTTCTGTCTTTTGGTAATGTAAACTACTTTGCCGATTCTTAGCAAGTGAAGAGCAAACTCTGTGCATTGTTTTATCAACCAATAGTTCATGGCTTGTGTGGTGGCACCTGCTACAGATGAGACCGTAGAGACAGCAGTCTTTATGCCCCATGAATGACAGCATCTGGAATATCAGCCTGTCTTAAGGCAGTCACTATGCCCTGTTTTGAGAAGCCAATTCAATCCTGCAAATTAGTCTTACAGTTGTATCTTTGTTGATAAATACCACCTGATGTGAACAGTAACTTTTGAGAAGAGAAGCGAAGCTGACAGGAGAGACAAAATCTTGCATTCGTGACTGAAATTCACACAAAGCACAGTTTGTAGGCCAAAAATTTGTTCAGATATTATTCTTTGGGAATAAAAACAGTTTTGTATGGATAGCTCGAGAAGCTTAGAGAAATTCAACTCTGTTCAAACTTCTTTTATGGAATGCAGATTAAATGAAAAAATGCATTTAAAATGACTTACCTCTCCATCAAAAACCATCTCAAATTCTTCCCTGTTTTTAATTTTAGTATAGAGGTACTCTGACAATTCCAGACATTTGTTGATCTGATTTTCAAATCCTACTGTGCCCTAATAAAAAAAAAATCTATTAGTTATGTAGTAATTTTTCTTCTTTTCCATCACGTAGCCATCTCTTGTAAGCAGGTATAAATATAAAACAAAATAATTATTGGACCATTCTTTGACAAGTTTGAAAGAAAAGTTAAATGATGACTACAGAAGTAACTATACCTTCCAGTTCAATGTATTGTGTAAATAGTGAAACTGACATGATTAAATGTAGACTATCAAAGAATAACTATTTTGTTTGTACTCTATTTTTAAACTTAATTTATAAAGATTTAAAAACATCCTTAAACACTTTATTTCTAGAAAGGGATTGATTTTATGTTAGTTCCTCTCCTTTCCTCCCTTAGAAATATCAGGAATATTAAGAGCTGGCTTCCCTGTTTCTCTCAGAGGCCCAGGATGCTGGAATAGGAATTCAGTTGAAGTGGGTAAGGTGGGAATACTCTTTCCTTATCCCCAGCTGTTTTTCAGGTGTTTGTACAGTAGATTCTTCTCACTGGAATCACTTTGGGAAATGGTGATTCGATTCTATTAACCATTTTTTAAAGAATACAGATACAGACTCCTCCCCCACAGCCCCCGGCCCTGCTTGTGCCTCTTGCTCCCCCCCCAATCCCCCCAGGCCTGCTGGTGCCCTTTGCCCCCACCCACAGCCCCCTGGGCCCCTAGCCATGCTGGAGGGGGCCCCCAGCTGCCAGGGCTATGGGGCTGGGGACCCTGGTCTGTAGCCCCCTTCCCCTAGCAGGAGGTGCCAGCTGCTGCAGCAGAGTGGATCCTGGCTCCCTACCTACTGTTGCCCAATGCGGGCGTGGGGGGTGGGGGGTGGGGCAGCTCCCTAGTGTGGTGTGCACTCCTGGAGGGGCAGAGGGACCCGTGACACCCAGCTCTGTGCGCAGGGTGGGGGTGGGGGCAAGTGTGGGCAGTAAGGGCAATGGTATGGGGTTGTGCCCTGCCCCCATTCCTCTGGACGAGCTGCCCGTGGCCCTGTCCCACTCCCCATTGGTTTCCCAGCCCTGCCCAACTTCCTCCCTCGCTCCCTCCCTCCCTGTGGGGGTTCAGTTACTGCCCCATCCCCTTGCTTAGCTGTGGGAATTGCTCTCCAGGCTGCTTAGAGCCATGTGCATGTATAATACATGCACATGGTGCCCCCTGCCCAGCCCCCTGCAGGCTTGAACTCTGCCAGCCTGCAGAGGGCTCCTCGCAAAACTGCACAATCCCTGGGCTTCTCCAGTAATATGATTCCAACAACTGAAAATTGTTATTCTAATATGAGTGATTTTTACATGTAATAATATACAAGTAGTTGTGGTTTTCCCATATTGTTTCAAATAAGCAGCTTATTCTATTAACCAGTGATTCTATAAAGTGGAATCCACTGTATTAAGAAAAAAAAGGAGCTTAAAAAACCTGGGTAAAAATCCCTTCCCCTTTTAGCTGCTTAGCTTTTCATCTGATCTTCTGTATTGCATGTTACTTCTCATGTCCTCCAGCAGGAGGTGAGTTGAGATCTCATCTGTTTATTGTATAAAAATAACAAAATGAAAGCTGAAAAAGCATTTTTAAAAGATTGAGAAGATTTTTGTATAGCAATGAAGAGGTAAAAAAAAAGGCATGTGCATGTTTCCCCCAGAAGGTCACTATTATGGCTTGGGTAAACCCTTCATACAGCCCTTGTCAGGCATCTGTGGCACTGGTTTTCTACAGTGAGAATACATTTCCCCTGAGGGTAAATTTATAAGATAATTGAAGGGTGTTGGCTATATCTGGGTAAAATATCACATTAAGCACACTATCTACTGGAACTTTGGAGACAAGGCTTCTCACTTTTGGCAGCCATTAATCCTGGAAGTAAAAGCAAGCTAAGGTTTTATTTTACCCCAAAAAGAAAAAAGCAAAAGCCTGACCAAAGGCAATTGTTTCAGTATATCATCCCATTTAGTAGATGCTATTATAAATAGCATCTAAAACTCTAGAGCTAAATGCTTTGAGAAAATTTGGATCTCTAAAAAGGTCAGATCAAAATTGAAACTCCCCAGTTTTTGGAGAAGGTTTAAATCCCAAACCAGCAGTTGAACTTTATAACTTGGGTCTACAATTTATTTTTAATAAATATTATAAATGCCCTATTCATTTGCAAACCATAAACATGGTCTTTTCACATTATTATGACCATGAAGTCTTTTTATAATGTGCTTGTACACTACTGTGTACAAAGGGGTTCTGGTCCATTACTGGGGCTCTAACACTAACAGAATACCATTCATAATTCAGAATTATATCAAACAACAACTATTCTTCTTTTCTCCTTGCTGGTACCAATGACTGCAGTCAGATTCTTTACTCACTACACTGATGATGTATTTTATTTTGGATAGGAAGAAATCACGCTTCACATGCTCTTTATTCATGCTTGAGTTTGGGGTGTTACACTACTCTCAACCACAGATGTATCTTGTCAGTGAGACTGGCCTGTCAAGTGAATACAACAATATGGGTAGACTTAACATGCTACTTGTGTCAAGGAGAGGGGCTGAAAACATGTGCTAGGGTAGGGGTCGGCAACATTTTGGGGCAGAGTGCCAAAAACACCCTCAACTTTGACTTGTAAGATGTTGGTGTTGCCAGGGGCAGACACTGGGGGAGTCGCAACAAATGGCCCAATTCTTATTCTGGCAGCACAGCCCTGACCCCTTCCCTGCTGTCCACCCCAAGGCACAACTAACTGCCAAGCAAAATGCCTTTGAGTGCCACATTCTGGCACCCATGCCGGGGGTTGCCTTAAGAAGGCCTACTGATCTCTGGGTGACTTAGGGTTGTCAGGGTTCTGTAGTCAGCAAATGGTGGTTAGAACTATGAAAAACATATTGCTCAGTTATGGATCACAGCCCAGTTTTAATGGATCATAGGTGGATTCATGTAATTGGATTGCAGCCCCAAAAGGGTGCGTTTTGGAAAAAAAAATGGATACTAATTAGAATGCATTCAGAAGTGCCACTGAATCTACAGTGTGCACCAAATAATGGATAAAACCAACACAAGTCCCTATGAAACACAACATTATTTATGTCAATAATTCTTTATCTTATATATGCCTGAATGTTAAATATTTTACACTCTTGTGTTTCTCTTGTCACAGCATTTTTAAAGATAAGCTTGTAACTCATGGGACATTTTGAAAACTAGGCTGTGTAAAAACAGTTTTTCTTCCACATTTCTGTTTTTTGCTTCCCATATTTTTTAATATCCAAGACATTGACATGTGAATAAATATTTTGTTCATCAGTAGTTATATTTCTCCAACTGCTCAATCATCCTCTGAAGGCAAAATACTCTTTTTGTGTGTTTATTCTTTCTAATTCTTATCATTTCACAAAGCACTTGAGTGTGGCCATCTCACTCAGATAAAGGCCCCATTTCAATAAATGTTGCCTGAATGAGAGCTGAAAGAGGGGCCACAGCACATTGACATTTCAGGCTGATAAATAGAAAGGAACAAATTATGAAGTATCAACAGAAAAAAATTGTACTCTTACTTACCTGGGCATCCAGCCTGTAAATACATGGGTATTTAACACCAGGCACCTGAGTAACCCACTAATTTCAATGGGTTGCCTGGGTAATGAAAATTAAGCATGAGCCTCAGTGTTTGCTTTGCCAGAGCTCCACACGCCAGTTCTGCAGAGCTTAGTTAGATACAACCTCCTCCCAAAAGTAAAAGTAAAATTTGTTTTCAGAGGCCATGTCTATTCTGTAAACTTGCCATACCCCAAAGCAGTGCACTCAAGCACACTGCACTACTGCAGGTGGGCTGTCTCCTCGACTATAGGCAGCATAGCATTGTCCATGTAGTGCTTACATGACCTAAGTAGCCTTGAGGAGTGGTGGGTAGACTGATGTAGCCATGATGTCCAGCTATTTGAAAAGTAAAGATTTCTTTCTTTATTGGACGAACTGCATAGCTAGGAGAGTCAGACAAGCTTTCAAATGCAAAACATAAGAAGAACATTGTGCATTTAAAACATTGTCTAATTCCATCCTAAGTATACAGTTGGTTCAATAAAAGATACCAGCCAAAGAAATCCTTGCCTCACATAGCCAATAACTCTAACTTCATGCTAATTAGCCTTCCCACATATCATGTAGATGCAGCAACGTTGCTTCTGGTTTTGGAGGAAGCCTGCCAGGAGCCTAGCAGTGTGTTCAAGGGCACTATTGCTGGGTATGGCAAGGTTACCATGAAGCTTATGTTGTCCATGGAGTCAAAACCTATGGGACAGAACTGCAGAGGACCTCCACAATCATAAAATGCAGTTCTCTGTATCACAAGCAAGTGAACACAGTATCTATTAATTGATTTATCAAACTTTATCTTAAAACAAGTTAGGTTTTTTTGACCCCCACACTAGTACTGGAAAGCTGAAAGTCACCCCTCTCATTGATAGTGATTTTTAAACTCTGACATGACATATGCTAAATGCATTTTTAACATTTTAATTTGACCTTTATTATTTACCTTTGCCTTCCACATCAACCAGAATTTGAAAATGTCCACATGACGACCACATTGTATTGCCTTATCTCCAGTGTCATAGGATATATCATACTGCTTGTCTTGCTGAAACAGATATCCTGCACACATCTGATTGCAACCTTGAAGTATACCCTATTATAAAAATCATATATTTTTACTATGTGTGAAATATGTATAATGTGCATATAAACACATTTATTAATCATACACATACTTCTCAAATACCTGCAGATTAATACAGAAACAATGTATTACAAGGCCCAACTTTTCAACTTTTGACTGGTTTTGAGGAACACAAGTCATGGATACAATTTTGTGTTCTCAACTCAGTCACTTGGATGCCTTAATCCCTGGTTAGTCAAGTAGAGAGATACTAAGAAAAACAAAGGTTTTATCAGTACTTAAAAAAAATCAGAAGTAACAGCCCCAAATCAGTCTGAATTCTTAACCTGCTGTTCAAACATCCCCTGTTTTATTCCACAGGCTAATAGCATATAAAGCCTATTTTTAAAACATAAGACTTTTGGAGGTTAAATTATGGGCTAAAATGAGCTCAGATGGTCTTACAGTTTAGGATAAACATATAATGATGAAGAGTGTCAAAGAGAAATTAACTTAAAATGCAAAGAAGGGCTTTGACTGCATTCATGGGCCAATACTACTGTTGTTCAACATTATTTATAAATGTAGGCATAACTGGGACTAGATAAGACACGTAACATCACCAATAAAAAGAACAGAAAAAAAATATTTTTGGCTGCCCATTTCACTACTATTAACTTACCTACTAATAGTATATTTTCTTTCCTGGCTATGATGTACAGGCATACCTCGTTTTATTGCGCTTCGCTTTATTGCGCTTCGCAGATATTGCATTTTTTACAAATTGAAGGTTTGTGGCAACCCTGTGTCGAGCAAGTCTGTCGGCGCCATTTTTCCAACAGCATTTACTCACTTCGTGTCTCTGTGTCACATTTTGGTAATTCTCACAATATTTCAAACTTCAGCAACCACCACCCTGATCAGTCAGCAGCCATCAATATCGAGGCAAGACCCTCCACCAGCAAAAAGATTACGACTCGCTGAAGGCTCAGATGATGGTTAGCATTTTTTAGCAATAAAGTATTTTTTAATTAAGGTATGTACATTGTTTTTTAGACATAATGCTATTGCACACTTAATAGACTACACTATAGTGTAAACATAACTTTTATATGCACTGGGAAACCAAAAAATTCGTGTGACTCACTTTATTGCGATATTCGCTTTATTGCGGTGGTTTGGAACCGAACCCGCAATATCTCCGAGGTATGCCTGTACATAGAAATATAACGAAGAAACAACATTCCCTTACTTGAGTTACCTTGGCAACACCTTGCAATAACTGGGGTGATGCTCTTTAAGCAGGCATACTGCTAGTAATAACTAATGTTTCCTATAATGAGACCCCAAAATGCTTTACAAAGCAAGCTAAACATCATTAACCGCATTTTATGGATGGGGAAACTGAGGCACAGAAAGATCCACTGAGTCACCCAAGCAGGCCAGTGGCAGCACCAGGAATAGACCACAGGTCTCCTAAGTCGCAGTTAGGGCTCTGTTCACTTGGCATCACTGACTCTTCAGCTAATTACTGCCCAGAACAAATGACAAGACAATGAGGTCAGAAAGGTTTTTTAAAAAATGATCCTGCTTATAGATGATATGACTTTGAGTGATCAAACAAAAACACGGTTCTAAAAAATATGGTTCTAATTCTGCTTCCCTTGATGATCATGGCAAAACTTCCAAGATGATGAGGTCCTAAAACTGCATCTGAAATCATAAGTAAAAAATGAAAGTAACATGGCCATTTGCCAACAGGATTTTCAACTGTTAAGCCACATGTGTGATGGAAAATATTTACTGAGTTGTACATTTCTGAAATTACCAACCTGCAAGGTGCACATACAGTGTATGACAAACATATAGGGACAGCTGTCTGGCTGATGTACATCAGTATGCTGGCTCCACTGATGCCCTTGGACAATTCCAAGTTTCATCAGCTGAGGATCTGCTCCATAATATTGATTACCTTAATCAAAAGCAGCAAAAGCAAAAGGTATTTCCTTCTTCCCCCAAATAAACAAAATATTAATCCAAGCAATTCTTCTCTTCTGAAAAGGCAACCAAAAGAAGTCGACCTTGTACCATGCCCTAAAAAGTTTGGGGTGTGTTTTGGTGTTAAATTGCACGATTATCAAACAGTATAAACCAGACCTTTTCTCGAATAAGAATGGCAGAGCATTGCAACAAGACTCCCATCATCTTGTGTGGATTCCATGTGACCGAGTTGGCTCTGCAAAAGAAGTACATGCTCAGAAAAGATCTGGAAAACAGAGGTGCCTTTAGCAAATTTAATCTGGAGCAGCTGCTTCTGAGGTCTGCTCTCAGAATTGAAATGTATGGAGTTACACTCGTGTCTAGCCAGTATTAGTGAACATGGATTGAATCAGGGCTTTAGAGTTGTCCAGGAATTAAGCAAGTGTCAGAAGGCTGCTCAAACACACAGGAAGTTTGTGACCTCTATATGGAAAACAGACTTATGGATTATATTTTCCAAAAGTTCAACAACAGATTAAATAAGTACATTAAGAAAATATGATTTATTTAATCCCTGTCCTACAAAAGATCTCAGTTTACCACTTCAGTTACACAGGCATATTTTTAAGTTTCAAGGTGCCAAGCAAAGAGGAGATGAAGTATTTTTTGCTGGATTTGGTAAAAGAAATAAGGGGGGGGGGGTGACTATTAGACTTTTGTGAACATGAAGATACCATTTGTTGTCATGTATGACAGTGAAGGCACATATCACGGCAGCTCATTCAGGCCTTGTCCCCATGGCGGCAAGCCAGTCACAGGATGGAGGTATTCCTGGATATGTCACATCTCCACAGAATGTTTGCAATGAATACTGACTTTGGTTTCCCTGCCAAGGTGCAGTGCATTGCTTTGTTGATCCCTGAACCTGGTGGATTCACACTGTTTGCCCAAACACTAACTTCACTTAGCTATTTTTCTTGTTACTTGCTGTATGATGTGTGCTTCTACTGGGCAATTTGTGCCCTACAAGAAAGCGTTCAAACATGTTTTACTGTCTTATTATACTGCTCTCTGTCTTACCTATTATGTTTACTTTGATTATCCCAGGAATTAGCTATGACTGCACTGGGGATAAGGAAGGAATATCATGCTAGGCCTTTACAAGGTAATTTGGCCATGTGTTGTAGATTTTGCCTCAAACACCTTTTTGCATTCCTTGGGTATTTTGTGTATACTAATTGTGCAGATTATGTATTGTTTGGTCATTCATCACTTTCCAGATTTCTTCCAGATGGGCTGTGCTTGTTGATACAGTGGGAAACAGGTGAATCAAGAGACATTCTCACATGGGAATATACAACTATCAACCATTGTAGATTGAAACCCTGCCATCACTGGTAGACACCTTTGTATCAAAGGTTACCCAGCATAACAGACTGGACCATCCTTGACATGCGGACAAGCTTAGAAATGGGGAGGAAAGAGTCCTGTCCTGTGACAAGGTTTTTGAAAATAGTATTGCATTGTGAATCTTGCTGAAGTTCGGCAAGGACTCCTTCCCTGCCTGTTCTAAATTTGGTTAACTTGGTACTATGAACTATTCAATGAAGGCAACACCCTGCTCTCAGTGCACTTTCTTCTGAACTGGGTTGTGTACTAGGGAATACTGGAGGGGCCATGGAGCCATATTGCATATCCTTGCAAACCACTGGAGTAGCCTGAAGCTTGTAATCATGGGGGACCTGTGCTCCTGTTCTAGGTAGGAAAGAGTTGGGGTAGTTCTAGATACAACATCCAGAGCTCCAAAGAAGTGCAATGTGCACCTGTGGTACTCTGTTTTTGACATTCAGGGTGCAGACCTCATCTATGAGCATTACAAATCCTTCTCCCCCTGCACAGTGGAGCACTGTACTAGTTCTGCTGCTGTCATTGTGTTTCTCAGCCCTGGAGAGGGAGGGAAGAGTTTTCTCTTTGTCCTCTTCTCCCATTCCCAATTCAGTCACTCCTCTTATTTGCCAAGTAATCTCCCTATCTCCTTCAAATTTCCTTTAAACTTACCTTTCACTTAGCTTTCCCTTACTGATCTCCCTTCCAGTGCTGTTTGCAACCTGCTTGCCCCTGTCTTGTTTTATATTGTTTCAGGTTAATTAACAGAGTGGATAATTAATGGTGTAAGTTGTAGGTAGGAAGGGACTGCATTTTTTTACGCATTGGTGAAGTGCCAGGCAGTTATGAGCAACTACAAAAAATACAACAATGCCGATAAGCCCTGTATAGTACCTTTCTATTCCATTCAGTTTATGGCGATGCTTCCTGGACATTAGGAGTCCACCTCCCCAAGCAGCCTGAAAGTGATGGAAGGACAAGGAAAGGTTTATATTTTTGAAAAGCCTAAAATATTTTAGTTTGCTGTAAGCTCAAACCAGCAAACCCTCTAACCACTGAACTCCTAAAAGAAGTTCCATATGTGGAGGGATTTTGTAGAATGTAATTATTATCTGTTTCCAATCCTCTTAATATCAGAATTGCAGGAAATGTGAACACAGTTTAATCTCAAATATTTAAATTCAACACAAAATAATTGGAACAAAAAGGAATGCTTTTAAACCTTAATTAGTATTAGCAGTGTGTTTGGTTACTTACATCCACATGGAGCCAGAGGTTATATTTTTCACATATATCTGCAATCTCCTGTATTGGATCAAAGGCTCCATATACTGTTGTGCCTGCAGTTGCATTAACATACAGTGGAACATATCCCTACAATAAAAATAAACAAATGATCATAAATGAAAGCTAATCTATTTCCAGAGAAAAGGCTTAAAAGTAATTTCAGGTGCTTCACCTGTTGCTGTATTCTAGTGTCAATTTGATGCTTTACTGACCCATTTTCCTGTTTTTAAAATGATTGCCTTTTCTTTGCTCTTTGCAAGACCCATGCAAACAACCCTGGAAATAAATTAACTAATTGGCTATACATGGTTAAAACTGCTGGCTTTGTTATTGTTTCTCTATACTGAAGTGCTGGAAAACGTGAAAAGTAAACACATAAAAATGGGATTTTTTTTTTCTCTAATGGTCAAGTCATGCTAAAAAATACTTAGAAAAAATCATTTTAAGTATAACTCTTAAGATGATACTTGCCTTTAATTTTTTTGGAATAGAACAACAGAACAAAAAAGGGGACTGTAAGTTATGTCAAAATAAAATAAGTGACCTGCATGAAACAACTTAAAATAGATGTACACACACACGTTTTTCAAAATAAAATGCTTGAACTGCATGAACTCTGCTTCTGCATGTCCTTTCACAGCATCTGAAGTGAACTTTGGTTCACAAAAGCTTGTGCTCTCTCTCTCCATATATATTATTTAGTTAGTGTATAAAGATGCATATCTACCCTGACTTCTGACTTGACTGCACACTAACAGAGCTAACTACCTCTTTCTGAATTGCAAGAAACAAAGTATATGTATATGCATACACACACACACACATCTGTACGCATGCCCACACACATGCACACATGTTACTAGGACAACACAACTACACAACTGTATTATTGTTTTATGTATGCTGTAGTTTCTTTTGAACACTTGCAAAACAACTAGGCAAATCCCCCTTGTTGTATTTCTGTTGTTTTTTAAAACATTAAAAAACAAAAGCAATAACAAATTCATTATTTTAAGCATAGAATTCCTCATATGAGAAAATTAAATAAGTAGTCAAGGGCCTGATCCTGAAAGAATTATTGGAAACTGTGGAGAGTTCCTAGGATGAGCCCTCCGACACATGAATTTCAATGATCTCTTTTCAAATATTCCAGAACAGAATGTTAAAAGGAAAAAAAATCAAAAACCATATATGTGGGTCAAGAGTTTGAAAGCCCTACATGATTAAGTCATCAATGGAAACCTAAGCAATAAAATGTAGATATTTCTAGATGTTGTATAAAAAAAGACCTTATTAACCAAAATTGTTATTGGAGAATAATACAGGGTCTGACAGCTTCTAGCATAAATATTCTGATTTAATGTTAGCTCTGAGCTACCAAAGGAAAACAATAAACTCTGACCTGAACATTAAGGCACTATGTTTTAAAATGCAAACCTTTTCCTTAGCTTCCAGAATTTTTGCTTCCAAATCAGCTGGTATTATTTTCCCTCTGTAATTATTATAGAAACAGAGACAAAGAAAATTAAAAGACTACACAACAGGATCAGCTACAGCAAAAATAATTTAACAGGAGCTTTTCAACAGGCCATTAGCATCCTGACACACTGTACTGAACCAGTCCTTAGGCACAATAAAACAAATTTAACAGTTGAACACATTTAATATATCACAGACTTAACATTCATCTTACCTTTCATTACATTTTATCAAAATCACATTGTCTGTTCCAAACCCAAGTGCAGACCCAGCTTTCTTTATTGAGTAGTGACTCTGCAGCAAAACATACACACATTTAATGGTAGAAGAATCATTTAGATAAATGTCTACAAAACCGTTAGCAATGTATTAACAACAATTAGTACATTAAGCTCACATGTTCTGAAGTAAAGAGGACAAGTTTAGGAACAGCAGCCATTCCTTTTGTTTTGACTTCAGGGAAATACTTGTAACGAGCAGCCATGATGCTGTACATATTGGATATAGCCCCCCCTATAAAAATGCATAATAAAATATTGAAAATGAGAAAAAATGACCTCTATTGGAACAAAGTCATATCACAGTACCACTTGTGCATTGTAGTGAAAACTCCAGTGAAGTATGAACAGAATAAATGAATGGGATGCATGGTTATCTATCTGAAAGGTCTGAAGACAGATCATTTAAAAAATCATATTGAAAGTCAGAGTTTCTCATTTATCTCATCTGATTGTTAATATTTCTCTAACATATTAATTAAAGGACCAGTTTTCAATATGCTGCACTTGAAAACAAGGCCCATGTTTTCTTGTTAACAAGTATAGCAGGATCATACCTAATTCCCTGCGACTGGAGAGCTATTACCAAGAGCCTACAAAAGCTTTTCTTAAACATTTTCATTAACCACTGTATTGAGCCAGATCCCCTTGTGTATTTTTCCTGCCTAGGGAAATAGGAACTTAGCAAGTTTGCGTTCATGGATTTTATGCTTGACTATTCCAAAGTGAAGTGCAATTTGTTTTTCATCCTCAGAAACAAGTCCAGGGTTCTTTCCCTTTTCCCTACGCTGACAAATTCATACCAACCTGGTATTTTGCAACAGGTAAGTGCTATCAACAAGGAGGCCCTATGCCTCTGCACAACTTCCCAGTTCCCTCTGCTACTATCAATTGTCCCTATGTTCCTTTCATGGAATAAGTCTGGAGCATAGAAGGTGGTGATCTATCATATTGGATTAATGTAACTATTCTCTCAGATTTCCTGAGTTTCAAGACAAATGATGCCACAGAGTGGCCTACACTTAACCCCAGCTTCCCTGTGGATGCAAGGAAAAGGCAGCTCATCCCTCTTCCAGGTTCTCAATCCCACATCTGCATGGTGGGCTGGTGGCCAGTGGGACTTGCTGTTGCCTTGTACCTCTAGAAATTCAGGACTATGGTTATAAGATTTACTGAATATGGATATTTAAGTGCCTAAGAATTGATTGTGGCAGCTGACTTTAGACGTGCAAGTTTGAAAGCTTTGGCCAAGTTTCTGAAGGGCTCTTACCATTATATTCGTAACCACATTTAATACAAATTCATGTTTTTAAAAAGATTAAAAATGCATCTAAATGGTTATAACTCCTTATGAGAAATCTGAATGAAACAAATACTTTAGGTAGAACATTGTTAGTTTTAAACTCTGATGCTGGATTTTGCATTATGGTAAGTACAGGAATATGCTTATTCAACTACAGTTAGTATTTAAGTCTTGGCATTTCAATTAAATGGTCAAAATGTAGGAGATACCCACCAGGTGAGAATATTCCATCACCATCCTTATTTGACCATCCAATAATCTCTCTCATCTTCCGAAGTGTTATCTGCTCCATGAGGACAAAAACAGGTGCAATTTCATATGTAAACCTGCATGGATTAAAAAAATAAACTGATTACAGTTCAAATTTCAAAACATAAATAAATGCTTGATCTTTGATCCTTTGTGAAACTATTCAAGACTTAACACTTCCTTTAAATTTAGGATCTGATCTTGCAGCCCTAACTCAAGCAAGAGTCCCTAGGGGGGCAATGTTAATATAGTACTAAGATATAGCATATTTTCTATGCATTCTTCTAACCATTAGTCACTAAAACCTGTGATTATACATTCAGATTAATTGAAAAAACTTTGCTGGTCAGTACTGTGTAAGGTTGGACTGTAAAATATTTGGTTCACACAGTGCCAATTTCACACTTAAAGAATAGCATATTGCCAAAATCATATGAAAACTGTAGTCATCAGATAGCTAACCACAAAGATAATTAAAACTATTGAACTAGGGCTTAAAAATCTAAATACAATTAATTCCATGAATTTATTTGTTGATAATCCCCAAGGACAACTTATTTCTACAAGACCGTGCAATCAATAGCTGTCAAGAGTAATTATAAATGATGATTTTCTAATTACCAATTACAAAAATGAGAAAGCAGTCAACTGTTATATCTACCTAATACGGGCAAGAAACTTTGGATTGGATGTCATGTACAAACATTTAAATGTAAAATAATAAGTTATGTGACTAATTTTGGTGATCAAGACAGGCTTGTGAAATTACTATCATTGTAAATAAGCTATATGAGAGTATGCTTATTCTGAACAACAAAGAAAAATGAATTCAGAATGAAGCAAAAATGAACTAAACATAAGGACTGGAATCTTCACAGGAACCTATTAGAATTAGATAACGATGCCTTTAGACTTAACTTCTCTGGTCTCCTTTAGAAAAACAAACCAACTCTTTAATTATGTCCCTTTTCTGTCTGGTACTAGAAAAGCATTTATAAGGTAGAATTTAATTTTTGTCCTGTTCTTGTAACTAACGGTTTTGAACAGTCAAAATAGTATCTTTATGGTACTTTTAACCATCGTCAGAATTGTTATAAACAAGCATTTATAACTGTGTTCTTGAATTTGGGTCCTGATGACAGAAATGCAGACTTAATAAATTAAGCTGCAACTCCACTATTTCCAGTAGCAAAATTACATTGGCTAGCTCTTATCTTTCAGTATCTTAACCTAATCTTCCAGTCATTTTTCAGACAGAATTACAAGTCAATGAAAGCCCCTTAGTGTGTAGGCTATTGAGGACTTGATTCAGAGCTCATTGAATCAATGGGACTTTTCCCATTGATTTAAATGAGATTTGAATTTGTCCCTGTGAATTACAAATAGAGTCCAAACACTTCCTGGGAGAAAAAAAAATGGCTTATGCACAGTGGCAGAGCAGTTAAGGCATCTTGCTGTGGTTCTAGATCAGTCATTCTCAACCTTTTTCTTACACTCAGGGCACCCCTCTGAAAATGCCAGCTCATAGCAGGGTTTCCAATTGTCCATAACTTTATAGACAGACCATAAAACACAAAGCTAAACATGTCTGTCTGTAAAAGATTAAGCTGTGTAAAAAATCTAAGCCACTGGAGCTTGATTAATAGAAGCTCTGTTGCAAGAAAGAAGCTGAAGTCAGTGTTCAAGGGCAGATAGAGTAGAGCAGCACCATCTGGTGTCTGAGCTGGAGCACAGCACTCTAAAGGGAACTTTTGTCAGGGCTTTGTGACTCACAGAAATCTCCATAGCTCCCTCCCCCGCCCCAACCATATGCAGTGACCCATGCCCTGCAAGTAGGCAGACTAGTTCTTTTTGAGGGCCCATGCCAGGACAAGGATATGGGACAAGCAGGAGTAAGCCTGGGGATGGGCTAGGGAAGGGAAGCATGAAGGGGAGGCAGCATGTCATGGGGTGTGGTCTGTGGCATCAGCGTATGGGGATTAGTAGGAGACCCCTAAAGTGGGGGGCTTCAGAGTAGAAAACCACTGCCACAGTTAAGCAGGGTTGCCAGCTCAAAAATGTTTTTTACTGATAATCTGCGAACTTCTTACTGATAGACAACAATTTTTACTATGGCTGGTATTAAACCCCTAAATTTGAACCCAGCCCTTGTCTGGAGCCTTGCAGAAGGGCTACATTTACATTACATAAAACAGATTCTATTAGAAGTCAGTGTAAACGTTTGGTTGTCAGTAAAAAGTTTGAAGGTTGTCAGTAAAAAATATTGTCTTGAGTTGGCAAGCCCGACTCTTTGATTTCATTCATTTTTTGAGCGCAGAAAAATATTATAGCAATTATTATGATTCAAAGAACTCAGAAAGATCACAACAGACCAGAATGTTTTTGACACTGTGTATCCCTATGTGAAATCTATGGATTTATCTTGTGAATCATGTGTAGGCATTTATATACCTAACAGTGCTAATATTGAACGGCACCCCCAGGCTTTGAAAGGGTCTCACAGCACACCAGACTGCCACATCATCCTGACTGAAAATCACTGCTCTAGATGCGTAAGTTGAAACCTCATTCTGGATGCAATTGTAAATGCGTACCTAGTGATGCAAGGACTCGAAGGTAGGCAGATGCGATTCTGGCCATATCACTCTCTCCTGTGCCATTGGCTATAGAAGCTAGTGCACCTTAACCACATAACTCCAAGGAGCAATTGGGCTCAGGCAAACTGCTGACTGCTGATAGTGGGTATATAGCTTTTAACAAATGTTTGTGTATGTAATATTAAGAGTTCTCACAGATATAATTGTATTTACAAATAAATGCAATTTCTAGGTATTTTTTGACTTTCCAAAGGTTCACAGTGAAACTAAAAGATCAAAAATTAAAAGGCCACTGTAAATAAAGTATAGATTTTCAGTCACCTGGACATTTAGGGTGTCCTAATGCTATAAATTTTACCCAGAAGGAACTTCGAAAATTTCAGCCTAAAATTATCAAATGGGAACCATCCTGGAAAAATAGCTCTAGTTATAAAAAGGTTTTTTTCCTGTAGCCATGCTTCCAGGAGTTTCCAGAAAATCACAATTCTCACAGGTAACACCATAAGTGAACTTCATAAATACACCATGCTGAGCTCCACAGTAATGGAATTTCTGGGTACCAGGTTTAAAAGTGTCCAGCACTAGCTTAATTCTGCTGTCACTGAAGGCATTGGAAGCTTTATTACTCACAAGTCATTCTTCTTCTCTGTGCCTAGGTTTGCCTGTCTGTAAAATGGGGATCATAATATTGACCTTCTCTAAAACACAGTTTGAGATCTAAAGATGAAAAATGCTATATATCATTATTCTTATGTTTACTACTACATGTGAGTAGAGTGAGATTAGCACTGACAACTTTTGAAAATTCCTCTTTAAAAGTCTTCAGGTGAATCATTTCAATTATGGATAATACCTTGGCACTCAATTTATATATGTATATGCTATTATGATTAGGTAACAAGTAGAAAATTAAGAGAGTATATAATATCCTGATCATTCAAAATCCGTTTGGGAAAGAAAAAAGATTTTTTTGTAATTAATGACAAATATTTTAAATATTGTTTATATGTGGAAAAGAAAAAAGGTGGTGGGACAATAACTTTCTCACAAGAATCCAGTATTATGGTCACATTACGTGCTTTTCTTGCAGAACTAGGTTATAACAATTTCTACGTAAAGATCATTACCTTTTCTTCTGTGCTGGAACACTGCACAGAAGGACTCTCTTCTCTACAGCTCATGAAAACTATTTACCTATTTTAAATAACCTTCTCTCTCAAACTCTTTGAAACATGTTATATTTCATAAGCACCTGCCTTTAAATTTATTTATAATTATTGAGTCCTGTTAAGTTGGATTTGCCATGTGGGAAACTGGGGTTTGATTCCTGACGCACATATAACTACAGCCATTGAAGTACTGAATGTTTGGATTCAGTCTGGCCTCTGGATTCTGTCTTGATGGTCTCAAGTGGGGATGGAAAATCTGGACAGCCTCCACTCCTTCATACTCTTGCCTAGGCATATGCATCAAAGGTCTTGGTGACCTCTCATGCATACCTCATGATAGAGAAGGACCAATGGTTGCCTTGTTGTTGATTGTTGAGTTAAAGGAAAAATGTATTTCATTTTGTACTTAGTAAACTCAACACTAAAAGGCTAGTCATACATTTGCAAGCTTGCAGGAAATTATTTTCAAATGTGCTTAATATATTTCTGTGTTTAAAATATAAGTGATCCAGAAATGGCTATAAGATTTACTGAATTATTTTAGAAGCACACTTTTATATATCAATCCAAGAAAAAAAATCCTTCATAACAGATAATCACCTTTTTGAAACTGGGTTCCTGGAGTATTGAGAACTATGTTCTTAATAAAGTTCTTTAATATATACACGGCCTTAGTGTACAATGTTATGGAGCCAAATTCCTCTTTATCTTTTAGATGGTACAACCCCATTGACTTTACCGAGATTTCATGAGCTGTCAGTCAAACTGAATTTGATTTACAACCCTTCTGTTTAACTTACCAGGTACCTTTAATAATAAAAGATGTTTTCTCTAATAATAAATTATGCTTTTCCTATATAGAGTATAGAATTTAAGTGAAGTTTTCTTTCAAAAACTAAATAAGATTTTTAATTTTACAGTATTGTGTGGTACTAGAGAAATGTTACAGTGTTCAAATTACAAATTAAATGTAATTTTTTTCAATTATTTTTTCACATTTGACGTATTAATGTAATCTCTTAAGAATAGGACATTAACTGTCTCACTTTTTAAAATGTTTTTTATTTGCATACTTTGGGGGGGTTGCTAGAGATAGTGCATGGATATATATGATAATCCACATAGACTAACTATTAATCTATAGTACTCAATGAACCATCATCCAGGGATGGGGCAAATGAAAATAATCCTTGTTTTTTCAATGTGTAGGTAAATTTCTCATTTCCTACGTATTAGCAATTATGCTAATTTACAAGCCAGTGATAATTTTAGGTGCAATGAGCACAACTGTAACACATGCCCAATAAGGTCCTGAAATAGAAACTAGTCTCTATTATCAGATAAGTATTTTGACTCCGAGCACTTTTTGAAGCATACACAAATCAATACACAATTTAAATCAGCCTAAAGCCTTTTTTCTGAATGACACTGTTTGTTGCTGAAATTCAACAAAATACCTTGAACTTCATATTCACTTACATTGCATTTTGTTGTCAAAAAAAATACACATTCTAAATACAATTCAGGCACAACATTTCATTTTTTATCTTCTTCTCTCTCCCAGTGGATTTTAACAAATCTCAGTTTCCTTCAAAGTACCAAGTCAATTTTCAGTATTATGTTTTTTAATCCTTTTGACAGTTTTCTTTTTTTTTAATGTCTTAAAAGTCACTTTTGTGATGTAAGGCAGACAAAAAAGGCCCAGCTCTGCTTCTGCTAAGTGGGAGAAAGAGCAATGGGAGAAATACACTTGATTCTGCTCTATATTCTGCATTTGGGTAACTGCAGAATTACTAATCCTGGGGCACATCTACATACACATACTAATGCACAGCAATAACCTCCAGCGCATATTGTCCTGGAGTTTATTGCTCCTGGGTACCGCATTTACATATGCACCCACTGTTTGAGCCAAGTCAGAGAAGCCCTGGCTGGCAGAGAGTCCAGGGAGTCAGCCTGCCAGCCCAGGGCTGGTCTGGCCTGGCTCAGTGTGCCATGGAGTGGCTGGCTGGGATAGGAGAGTGCTTCAGTGCAGGGCTAGTCAGCAGGCAGCCTCCACACTGAAGCGCTCTCATGCCCTAGCCAGCCGGGTCAGTGTCTACACGTGCACTGCTACACAGGCAAAAAAACTGCAGCAGGATAGTACTTGTATTTACAAGTACTAATCTAGTGCAGAGGTTATTAGTTTCCTGTGGCCTAATAGGGCCACATGTGTAAATGCTGAGATGTGTGGAGCTAATTAGGCAATTCTGCAATAAACATCTCATGGAGACGTGCCCTGGGACTGCATCCAGATGAGCACAGCCACATAGTACCCAGATCCCAGAGTCAAAAAACCCCACACAGAAAAAAACGGGGTGACGCACGTGGCTGCAGTGTGCGCTGCCCTAAACTGGAGCCTGGCCCATGGAAGCCATGCTCTGGCTGCCAGCCAGTCTTCCAGTGGTAAGAGCACCATGGATGCAGCTTTCCCAGCCCCCAGGACAGACTGCTGGGGCCTGAACAGTTGTTGGTTCCAGCCTTCCATGGGTGATGGGTGCCTCCTGATCCTGGGGGGCCCCCCAACAGCTGATCACTGACCAGTAGCGGGGAGTCTTGCAGTGGCCAATCGCAAACATGGAAGTGCCACCGGCGCTTCTCTCAGAACCCCCACACTCTCAGATGGGGCACTGGCTGTCGCTCCCCGCTCCCCGGCCAGTGGTGGCCAATCTCAGGGGGGCACATGCTCCCCCCACGTGTTGCCTATGCAGCCTTTCCTACCTCACTTGGGGTAACCTGCTGTGCTCCAGAGTTTGCATGGCATGGGTGTTCCCTGGGGACAAGTAACAGCAGCACAAGGTGTGCCACTGCTTCTTGCTCAGGAACCAAACATCCATGCTTGTCTGAATGCAGCCCTGGAGTTCTAACCTTAACAATAATAAACCCAAATTAACTTAACTTGAATGCAAATTGAAACAAAGGAAGGAAGGAAGATGAAAAGAAATCAACCTAAGAATTCATTTTTATAATACATAGGGAAAAATAAACAAGACCATTTTCAAAAGAAGTCATGCCATTTCCTACAGCTTTAACAATATTGATACATTTTGCCTGCAATTTATTCTGTGATATTTGAGTTTGCATGTGTTGGTAAAATAAGATTTCCTCTTAAATACTGTTCAAGGCTATAATTGGTTCCATTGCCTGAAACACACAGTACATGATATGGGGCATTTTTATGACAACTGAGTTGTAGAAATTGCAAGCTTTTTTTTTTTAAAAAAAAGACTTCTGAGCCCTGGCAGCCTATATAACTATTGAAAAGAAAAACAAATAAGAGACTGCTTACATGTTTGTATTAGCAGTTGACGTCAGCCATTCACCAGCCAAACCAATAATATCCAGCCCAGTGGAAAGCTGGTTGAAAAACCGAGGATGACCTGGAAAGATGATTGAAAACAACTGAAAACAAACCCTTCCTTGTTATATTTAACATTTGACTTTTCTCTCATCGGTCACTTCAATAATCTAGCTTTATAAGACAAAATGCATTATGCTAATATCTTGCCAGCAGGCACATTTACATGTTCATTAATGCACAGTAGTTATGTGTACAATCAAGTACTAAATGCGTAGTAACCAGCATTACTGTGCAGTAGTGCCAGCACACACCTTTTTAGTGATGCTACTATTCAGTAGCCTAATAATGCTATGCAGTAGCATTATAGCGTTAGCACTGTTTGTGATATGATGTGCTACTGCACAGTATTATTAGGCTACTGTGCAGTTAGCATCTCATGTAGACATGCCCAGTGAAACTTTTCAGACAATTCATGTCTGTGAGTTCAGTTATTTTCTTATCACAAACTTCTAAAATGTTGCAGGCTGCCTTCTTAATACAATGTAGGCAAACACATTCTCAGCCTCACAGCCAAAAGACTGTTTTGGGCCTTATTCTGATTGATGGCCCTCGAGCTATAATTCAGGGGTTACATACTTCATGGTCTGCAGATGTTGGCTAAAATTGCATGTAAATGGGAAAAAGAGGAAAGCTCTATAGAATACATACATTGGTCAACATAGGATGGAATGAATAGAGTCAGCAATGGCAGACAGCCTGAGCTAAATGGACTTCTTGACAGTAAATATAAGTCACATTGGGTCTGGTACTGCTTTTGTATTATGATAAGATTCCCAAAGTCTTCAACAAGAAAGATTAGTCCCTGAACAAATTTTGAAATAGGAGATTCAGCTAAAGAAAAATTAGGACAATGCTACAAACACTTCTGTAAATTATTTCAGAGTCACTTATGCTGCTCCAATTCAGCTGGAATTTCTTTGTAAAGAAAGAGTAAGACTAAATATAAGAACAAATTAAACTATTCCTCTAAGACAAAGGTATAGTAATCTTATCAAAAGTAGGGGTGTTTTTTTGTCCAGATTATTTTGCTCAGAGTCCCTTGATCAGAAACTCCTCGTTCCTGGAGACTGAACTACTCAGAACAGTTATAAAGTGCAAAATTCTCCTAATAATTGAATAGTTAAACTTTTAGAAAAATGATAAGGGTCCATTTTTTACAATAAAAAGGGACAATGTCAGGTCAGATTTGGTCCAACATTTATCATGAACATGAACAGTTTAAAGAAACCTCAATTCTGATCAAAATGTTACCATTTTATATTCCAAAATTCCAGTGGAAACAATTTATATCAAATAAATATTACTCTGCTTTGTTGATGTCCCCAGCAGTCTGTAAAACCCAAATCCTGTAAAAAACCTGACTATATATATGCATGAGACAAGTTAATTTACCTTGGTTTTGCCTTTCTCTCATGTTGAACCCCCACAGACAAGAATATTATTAATAACAAAAAGAGAATTAGAACTTTGGAATCACTTCAGTGTTACTAAAAGGCAAGACATATCCTTCTCCCACTGAAATCAACTGAGATACTAGCAGGGTTGGGTCCCCATGGTGGTGTTAATGACATATTTGATAAAGCAAACTGTTTAAAATCAACTGTGTTCCTTTCATGCTGAAACATAAACTTCCAGCAATTGACCTGAACAATGAGGCGCTGAGTAATAATTCACTAACTTCATAGTAGTAATAGTAAAATTGTAGAAAAGGACTTCACTGTAGAATCTGTTGCAGATCCTATATATGCTACATATTTATGACTCATTGTCTGTACAACTTCATGACATAGAAGCTATATAACAGTCCACTGACTGAACAACCTTCCTAAACAATATGCAACTTATTAAACATGCATTAATTATTATCTTCTGTTTTCTGCTCATTTTAAATGAATTGCTAATATATTCCACATTTCACTTGCAACCCCACTACCAGGGATGAGATACATGCTGGGGTTAGCTATTTTTCTCACTCCGCTGCATAGCTAAATGATACCAGGTTTTTTACAGTTATATAGCAGTAACAAGCCATAGTTTTTCTGATACCATTAAACCACCCAGATGTAGCCGAAGTTTTGCACGGTCCAGAAAATGATATGCTAAATGAACAGAAATGTTTCTTTCCAGTTACTGCTCTGCTGATCAGTGGCTGGGAAGAGGCTAAATAGAGGTTATAGTGTCATGGATTATCTTTTTGTTTTGTAAATCAATGATTCTTCTCTTGCTGGCTTGACACAGGGTTTGAGAAACTCTTTTAAGAAGTCACCTACTTTATCTTCTGTTCATGCTTTCAGCAAGAATCTTATTTCCTTATGATGGATTACTTTTTTAAATGAGAAGGAAGAAATTTCATTGATTTCAATGGGCGTTTTGCTTGAAGAAAGTCTTCACAAATTTGGGGACCTCCAGTGAAGTTAATGGGAGGTATAAGAGTGCTGATTTGTTATAAAGCCTGAAGTTTCTATTTTTAAGTCTTCACCCGCTGCTACAGTGTCCGCATTTGCTCACATCTGGCCTCTTTTCTCAGTGGTCAGGTCATTCTTAAAGAGCATGAGTGAGAAGCAGCTGCCAATGTATATAACACTAGCAGGAAGAGGCATGGCAAAAGTACTAGCCATACAACCACACTTACAGTACGATATAAGTGTACAACAGCCAAGGGATTGTATATTAATTAAAGCTGCAGTAACTATTCCTTTTTCCTGAAAGAACCGGTTGAAAAGGCCTGGGTTTGGGAGTCTGAAATATGCTGTGTCTGGTTTGAAAGGGCACAAAACAATACCCTTGAAGAAATGAAACAGTGGGGTGTGTGTGCTGGGAGGAGAAGACTAACAAAAATGAACACATCATTTCCCCAGTTGTGTTGCTTAGTGAAACTTGACAGGTTGAGGGGTGGGGAGGGGAAGCCATAAGGAAAATTTTAAAAGCTTTATGGGACTGGGGAAGGAATGCCCTCACTGATAGCCTCTGGGGAGAGCTCCCAAGGGAAGAAGTGAAGCCATCCCCGTGTCAACAGTCTGGAGCCACCCTGACTACTGGGGGCAGGAGTTGGCGCCTCAGGCCAGTCGTGCTGGGGACGGAAGCACAGCCGTGCCCGGTGCGGGGCTGAACACGAGTCGGGCAAGACCAGCCCGCGGGGAGGAGGGAAAGTTTTGCTCCACGCGGGAGCTGGGGCTCGCTATTATTATCGGGTCTTAGGATGGCAGCCTCTTTTCCAGGAAGCGCCTGGCGAACATAAAGAAGAAAAACTGCAAATGCAGCGTCATTTATCCCCTCATTTGCCTAACGACATCGCTGCCCAGGGGCGCGGGCCGCTCGCCTCTCATCCAGCGCAGAGATCAAGTCTCCCAGGCCTGTGGCCGGCGCCGCCCGCGGGCCCGTGCGAGCGGCGCCCCCCGCGCCCTCCCGTCCCGCGGGTGCTCGCGGCGGCGCTGGCGGTACCTGTGCGCACCCCGTACTTCAGGGTGTCCCTGCAGTCCACCAGGATCTGCTCCAGCGACTCGGGGTTGTCGGACAGCTCCAGGTTGAAGCCCTCCATGCCCTCCAGCAGCTGGTGCGGGTGGTGGAAGTCCAGCACCTTGGTGGAGCGGTCGAAGGTCTTGCGCACGTAGTTGAGGAGGATGTCCAGCACTTCCAGCAGGAACTGCACGGTCTGCTCCTCGCCGTTCTTGGCGGGCAGGAGGTCTGCGGGGCCAAGGGGCCGTCAGTGCAAGCCCTCCCCATCCTCCCGGGGCATCGCCTCCCGCCTGCCCAGCCCCGGCCCTCCCCCGGGCTGCGAGGGCACAAGAGGCAGACGCCGCTCCCCCCGGGAAGGGATCCCGGCTGCTGCCTCTGCCCAGCCAGGAGTTGCTGGATCGATAGCGACAGCCCCTTGCACCTCCGAGAGCCAGGCCGTCCCCACGAGGTCCGCCGCACGCCCTGGCAGCGAGCACGTGCCCGGGAGGGAGCGGTCCCAACACCCGCGCACTTGGGCTCTGGCACGGCGCCCCCAGCACAGCGCCGGCCGCGCCTCGCGCGGGGAGGACCGAGGGTTTCCCCGCCAGCCAAGGGGAACGATGCGGGACGGGGCCAGGGCCTGCGCCCGCCGGGGCCAGCGACGCGGCTGCCCCGGAGCGGAGCGGCCGCCCGGGGCCGCGGGCTGCGCTCACCTCTGGCGTACAGGTTGGAGAAGTCCGTCTCGGTCCGCCGGAACCGGGCTTCCTTCTCGCTGTTCTCGCAGGCCAGCAGGTTCTTGGAGGACTGCCTTTCCTTCAGGGAGCTCACGATCCGGCTCTTGTCCTCCAGGCTGTTGTTGCGTTGCAAGAACCCTACATGGTTATTGCAAGGGGCGCAGGTTAGGGTCTTCTCGTTGCCCAGCATGTTTAGAGACATTTCAAGCAGCTCCCCAGACAACAGTGCAACGCGGAGTTCGCTCTGGATCTAGCTAATGAGGTCGGGAATAAGCGTATTTATGGGGATTGTTTGCCTCGAGGAAGGAAAGCTCGAAATGACATCGACTGCAGAAACCCAGCCATGCAAAAAAACAAATTCTCGTCATTTAGTGCAGTGGTAAATTCTTATTAAGTCGATCAGACAGATTCCACTTCAGTAACCAGCCACGGGAAGAGTTCAGGATGAGTCAATGCTATTGCACCCTGCAGGCGGAGTTTATGGACCTCGCAGGCAGAGGGGCAATGGTGTATGATTAAAATCAGGGCCACTCGGTTTCCCTCCTCGTGTTGCCATCATGCAAAAAAAGGATGGCAGCAGCTGACTGAGCTGGAAGGGCCTTCGGGTCTAGAAGATACTGAGGGCACTGACCACTCCGACTCCCCTCTGACTGTTGGGGGACAGGGGCTAATCGCGTCAAAATACGAAAAGATGCCGATTTTGAAAAACAAACCCCCGTATTGTTTATGAGGGGGGGCATTTTGTCATAACTTCTGAAAAACAGTTATTACTGGAAATAAAGCCCTACAGCTCTAATGCCCGCGGTCGGAGGCGTCATTTCAGAGGCCCTGGGTCCATGGGAACTGGGCTATAAAGTCGTGTTAAATTGCTTTAATTAATGAGAAACAAAGTAATTTTTAGTTGCATTAAGGCCAAACCGACTCAAACGAGGACAAGTCCAATGTCAGAAACCCTTCCCGGGGAATCAGGGCTCCCGGGATGGCACGTGGATGCGTATTTCCCGTACAGCGCCCAGGTGCGTGGTCCCGAGCGCTGCAGAAACTCCGGCCAAACCCCGCCTGCTCCGCTCGCATTGCAGCACGGGGCCTCTTGGGGCAGCGGTAAGGCGACATAACCAAGCGGGCCACTGTGAAGCTGGGCGAGGTCTGCAGCCAGCTGCGAGCCAGGGCTTCCCACTCAGCCCGCCTGCTTGGAAGCGGGTCGTGCATCTTCCATCAGCCCTGACTTGGAATCAATCAAAAGAAACCTCGTTTCGCCGAGCTGCTGGCTCCCTCCACCCGCTGCCGGTGACCGAGCTCTCCCAGGCCGCCTTGTCGCCTGCTGGCTAGTGAGCAGCTGGCTAGTGAGGGCTAACCTGTCTTCGCCAAACCTCCAGGGCCTGAGAAACCCGCCGTCCCGCATGACTGAGAACTGGCCGAAGGGCAGGGAGCTGCTACCCCTTGCTTATCGGCAGGGGAGAGGGCAAGGCAAGGACTCTACTGCCAGCTACAGCAAGGGACAGGCCATTTCCGCCCTGGACCTCCCTCGTCCAGTCCGAGCCAGCACTGCAGGGAGCACTGAAGAGGAAGTGATCCCTTGGGGAGCTGCCTGTTCTGGAAGCCCCTCATTTCGTGTCTCAAATTACTTAAGGGAAATGGAGCCGAGACAATAGCCCTTATTACCCGGGCAATCTAGGGTCACTGGAACATCTGGCACATAAGCCTTCTCCCAGGAGAGGAGAGGGCTTCTTCTATGCCAGAGCCTTTCCCCGGATGTCTTTATCCTCCGCACTGCCATTTGATAAGCATCTCTGCACGCCCCAGCGACTCTTCCTCTGCCCTCACGTGCAGTTAGGAACATGACCCTCTAAAGTCAGAAGAGTTCAGTAAGGGGGTCTCAGACCTGCCGCCGTTCCTCGTTTAAAATGAACTATTTCTTACAATAAAACCTAGCACTGTCAGTAGGTGATCTGCTAATAAAGTGAAACAGGTTGCAGCATTTATTGATGTTGAAATAATAGGTACAAATTAGGCATGCATCCTACAGTGACTCTCTCTCTCCAGGTAATAGGACCTGACTTGTTTTACTCTATTTGAAAGGAATCCAATTATTTGTTTCCTCGGAAGGTAGTAGATTAGCTGGAAACGTGCACTACAAGAAGTCACCTAAACAGACATCTACTCAGAAAAAAATCATGATTCCTCACTGTTGCACGCCTCCGATAGCGTTAAATATTAACATATTATCAGGGTGAAAAGAAACCTATCTTTGGAAAGATTTCCGATAGGAAAACACAGGGGCAGAGCCTTCATTACAGACGAAGGTCGTAACCGCTTCCTGAAAGGCAGAACATTTTATTTAATTTCTTAATCTTTTCACCTGGTGAGAAGGGTCGTCTTGCTGCTCAAGGGAGGGGCTGCCCCTGCCGGCTGGTCTCAGCCACTCACTCCCAGACCGATCTCGGGAGGTGGCATCACCCTCAGGAGGGCGAACAGGAGCCTTCGGCGGAAGAACACGCCCCACCTTGCCATCTGCATAACCCCAACCTGACATCATGAATGCGGGCAAACCAGATCAATTCTGGATCAAATCGACGGCTTTACAGGTGAACTAGTAATACCTAGCAAGTGAAAGCTTCAGCCATTTAGTGAGCGGCAAGCCATTTAATGAGCAGGGACTCTCCTAGCGGCGGTTAACGTTACCGTAGTCCAACACACGAGGCTCATGCCCCTGGGTGGGAGTTCTCAGTTACGTGGTACCCAACACGCGGGCACATCTTGCGTTTTTTGCTCACCCAAAGCCTCCAGCTAAATCAGTAGACATTTTGAGTGAGCAAGAATGACCAATCAGGGCTGTGCATTAGGATCTATTTATAGCCCCACTCGGACTAAGATGTCACGCATTACTGAGCACCTTGGGGAGCAGAGACTAGAGGACAGAGTTACAAAAGGGCCTGGATTGAGGGACCTGTTGCCGCTTTACATCTGCTTACATAATTCGCGGAGTTCTTTCAACTACAATATCATTTTAATGGAACTTGGTGATTTTATTACATAAGGGCAATCGGATTGATTAAAGCTGCCCCCGGAGGGAACAGCCTGCTGCCCTGCGATTGGCTGGCTCCATCATGCGAACTTCCGGTCACATCTCCTGGTTTCTAGCCCTCGCCTCCGAACGGGTGACCGGGAAACAGGGAACACGCAGAACGGGAGAGGAGTCGATCGTGTGTCACCGTGCTCCGACGCTCTTTCCATGCCTGACAATAAGCCCATGAATACATGGAAACCTTTGTCTGTACCCAATTTACGTACATAAATGAGGAATTCTGCTGGAAAGATTACTGGCCACACTATTTCTCGTCTAGGTGAGACTACCAACACCTCTCCTCACTGCTACAGTCAACATTAAACTGCAAGTTATTTTACTAGATTTGCATTAATAGGCGTAGGACGTTTAAAAAGCTAATTTTTTTCTGAGTATTGACAACTTGAGTCCGGAATTTCGGCATAAGCGCAGTCAAAGTGCAAAGGAGACAGTAGTATTTTCACACCACAGGAGGGAGGGAAAAACCCACAAAAATGGAAGGAGTGTAGGAAATCTCCACAGAGCTGGTTTACATCGCGGATCTATTCCAGATAATCGACTCCAGCTTCCGTCCCAGAATCACAACAGCATTCCTCAATACACGCGCCTGATTTTCACTAAATCCTTCACAAACCGATATCCCCTTTTCAAAAGCTCCTAAATGAATGAGGAGGTGAAGTTTCCTAATTTTTCATCTGATTCATTTGGGCTCCTTTGAAAACAAATGCATCCTACCGTGTCGTTAGTTATTCTGCAGAGCACCATTATCAGGTCAGGGAAAGCGGGCTGGGGTTGCTGTTGAAGAGGCATCCGAACAATTTTTACTAAATCTAGCCCTTCCTCTGATTTCAGGGACAATAGTGTCACGTAGATGCTGGAAGCCTGGGGTCATAATGAATGACTGAGGGACGAATTGTAGCCAACAGTGAAAAAGCCCGCAATACCAGCCAGCTTTGCTGACAATGAAAATGCATCAAACCATTCACAAGATGGTCTTTTTTTCCCCATTTCAGACTTGAGAAGAAAGCAGTCTTCCTTAACTAGGCCAATCGGTTGGGAAAACGATGCTACACACGCAGCTGCTGAAAATATTTTTTTTTCATTTAAATGAAAAGTAAAGTGATTTTTCCTCCTTTTCTTTGCGATGAACCCTATTCTGAACTTTATTTAAGCTCTGCATTAAAAATAAATCGACATAAAAAGCAGATCTGCCCGACATACACAGATAAACGATTCGGAGGTTTCTAGTTCCTTGTAACTCCATCATGTGGAACAGCATCATGTGGATTTAGAGGAATGGCAGGTATCAGTCCAAAAAAAGGGGAAATCTAATAGTAATGATTGCCATAATATCACTATTGCAAAAAACAACAGTAATATATGTCTGTAATTAAAATAGTACTTAGCAGCAGGAAGGTATTATTTAGTTACCACAGGTAACTTTTATTAGTGAGCATGAGTTACACAGACTGTGATTACATATAAACAGCGGCTGGGTAAAAAACCTCCAAACAATTAGTGTACAAGATGAAGTACCCTGTATTACCACTGGATAATTTTAGTACGTATAAACCAGACGAGTAATAAAGGGAACAGCACTGAAAGCAAAGAGCGAGCCTGCAATGAAATGCAGATTCCCTTTATTACTTGTCTGTGTTTGTTTCCCAACGAGCTTGTTCTTTGTTTTGAATTCCCTCCACACCCGCCCAGTTCAGCCGCGCTTCCTCCTTCAAAAGCCAAAATGGTGGGATACTTCCTTTCCAGTTTACCTTCAATAACACCTACATTGTGTGCTGCTGTGATGTCCCTCTATAACCCTGGCAACACAGAACAAACCCAGCGGTGCGTTACTTTATCAGTTCTGCTTGCCGTGCTAAATTAAAATGATGATGAAAAAGCCCATCGCTCCAGCCACTGAAGGGACCGGTAGGAAAACGGTCCATTAAACCCAGAGCAGGAGCTATTTATAGAAAGGAGCGACTACTCGTGCAGACCACCACTGGGGTCACATGCAGGCTTTTGCAGAGTGAAGAGGTAAGGCGCTGCCAGCCCAGGGGCTCCCTTCGTCCCCAACCCGCGTGGAAGAAAACACGAGCGCCGTTCAGGGCGAGATCAGGCCTTGCAATGGCTCCTGGCCCCGCGGGAGTGCTGCCACCACTCATGTCCAGCCCTGAACCCTCCCGGCCCTGGAGGGGAACGGGTAGGGAGGAAATCATTCCTATTCAGAGCAGGCAGGGGCTGCGGGAACGGGGAAGGGGCTTGGCTCTCAGATAATGGAGACTGGCCGGTTTGTCTCCGAAAGGGACGGCGCCAGAAAGAAACGTGGAGAGGCGAGGACAGCTTGTTATCTGCAAATGGATCTCTTGCTATAACGTCGCAATCTGACAGCGGATTTGTTTCCCTGCCTTCCTTGCATGTGCCCGCGCGCTGACTGGCTGCCAGCACTATCTCGCGAGCGCAGCTCTCTGACGAATTGCTCTTTAATAAGGCTCTCGTTAATCTTTCCTCCCCCCCCCCCGCCAGGAGCTTAGTGCTTTCCAGCCCGATAAGACTGCAACGTTTGAGGCGCTGAGATGCGGCTCCCCCACCTCTGCGCCTTTCCCAGAGCCGCCCTTCTCCCCCCACCGCCCCCAGTTCTTGACACCCCCATGAGTCTCCCCGCTCCTGCCAGCTCTTCCCCTCCCAGGGCAGCCCGGAGACGGTGCCTGGGAAAGGGTTTCTGCAGGTCAGCTGCTGCTGGCCTCAGCCAGCCCCTGTGACCATGCACGGCACGCGCCTCGGGCCCTCCCGCCGATTTCAACGGGAGCGGGCGGGAGCCCCAAGCCGGCAGCGAAGCAGCTGCTCCCCCGCGCGCCGCCGGGAGGCAGCAGAGGGCGCCAGAGGCCCCCGCACAGCCCGGCCGCGGGGCTTCAGACTGAGCCGGCTCTGGGGTTGCCCCGGCCGGGCCCCGGCGCCGCCTGCTCCGGCCCGCCAGCGCCAGGGCCCACGCGCCTGTGTCACTTACCGCAGATCTTGAGCCCGATTTTCCTGGTGCAGCCATGGGCCACCCCGCACCACGTGTCGTAGGCTGAAACAGAAGTCAGAGAGTCAGGTCGCAGGCGGCCCGGGGCTGGCACCCAGCGCGCGCCTCCGGGGGCAGCGGCAGCCCCGACGGCGCCCAGGCAAAGCCCCCCCGGCGGCCGTGGGCTCTCGCCCCTTCCCCGCCCCGGCCGCGCAGGGGTCGGGGCAGAGCCGGCTCGTGGGGCCGGCGGGGGAAGGAGCCGGCACCTGGGACCTGCGCGCCTCGCCCTGGATCTGGCGGGGCTCCAGGGAAGTGGCAGCTCAAAATAAACCGCCGTGAAATGGGGTCGCGGAAGAGTTCAGGAATTAATTGGGTGAAAAATAGTATTTGACTAGATGATCGCGCCTGCATGACTGAGCCCCAGACGTGC
>NW_017728949.1:43522313-43526988 GCF_001723895.1 Crocodylus porosus
GGCCAGGGCCAGGGCCAGGGCCAGGGCCGGAGGCGCGCTGGGAGCGGCCGCCCCCCGCCCGGTCTTTGCCGCCCTTCTGCCCCCTGCTTTGCCCGAGCAGGGGGAGGAGGGGGCGCGGGCTGGGCCGCGTGAGCTCAGACAGAGGGGAGGGTCCGCACGGGACGGAGGGGTCAGGCGAGACGGGGACCCCGCAGGCAGCAGCGGAGAGCGACAGCCCGGCGGAAGGGCCCTGACACTTCCCGCAGCTGAGGGTTGGATGGAGGCTGACAGCCAGACCGGGGCCAGGGGCCGGCGGGCAGGAGAGCCGCTGCCCGCCCCAGGAATACGGCAGCCCTGCACAAAGCCAGGCACACGCAGCTGAGGACGCTGCCGCCGGGGCAGGGGCGAAGCGGCACCCCCGGGCGACGTCTAGTCCTCGGAGTCTTTTCAGAGGACCATTTCCTTACATGTCCCTATGGCTGATGGATGAAATAAACAGCCTACCCACCCCCTCCCCATCCGCTTCTCGCCAACCCATCGTCAATAGAAAGGAAAAGGAGACATTTTGCCTCTTGTTAAAGGTTATCTCTTCATTACATCCAGCATCTTCACACCCAAATCTCACACCAGACGAGCTGTCCTCCCCCCCCAGTTTTGTTCCCCCCCCCGTTCTTTCCAGTTGCAGAATAATCACAATAATGACTCTGATGTTCATGCCTCATAGCCCAGGCAGCCCTTTCAGGGTAAAAGCTATTCCCCGCTTTGCTGTGCTTGCCAAGCTTTCATTTCATGCTGCCCACCCTCCTCCCCTTTGTCTGGGGCGATTATGACATCCAGCTTTCCTATTTTTTTTTTAACGTTGGGGGTAGCCGATTGTCTGAATTGTCTAGGCAAAGCTATAAACCCATTCTCTATCCACCTGCAGCGTCCTCTGCTTCCCACTCACACCTCAATAACTCAAGGCAAAATCGGGGCAATTAGGAATCCTGGGTTCTGAAAAGCTACCATTAGCATCCACTTTTCGGTTGATTATAGGCTTCCATGAGAGCTCGAAGGAAGCAGTAGCAGTAGCATTACAAAATGGGAGAGGGCGGACACACCAGTGGTGTAACTTCACCCTCTCGCAGATTCAGTTTCCCCACTGAAAAAAAGCAAAATCGAGAAAACCTCGATTTTATAAGCAACTGGGGCTTTTGTTTGTTTTGTCAGTCTCTTAAGTGGGCCCGCAAGTAAAACCAGCACTGGTTAGCGAGGTTTTCCCGTATCCTGGGCGCGCGCGCTCATTTTTTCCTAAGGACCAGCCTCTGATTTTAACACCAGAAATCTGGTGTCTTTGTATAGAGCGATTTCTGAACAGGGAGGTCCAGGCTTGTCGTTTGGTTGAGATTTGGTGTCTAGGAAGCGCCAGCCTAAAAGGAGAAAACATCTAAAAGATTTAAACGAAGAGAAAGGTTAAAACCTACTTGTGGGTCGTAAATTAGTTGGGGTGGGGTCCTGAGTGGCGTTAGAGGAGGATGGAGCTGAGGATGCCATCAGTTCAGAAAGTCACAGATCTTGGATCCCGTTTTTTCCTCCAATATTCCGCTGATGGGTGGACAGTAAAGAATTTACTGGAAGGAAAGAGAAGGCGGCTGTAGAGATCTGCTCTCCTGGAGGGACGAGCCCGGAGTCCTGTTTAGATGCAATAGTCAGGGTTGAGTCTGCAGCCAACAATAAGCAATTAAACTCCTTAAGAAGTGGCAGTGGCTTGAGAAGCCAGCACAAAGGCTTGCACCTCGAGTGGAAGAGTCCTTAATACGACGTGTCTCAGGCAGAAAAACACTCGCCAATAAAGCGATGGAAAGGGAAGCTCACTGAAGGCACAGTCACTTACTTAGTTTAAAGACACGTAACATGCAAATATGGCAATTAGAAAACGCTTCGATAGGCTGAAGAGCTAAATCGTGTCTCTTGCTGGATCTTGAAGCGCTACATCCTGCGCGAAATGATGGATGTACCAGACCGTGAAGTCTATCGCAATTCTATCAATGGCCACTGAAGAGGGCAATTATGGCTCATGTCAAATTGAAACCAACTTACAAAACACGTTTTTAAATTACCAGCCAAAATGACCTGCGATCCCACACAGAATCCTTGCTGCCATTGTGTGCTTTATCAGCTAATCCCCGAAACATTCGCCAGCCTGGATAACATTCAAGACGGGATGGTGGTTTAATAGCCTTCTGGCTGGCACATAACAAAGCCATATTTTCTTCTTGCACAGGTACATGCATGGCGTACATGGATGTGCACAGATCCATAGGCATGTTACACACGACCACACGGTATCGTGCGCGCACAACTGAACAATGGCGTTCGTATTTCAGCGTTTGCTTTATTTTTTACCAACGGTAACCAAGGGATGCCTAGGTGAACATCCAGCCTTTTGTGGGCTAACCCTGCTCCCAGCCAGCTGTTAAGTTCCTCAGTGTCAGACATTGCATTCCAGTAACCAGTTTTGGGTCACTAATCGAGAGCCGCCGGATCAATGCCTCGCTTATCTCTTTGTCCCTGCCCACGGCTGGCTCCGATTTATTTTACACCCGTTGTAAAAATATCAAGGTCGCAGTAAATGGATGAATAACTTATTATTATTTTTTTGCCAATAGTCGATAATACTCGTTTATTCATTTGCACTACGTGGATGTAAACCCGCGTCTAAACACAACGCTTCAGTGATTTCAATAGCAAACAGGCAAATTACTTCTCTTTTTTTCTTTTAGAGAGAGAGAGAAAAAATACAAATCCTGAAGCACAGAGACTCGCTGGACGATGCCTGGAAGTGAAGTAACAGGTTAGCATAAGCATCCAAGGCACTGGCTGTCTCAAAATGCCCGTTATTTCTCCCTGGGCAGGGCAGCACATACAGATGTTTTAGGGAAAAGCCCCATGTCTTGAAACAGGCTCCTGGCGGCTTGCAAAACAGAGTATAGTGAGAAGAGTTTAAAGGAGACTTACCGCGGAGGAGAGAACCCGCACTTACTCCAAGTGTCCAAAAAGACAGGGGGATTGTAACCTTGCAGGGACTTGGCCGCTTATAAACTCCGCCAGAAACGGCGCCGGAATACCAATCGCGCCACAGAATTTAATGCGAGATGACCTTTTCCCACAAGTGCTTGGATTTGCTTTTTTAAAGCGTGAATCGCCGGTTGATCTGCTCCGACGCAGGCATGAGTCACACCGCTGCCAGCACCTCCTCTGCTCCAATATGGAAGGCGAGCGGGCTGGCGGGGGGATCGACCAGGTCAGCTCGCTGGGATGGAAATCACGCGGCAAGTGTTGCCTTCCCACACTAACGTGACTTACTTGCAGGTGTTTCGGTTGCCTCGAGGGCTCTCTAGCTGGATGATGAATCCAGATCACGAAGCCGCACCCGGAAAGACCAGCCCTATGAGTAATACAGGACGTACTCAACACGCTCCCTTCTCAGAGGGGCAGGGGCGAGCAGGGACGGCACCCCGGGGCTGGACGGCTGATAAGTTGGCACTAAGTCCCTGCTGAATCCGAGCTGATCAGTGCAGGCAGCGCACCAAAGCCCCCAGACCCCTCTGTAACGTTCACTTCACGTGAAGTAGTCGCGATTGCCAGCGGACACCGGGTTTCTCAGTCCGTTTGTTTCAAAAGGGAAAAAAAGAAAGCTCTTGGATCTTAACTTTCGCTCCACACCTTCCATTCAGCCCTCTCTGCTCTAGCTCCTGCAGTAGCCTCCTGCCGTGCAGGGGGCTGCCAGAGGGATCATTCAGGAGGGGGCCGTGTTCAGCCTGGTTGAACCCAGCCCCCCCTCGCGTTATGTGCCCCACTCCTTTATCCTTCTGCACGAAGCCCCGAGCCGAGCGATGACTGTTGTGAGTCTCCACCAGAGGGCGTCAAAGGCCCAAAGATCAGGACAATCCTCCCCTTCCCCGTGGCGACCAGGGAACACCTGTTTTTATGACTTGGTTTAAATGTTTTTGTTCGGTCTAGATTTCATACGAGACGTCCTTCGGCTAAAAATAGTCACCTTGCAGAAGCCCTTTCTGCCTGTAGCCGCTACAACCCGGGATTTAATTTTCTTTTCTTTTCTTTTTTTGAAAGAGGTTTTGCCAGACATTTGCGGCGCGGAGTGCATTTCACCTGCGCCCCGGATAAACAGGAGCGTCTCTAAAGAGAAGAGCCGGACGTGATTTCCTAGCACCAGCGACAGGCGGGGAAGCAGAGGGACAAGGAAGAGTCCTTGCGGGGGGCGAAGATTTTACCCTGGAGAAGCAGAGCGCTCGCGGCCGGCCGGGGGACGTGTCCTTTCTGCAGGACCTGCCGGTGAAAGCAAACCCCGAGCCGCCCACCTGCGGAGCAAAACGAGCGCTAAATGCCCCGGACGGGCGCTTTGCGGAGCAGAGGAAGCGGAGGAGCAATTCAAGCCCTCTGAGCACAAAAGCATTTGTTAAACGCGGATTTAGAGGTCCTAAAGGCTGAAGCGAAGGCGTCTCCATGCTCGGGAAGACTTTTAAAAGGCCGCTTCGGCCCGTTGGTTCGCCACCACCCGCGTCAGCTCAGCGGGGATGATCGCTTGCCTGCTTGGAAGCGGCCGGAGGGGCTCGGAGGCGAGCGCGGCCGGGCCGGGCCGGGCCGGGCACGTCGAGGCTGGTGCAGCGCTCGCCGCCTCGGGGGGACGTGGCGG
>NW_017728949.1:43527104-43559496 GCF_001723895.1 Crocodylus porosus
GAGCCCGGCCCAGCGCCCCCGCCTGTCCCAGCGCCGGGCTCTTCGGGGACCCCCGGCCTGGGACAGGCACCCCTCGCGGCGCGAGCACCACGGGGGCCCCGCCGGGCCGCCAAGCGCCGCTGCCCCCGGGCCCAGCCAACGAGGCCGGCCCTCGCCTCCCACCCCCGCCCTTCCGCAGCTGCAAGCCGTGCTCCCCGCAAGCCTTTCTGCTGCTCTGCACGGCTTCCCCTTAACCCCTGCCCCTGCCTGAAAGAGTGAAACACATAAGGGAGACCTGCCAGGCCACAGTGTCCGCTCTGCAGTCTTGGGCCCCCTTGGACGCCCTGTAAGAACAGGTGCATTTCAAGGAGCACCCGGTCCAGCCCAGCAAACTCCCAAAGGGAGAAGGGGACAGCTGAATATGAACCTTAACACTGACATTGGAAAGGTCACTGGGGCACAATCCCAGGTGCTGGGAGACAGCTGGGGAGACCCGGTTAGGACCCAACCTTGGAGAGATCTCTGACTCTCCAGTTTCCATGTTCTAATTATTATTTTTTAAATGTACTGTCTCTTAGTGGGTGAGCACTTTAGGACAGGCCTCTTGAATATATACAGGCCTAGCACAAATAACACTGAACTCTAAGCAAGGTGTCTGGGCACTGAAGTACAAACAACACCCTGGTATTAAAAACTCATGCTCCTTTATAGCTTTATGATTATGATTAAAGCAATTGGTTTTGCTGGACTTCAGTGCAAAAGATACTGGTTTGTGTAGTTACCCCTTCCTCCCTTCACTTCCTCCCCTACAGCTTTGTTAGTATATAACATCAAGCTATGCTTTCAAAAGAGAAACTTTCCCATAATTTATAAAAACAGCAGCAACCACCACCACCCAAAACACCTGCAGGAAAACAGTTCCAGCATAAGTTCTGTACAACCCACCTTGCTCTAAACTGCAGTACTACAGGTAAATTTGTCTGTTACAAAAAGCAAGTAGAGCTCTGTTATGAATATTGCATTCTATTAAGTTCTACAAACTGGGATTAGGCTAAGACTATTATGGATCTGAGCTCCTATTCTAGAGAGAATTTGCACAAATCCCTTCTTGTACTTAACAAAATATTTATTGCCACTGCTGAAGGTAAGCCACCAGCTGTTGTATGTTTCTGATTGATCAGTCAGTCACAGATCTTTTCTAAGTGTTTCAGACTTAAACATCAAAACTGCCACTTCTTATCTGAAAAACACCCTAAAGATAGGCTGCCTTCTAGAACATTTTGCCCTCCTGTAATGAGTAGCATTTGGAGAAGTATAATTAGAATCACATTATTTTACACATACTGTGGCTCCCAGTTATGCAATATGTTTCTTTCTTTATTCATGCTGGTTTATGCTGTATATTCTAAATCAGTTTAATCTAAAAATACAAATTCCAACCTGCTCCCCAATCCTTACCCCTGCAAGACAACTAACAACAGCTAAACAAGCCAACAAAGCCCTTGTTTGTCTTGCTTTCTTTATATTAGAGAGATTGGAATGTGACTTTAAAAAGTGGCAAGGGTCAGCAGTGTGGAATATAGTGCCATTTTTTTTACAGTTACACTCACTAATTTTTGTGTCTAGAATAAATTCTTAACCTTTCCCAATCTAACCCTGAATAGCTAGCACAGTCGAGTTGGATTTTTTCTTTTCTGTACTATAAACAGACTGTTCTAAACTTAAGTCAGCTACATGCAAGTTATCCGATCGAATGGCAAAATTTGGCCTGAGAACTTTCAGTAACGATGCTAATGAACAAGAAGTAAAGCATGCAGCTTGAATGTCAAACTATACATAGCATTTGGAGGGTTGGAATGTAGGTTTTGTATTTTTAAAACCACATTTGATAAAGAATCATTGGGCTATCACCAAAAATCTCCTACCACCATAACAAGTTACTTTTCAAAATAAGACGGTACTATAACATCTGGCATACAAAGACTTTCAATAGGGGTTTCCTTAACTTAGACTCAACACATCTGTTTTCTGGATGATAACTGCAATTTGACCTCAAATTAACACTTTTCTCTTACCTGAAAGTGGTATTTTTCTTCAGGACAAGGTCAGTCTCTACGTTGATACAGAGATACATTCTTATATAGGACAATGTAAAAAAAAAAAGAACATTATAGCAGTACAAGGAATCTAGTTAATTACTGATGGTCTGTCAGATAAATATGGTATTATCTTGCATGTAAGAAAACTTTTCCAGCTGGATGAGTTCATTTTCTAACTAGAAGGGAATTGCACAGCATTCCCACAACAACAGCATCATTGCATTTTAAAGAAAAGAGGCTAGAATGAGCTTTTGGAAGAGTCATCCTTAGTTACACACATCTGCGATTGTGGTGTTTAAGAGCTGAAGGCTATGCCACAGCTTTATAATAAAGGTTTAGGGCAGCATATTTTCTTTCAGACTGACACACAGACAATTCTAATTAACAGTGTCCTGAGCTCCCAGTGAACAAATCTGACCCTAAACATAGTAGCAATTACTAATACACACACAGGGTGTGTCTAGATGGGTGCGGACATTTGCTTCCATGGGGTCAAGTAGCAGTGGCACACCTTGCGTTGCTGCTACTACTTGTCCCTAGGGAATACCTATGCCACCCATGTTCTGGCATATGGCAGGTTACCACAGGTGGGGTAAGGGAGGCTTGGGCCAGTAACTGTGTTGGCCCCAGCAGCCTTACCTGGTATTCTGGGGCACTCTCAGGGCTATAGCTACGGCAGGAAGCCTGGCTAGCAGCTGGAGTTTGGCCGGCCAAGCTCTCATTCTGGGAGGCACATACTACTACCACATGCACCACCCCACTTTTCTCGGTGTGGTTTTTTTTACCCTGGAGTTCCCATGTTTCAAAAAACTCTTTGCGTTGCAAAGTAACAGTACAGGGAATGCCTGCATGTGCAGTTCATGGTGCCACAGATGTGTCTGCAGCACCACATACTGCATGTCCATACTCATCTGGACATGGCCACAGATGTATTTGGCTCTTCAAAACAGTTGAATAAACCCGTATCCACCCGGAAGTCCTGCATTTTATATGAAATGAAGGCATGCTGTCATCAAGTACATAAAAGCATTTACTGAGCTTTACTGAAATAAACAGAACACAGGGAAATAAGTTATCTTTTGTGATAAAAAAGCCTTCTTGGACAATGGGAAGGATGGAAGCAAAGGTATGCTTGATCTCCACTGAACACTACAAAGGGGGTCCCAATTCAGCCCAACCACCTCCAATACCTACCAAGATGACATGATAGGTAGTCCTACAGTTTTCAAGTTTCAGAAGAAGAACAATCATTAGCTTGAAAGGTGGATCATGCCATTATATTCAGCCTGAGAAGAGACTTAATGCTTATAAGGGCTATAAGGATATGTCTGGAAAAGGATACTGGCCTGTAGAAATAACCCAAGAAGGACCCTAGCAATCCTGTTGGTTACAGCCTAGTGTTCAATAAAGCTGAGAGCAAAGCTAGCAGAAGACTTCTGATAGAAGCAATTTAAGATTTTACTGAGCTAGTCCCATTCTCATTATATTTTTCAAGCCTTCTCCCATCTTTGATCCATCTTTAATATCCTCTTTTATCAGAGGCCTAACTAAAACTGGAAGTCAGCTAATTTAACAACATTAGATGTTCCTCAGCACTCATGCTGTTCACACTGTACAACTTGGATACTTGGACTGTGAGTTAATGATGTAGATCCACTAACTATTTCCCCCAGGAAAAGGGAATGTAACAGCTGCAAGGTTTACTGCAGCCCTAAAGCTGCTTATATACCCACAGAGTATACCCCCACCAAGAACTGAAAGCTGAGCTCTAGTTTGGCTCAATCTCATGTATGTCGATGCAAATTGGCATTTCAATATTTTCTTAGGCTACTATGGCCATTGCTTGCCAAAGCAACATAACAGCAATTTGTTGTTCAAGATCATTACTGCTAAATGCTGGTTATTGTTCCTCATAGTGAAATGAATCACTTAGCTCTGCCTGTCTGAGAGGCTCTTCCCTGAGCTGTATCTGGCATGGAATCAAGGTGAGTGCAATGTAACTGATAAGGACTTTTAGTAACTATTGTTTTACTAGGGGAATTACATATTGATCTGTCTGTTATTTTTAAGTGCTGGTTAATCAACAGCCAGAGTAGGAAAATGTGTGCATTTTTAAGCCAGGACAGAACTTAACAACACTTTTCAAAGATGTAGGACTGACATCAATGGCTGGATTCCATTCCATCTATTAGGCACCTAAGTGGTGCTTAGGTATCTAAGTGCAATCTTATTCTCCCACTTTTGAGCCCCTGGAAAAAACACAATAATGAAAAAGGTAGGTAGATCTTTTCCCTCCTCCATGCTTTTTGGAACTTAGGCTCCATCTACACAATTGCTTGGTTAACTGCACAATTAATTTAGACTGGCTACACATGTAAATTAACTGTGTCACCTTAAAAAAAAATCCAACAACAACTTTATGGCTGGTTTCTATCAGGTTTTAATTTGCACACCTAGTCAGTGTCCCTGCTGCTGGGAGGCTGCAGCTGCAATTTCCCAGCTGATCTCCAGCTGCCAGGGTGCATGGGGTCAGCTGATGGGGCTCAGCCAGGGAGCCTGCTTCTTGCTGGTGCTGGGGGAGACCTGGATTGGGCTCCCCCATACCAACAATAAGGTGCAGTCAGAACCAATGCACAATCCCACAATCATTCCTCCTGCCATGTATGTGTGACATGGCAGGAGGTGCAATTGTGTGGATCACACATTAGCCTCTATTGCACTTTTACCTACACATGTAGAGGGGTCCCAAGTCTTAAACTATTAGCTATTCTGCATTTGTCTATTTTCTAGGGACTCAAGCCAGCTGGAATAGAATCAGCTTTGACATTTAGATACAAAAATAAGAGTTAGAGGCCTGGTAGCTGGAATGGTGTGGCAGGTTACCACATCAGGGCCTCTTCAACTAGGCTTTTGCTTCCCAAGGATCTTCCAGTGAGCTCCAATAATAGAATCTTTTAAACAAGCTGGCATTTACTCCATGGGGCATTTCTCAGCAGGCCCAAGTAATATAGTCATTTAATAAATAAAACAATAAACAAAAACCAAACAAAAACCAGCCTTGTTGTCCTGGACACTGGGAGGGGTCCCCTGTGGCTCTGGTCTTCCCACAGGAGGCTTACACCTAACCCAACATTCTCCCATTCAGACACCTCTCCTCTGCTTGCTGGGGTTTTGACTTCATTAGCCTTCACACAGCTGCAGACCCTCAGCAAAAATGGCTGGCTCCTCTTAAATGGCCAGGCCATCCTGTTACAAACAGCATATGACTCAAGATCTCCAAAAAAAAACATCCGCTACTAGAAGAGATGAGCATGTATTAATGAAGCTGAAAACCATACTGTAATGTCATCAGAATCATAAACTAGGTCTAAGTTAAAACTAGTTTCCTTTCCAGATATATAAACAGTTTATGTTATTAGAGCTTAGAAAAATACCTCCTGGAGACACAAGTCCAAGCATGTCCGTGCCTTGAAAGTATAGATAAAGAAAATTAAAAAAAAGAGAAGGATTGTCTCAGGACCAGGAAGCTGTAGGCAGCCATGGGAAGCAAGGCTGAATGAGTGGTTGACAACCTATGGTCAGTGGGCCAGATATGGCCTGCAAAGTTCTGATCTGGTGTATGTTTTAAGAATGGACTGCTGATTCCCTTTCTTCCCAAGGCATACCCTTGGTTCTGGTGTGTGCCAACATGGCAGTTCTGGTAGAAGCCATGCTGACACGTTGGTGAGCTCAGAAAGCTCACTGCACACATGCTACATAGCCAAAGGGGTGTGTAAAGGCACCTTCTGCACTCCTGGAAGAGTCCATCACCATTCCTCTTTATAACAGCCCTTCAGGTATGTGGAGACTGCTATTAAATTTCCCTCTCTGTCTTTTCTTCTCCAGATTAAATAATCCTAGCTCTTTCAACCATTCCTTGTAAGTCATGCTTATCAGACCTTTAATAATTTGTGTTGCTATCCTTTGGATTCTTTCCTATCTGTCCAGATCCTTCTTGAAGTGTGGGGCCCAAAAGTGGACAAAGTACTCTAGGCCTCACCAGTGTTGAAGAGAATGGAAGAATCAGTTTCCTTGATTTGAAAGGGATGCCTCTGTTAATACAGCCCAGCATGCTATTGGATTTTTTTTTTAAGAAGAGCATATCAGTGGCTCATATTCAGCTTATGGTCTACTATAATTCCCAGGTCCTTCTTTGCTGTACTACAGCCTAGCCGGCCATTCCCTCGCCTGTATTTGTGCATGCAATTGTTTCACTCCAAGTGTGGTACCATGTGCTTGGTCTGAAAATCAAATACATGTCAATAAGGACATTTATTCCATTTATCAAGTTAATTTTGTTCAGTACTGGGCAATTGTTATTTAAGTATCTTATATAAAAACAAGGATATCATAAATACAATATCAACATTTGTTTTCTAGTCCCAGTACACTCATTGAGCTCTCATTTTTATTTATACAGTGTGGTCTGTTTGTTCTGTGGTTTCTGCTAGAAATCAGTCTCACTAGAAATCTTCCTGAGCAGTTCCTCTAATCATAGAAGTTTTATCTGGCACACAGGAAGGCTGCTGGGTTTTGCCAGTTACCTGTGCTTCTGATACTTCTATATTACAGCACTATTTAAAATGTTGCTACAAATATATGCAGTATTGAAAAAAACTGGTAACACAACATCTATTGAATAAAAACATAACAAGGAACACTATACTGATTGTATGATTTATTTTCCTATTTAATAAAAAAACCCCTTTCTTTAAAATTATTTTCATGTTTGCCAGAATTTCTAGTTTCTTGTTCCAGTGTGCCATTGAGAGCTTTCTGCAGAATTTAGAGCCACTTTGAAAGGGTTTCTGGTCTATTTATCAAAGTTGAATAGGAGTCCTTCATTCATACTAACCAACAGTGAGCCCAATAAAGTTAATAGTAGAAATGAATCAGGACCATCCTGTTAGGACCTGTTTTCACAAGTTCCAGTAGCCCGTCTCTACCATTTTCTTCTTTCTCAGATGGAAATTCTCAGTAATACCTGTACTTTTATCTTACAGTAATTCCATGCCTCTTCCACATCTAAATTGTTCACCTTCTGAATCTAGTTGACCTCTGTCACTAAACTGCTGTTTCCCAAAGTTAACACTTCTTAAGTCTGGAACTCTAGTTATCCATCTAATCTATCTATCCTAATTTTATTTATTCTATAATTTAAACTGAAGCTCATGGTTCCTTGATCTAAAACTATTTCACTATGATATCTATAAAGTTCTTGTTACTTTCCAAAACTCAAGTAGCATTGCCTTCTATTGGCACAGTGACCATGTGAAAGATAAATCTATTGGCTGATGCAAAAATAGCTGTGCCCTACTGTAATTGGTAGCACATGCTATTGAAGCTCTATCAGGAAAGTGAAAGGCTCCCGTATTTATACAATTTCCACTGTTACTATATTTTCCCAAGACTACGGAGTTCTCTACCAATTTTCTGTCTGAACCTGGGTGAGATAGCAAACCCTAAACACAATCCATGGGGCCTTTTTTACTCACTTTATTAATTGTGATTTGCACCCAAAAACATTTTGCTTTGCCTATACCATCACATTCATTTTATTATAATCTGACTGACTTACATTTTGATCTATGTAGTTGCAATCTAGTTCCATTCCACTCTTCGGTGTACCTTACTCCAAGGCCATAATTTGGTTTACCCAATTTCCTTCTTGCCATTTATTTATTTCTGGAATGGAGATTTTGCAGGTCTCTCTCAAAACTTCTTCCCTGAGTTCATTTAAATATCTTCTTATCATACCAACCTTAATCTAAAAAGCTAATATTCCTGCTTATTCAACTGAAGCCTGCTTTTGGAGAAAGCTCTGTGCATGAAAGCCTGCCAGTGCTCAAACATTCTGAAACCTTCCTGGTAGAAACAGTCCCTGGGCCGTAATTAATATTCATTATCTCATCCCACTTCTATGTTCTCATTGACCAGGAAAATCCCAGTGAAGGTCACCTGGGTTTCTACTTCTGTTTTAGTCATCTAAGCATAGCCATGTTTTTGCTCTTCTCATTGAACAGTTATCTGGTTGCATCATCTGTTCTTATGTAAAGTACAGCAAATGGATTCTTGCAGGCTCCCTTCAGAATCCTTTTGGACCTTAGGTCCGTGTTCTGCATCTTTGCTCCAGCAGACAGCATCCCCTTCTATTTTCCAGGCAGTGGCGAACCAATGGGGTGGGGGGGTGCTTACTGAGCCCTTCAGAGTTCTTATCGTGCGATGTGACTTTGAGTATTGCTACGAGAAGGATGGGGGCCGAAACGCAAGCATTGGTCCCCAGGCGCCAGAGACCCACAGTACGTCACTATTTCCAGGTCTTCCCTTGTGACAGATCTCTTTTTAAATGTTCCCAATGACATAAATCAGACTTCTGCCAGTATTATCATCTCTCTCTGCTCTTTTTACTTTCACTCTTTTTTTCTGGCTGTAAGTTCTGTCTTTTGTTCTCCTTTGATCCTGTTTGGGCTCTGGTTATGAGTTTGTTCTCTTCTTTTCAGGCTGGCTGGTCTTCTCTTCTTCCACAGCATCAAATTATCTTATCTTGCCCACTTAATTCCTTCACTTTTCAGCACTTTAAACCAGTGGTTTTCACTTTTTTTCCATTTGTGGACCTTAACATTTTTGGATGGAGGCATAGACGGACCCCTTTTAATTGTAAGAGTGGGCATTCACATACTTTTGATTGATCATAGTCATCTTTTGTGGACCCCACCCCTATGTTCTCATAGTAACAAGCCTCTGTAGATTCTTCTTCTTTTTTGAAATTTTTCCCTCCTGATCATTTTTTTCAGCAAGTGTGTGAGGACTATCATTTGTATGTTCAGTCTTACCTCTCCTTTTCTCCTTTACATGCTCAAAATCCTTTCAAAGCTCCATCATTGTCTTAAATACATTTCCAGCCCTTTGATCCTCATCTCCATTACAGTGTCAGAAAGCCATACTTCCAGCACTCAAGGATGATAAAAATTTTACAGCTTCCATAGCCCATCATTCTCCTTTCCTTTGCCATACTTGGAAACATCTCCATTGATGTTTCAGTAGCTATATATCCTGTCCTGAAAAAAAAGTGAAACCAACTTGAATTCCTCAACAAAGGCTCAGAAAATTTTCAAACCTTCTCATACACATGAACAACTCATCAAAAAACAACCACAAGAAAATCTCACCGTTGCCCCCCCGCCAAACCAAACCAGAAAAAGCACACTTGTAAAAGAGTAAGCTCATCAAAAGACAGAAAGACTCACAATTCCCCTGTTTCCTAGCTTACAACTTGTGGCTGGGTGTTAGACATTTTTTTAGCCTGAGGCAGTCCTGCCCACTAATTAGGCACAGCTGTGAACGGAGGCCGGGAACAAGCCCTCAAGCTCCCAAACAGCAAAACCCTCTAGCACACTCTCACTGTTGCTGTGTCCTCAAAATAAATGCCAGATTACTAGAAAGACACACATACCAAACACACAGGCTCACTGACTGGTGAACAGGCACTGCTTGCAAGGGTTGACAAGGTCATAGGTGGTCAGTCTGAATGAATCATGCTAGGTCAGGGGCTTACTGTAGTGGAAGTCAAGGTCAAAGCTGGGCATCAGTCCAAGTTCAGGATATCAATCTGAGTGATGAAATGAGGCCAGGGTCAGAAAAAAGACAAGAACAGGAGCAAACAGGGACAAGCAGGGAGGTGCAAAGTAGCTATAGGTAACCAGGCTGTTGCTGGGAAAAGGCCCTACTGGGAGGTTTTTACAGCCCTTCTATCAAGGACTTGTGTATCCGGTTGGTTCATCCCTCAAGGGAGGACTTAGGCTGGAGCTGAGGTTGTTTAGTTAGCTGGTGATGCTGCAGCCTAGGCTTCTGTCTAAGTGCCAAAGGTCCAGGTCAAATCCCAGCAGTCCTTACACTGATCCTCCATCAGTAGGCAAGTTCCACTCAAACTCCTCCATTTACAACCACACTGGTTGCTTGCTCAAATATGATCATATTACCATAAATAGCAAATATTTTGATCAATTCACTCTCCATCCTTTCTTATGATGTTAGTATCTTATTCAAATTCCACTTTGGAATCACTACATACTCACCTTTATAACAAGTACACATGTAACATGTCTTCAAGCAAATCCATGTACATGAGGGATGAAACAAAAGGCTACTTAAAGTCATTTGAAGATGAAAAGCAGATTAATTAAGAAAAGGTCAGTGTCCACACCCTCTGGATCTTTCTGAATTATTTAAATGTTAGTGACTTAATTATCAAAGATCAAATTTACTCTATAATAAAATAATCTCACCAGTCGAGTCCTATATGCATCCCTTGGTTTGAGTAGCTCTAGGAGTCTCTTTCTTAGCGTCTCTGACTCATTTCCTATGCACAGGTACTCTGTTACTCCTTAATGGAAATAGAACCTCATGGTTCCATTGCCTTGGGACCCTAAGATCAGTGCTGCCTCTCCAGATTCCCTAGTAGTATAGACAAACCCGGTTCCAGAGTTTTACCTTCTGGGGTACTCTGGCATACAAGAGTTTCCATCTTCAATAATACACAATAGTGAAAAAAAAATCACACTAGTTTTATAATGGGGTTCAAAACTAAAACAAATTACTCTTTAGCTAGAAGACGAAACACAAGATCTGAACAGTTCCACTAGTGGGCATAGATAACTAACTGTTATCAACATCATGCTTTAAAGACACTAAAATACAAAGGAAAGGCTAGCAATCAACTCAGGAAAGATTCTAAGAGCATTTTGTCTGTTTTCCTTCATCTTCTCTGTCTGTCAAGTTTCTATAACTTTCAAAGGAAACAAAACCTTTTGAGCCTGAATCATAGGCTTTCAGATAAATGAGAAGTTTCTAAAGCTCTCTTGGTTGCTCTAAAAAAGGATGGCCAACTTGTAACTCAAGGTAACATAGAGAAGCTAATTTTATAAATAAGATTGTGACAGTTTTAGTTGGAAGTGACAGAATTACTAGTCATAGAGCACAATGCAAATGTTTGTAACGTTAATTGCTCACCATTCTGATGTTTGACTTCCCTGAAAAAGTACTGTGAAAATAGCATTGTAGGGTTCCATGTTTATTACTTCTTAATTAATTCCACATTGAGTATTTTATGTGCAGTCTAAATCCAAGATAATTTTCAAATATTGTCAGCCCTGAAAACTCAGCTTGAATTCTGAGAAATAAGTAATGTTTTCTTTTCCCCCTATATCAGTAATAGTAAAAAAATATGCAAAGCAAAACTTTACTCTCGATGAGACTTAGCAAACAATTATGTTGATGATGCACAAGGAAAAGAATTCAGGTCTATATCTTTTAGCAGTGTAGTTATACAGGGCTAATAGGCAGGAACATTTTACTAAAGCAAGCAGATCTTTTTAGTAATAAAAACCTATTTTTAGGATGGCACTTTTCAGAATAAAACTGCACTTAAGTGCTACAAGCTTATACTCTCTGGACTGTTATGGGGACAAAGCTGGTTTTTAAGCCAAGGGGGTCAGAACTGGAGTGCTAAGATGCTACTATGTCATTGAAGAAATTTCTTTTGCAGAAAAAAATCCTTCCAAAAATCTTAAAAGTTTTTATCACCTTTGTTCTGCCAAAGTAAAACAAAGCAACCAAATGGCACTAGAGAACAGAGCCCTAGGAGAATCACAAGCATCTTCTAGGTCTCATTTACCAAAAGTTTTGCACAAGGAAATCCTGAAAACCATTAGTAACAGGCATTATGCATGCCTACCTATACACAAATACATTTCTTACCCAATTAATTTCTCTCAAAGTTTACGTTCAGGAGTTGATCCTCTCATCATGATTTGAACATCCATTATTTGTACCAAAATGAATAAAACATCAATTCCTTTATATTTATTAATGTTATTATTTAAGACTGATTTGTTACACTGAAGAGAAAGCAATGAACACAATTAGAAGCTACAATAAAAACCTGGAATCATACAGCTATTGATATTAGCAAAGAGGCTTGAAGCTCCAATAGTCAAAGGCAACAATAAAACATACTGGTGGATGAAACAAAAAGCAGTTTATTGTGACATTTCTTTTCCTTTAACCCAAAGTACTATACTGAACTGTGACTGTTTTTCATGATTAGACTTTACTAAACATAACATTCAGAGTAAATCTTGAATGTATCTTTATACTGTCTACAGCAACACAAGGTACTACACAAAAAAGGTCTTGCACCTTTTTTTTTAAATAGCATACTGTGCACCCAAGGAAAACTGGAAAAGACACTTTCTGCAGACTTAATCAAGACAACACTGTTATCTCTAGCAAGAGAGAGCTATTTCTACATTTAGGTGCCAATCAACTTAAGTAACTCTCTCAAGATACATGCAGTTTTTGGTTACTAGTACCTTTCTGACTCTTTGACTGTGCTTATGTAACTAAGATTCTTTGAAACTGATAGTGCTGCAGAAAAGGACTATTAGTAGTCTGGTGGTAAGTGCCTGAACATACAAACCACTGCATCATTTATGATAATATGATGAAAAATAATCTTGGGATCCCTTTGCTTATCAGAAATTGTGTCATGAAAAAGTGACTGCACTATAGTAAGAATTCACAACATCTTTCTTAGATGTTTGATAGCTTCTGATGTTAAACAGCTGGTAATTTGCATGCATCTCAGTGAGGGAGGAAGGGACATTAAGCTGAGTATATATTTGAAAGCAAAGATGTTGGTAAAACTCTACTAGTTGGAAAGCCTATGGAATGTCATTACATTGTTTCTTCCATTACCATAACAAGGTTTAGCTCAAGTCTTCACCACCCAGGCACTGTAAACTATTTTGAGTTACTGCATCTGGTAGACATCCCAGACAGACTTTGCATCTGAAAGCATGGATGTACTGGCACAGAATGTGAACCAAACTTTGACCTAGCATTTCCGGTATTTTTCTTAGGATACAGAGCTAGAAGGGAATCCCACTCTCAATGATATACACTAATCACTCTCACTACTGTAAACATCATTCCAGAAAAATCAAAGTATGTATAATATAGGAGGAATGAATGACTATATGCCCATGATTTCTTTCAGTTAAAGAAGCATGTATGTGACTACTTTTTGGATTTGATCCAGCAGTTTTTTCTCAGAGCAACTTCCAAATAAACAAGCAGGTATAGTATGTTTGAAGCAGACACCAAAACTAATCCCAATAAGTTAGTAGCCATATTCTCAAAGGTGTTAGTCATTTTTCATCCCCATTCACGTTAGAATGAAGGTGTTCAGCATCTCTCAGGAATCAGTCCTTATTTATTCTGCCTTATTTAAATACCCCTGCAGTTTTGCTGCATAGATTATTCATTTCTCCACTTACAAACTAAACTGTTCAGCACTGCTTCTACTGCAGACTGTCTCTGGCAGTAGGGTCCAAGTAGATATAACCAGAAATGGCTGAATTTTTTTGGTGAATTTTACACTGCAGGCCCAATCATGCAGTATTTCATGCAAGCCAAACTAATTCAGAACAGGAATTCAAACTTTCTCCTGACTCTGGTTACATCACACCATGATGTCTGCTGCCTTTTCTGCTGCGCTCTTTGCCACTTGAATGTGTAAGGTACCCTCATATTGCGCATTTACTGAATACCAAATTGGTGCATGTTATGCCACTTTACTACTTTTTCTGATTGACTTGTCTTAACATAACGTAAAGTCTATTTCAAAATCTGACCAAGAAACTTTCACTGGCATTGTACCCTCTTACATCATATTAACTGTAATAATCCAAAATAAATTAAAACTGTGCATATAGAAATGAAGAAAATTTTAGCAGGTATTTCCATAGTGACAACATTTAATAAGGCAAAACAGGAAAACAAATCCCAATAGACTTTTCTAAGATGCTGTATTTTCTAGGGGGTGGGGGAGTCATCTTCCTCCTTGCCAGCATTTTGCAAAAGGCATTTTTACATAATCACTCCGGAAGATCAGCAGCTTGTCAATTCTGAAAGCACAAAACTGCTCAATAAGAATTAATGTTTCTGCTCAATTGATGATGCACACCATAACTTTTAACCTGCTTGATTGTTCATCTAGGAAAAAGCTTTAGGATTTACATTTATAGGCATCCATTTTTTTTTTTACAACAAATATTGTATGAAACAGACTTAGCTTGGTGGACTGTGTGAGAAGGTGGCTATTTGTAGGCAAAAATTTCCAGTGGTACAAGAGAAAAAATATAACTAAGCATTGCATTTTAATGTGCCTGTTTAAAAAGATGATGTACATAAGAAGAATCAAAATCAACTCAATATACAGAGAACTTTCCGAACTGTTACATATTTTCATCAGAATCATCAGAACTTTCTTCACTCTCATCATCACTGCTATCTGAACTGCTAGTAGTATCCTCTTCACTGTTGTCACTACTCCCTTCATCAGTTTCTTCACTTTCTGTATCAGTAGAATTCTGGGCATTTTCTACAATAGAAATGTGCAAAACACATGTTTAAGTAATCTTTGAAGCTTTAGCTAGCATAACACATGCTTGCAAAGGAGACATTATTCTACATACATGATATTGGGTACTATCTTCCAAATAAATGACAAAATACATATTTTGAAAATAATTTTATTTTAAAATTTAGCCTCATTGCATTTCAGTTTGTACTAAAAATGATTAATGGCCTTACTGATATTTTATTCATTCTCTCTAATTTTCAATGAAGTAGTTAAACTATATACTTTCTAGTACAGGAAGAACTTTACATGGTAGATTTGTCATATTTTCCTTATGAAATTTGGGTGTTAGCCAATATACTAAAAATGTATCTTTTTTGAAAGGTGCGAGTTTTTGGAAACTTACAGATTTTCCTATAAGGAAAAGAATATCCATTTTGTCAAGTATATAAATTTTTGACTGTACAGTTAAAACATATTTTACAGTGTAAAATATGGGCGCTTCTAGACAATATGAAGGTCAAAGATACTTTTCATGGAAATAAAACTAGTCTTATCTGTGTTTACAGGATTGGTCTTTACATAGTTTGGAAGGGAGGTAGCATATAGAACATTTTGTTGTAATTCAGCTACTCTACAGGGAAAACAAGTCTCCAACCTATAATGTGGGTGGGAAAGAAAAGACTTAAGCAGAGTTTTGGAACTTGAATGCCCCAATTTTAGGGCCAATTTAAAACAAAGTGCTCTGGCACACATTACATTTAAGATGCGATTAAGATGTTAACTGCACCATGTAACAGGGAACTCTAGCCCTGTTACTAAGAGGCAGGGCTGCTCCTTTAAGAAGTCTACATGAACAAGCACCAGGAAGGTAGGGTTTAATGGCCCAACCACCCAAGCTGGTCAGCTGACAGGAAGGGGATAGGCCTCTGGGCACATCTAAACTCCAGGGCTGATACTAGCAGGAGGAGGTCTCCGGCAAGTGGCCAAGGAAGAGAGCTCCTGCATGGCAGAAGTACCCAGGAATGCTGTGGCTAATGAGGCTCTAGGAGTCTACAAGGTACCCAGAGCCGGGGGGGGTGCTCAATGTGCGAGGAGCAGTTTGGGGGTTTTAAGGAGCCAGAGTGTGGCCCGTATGACTTGTATTACGTTATAGCCCAGGGGCTTATATTTATGTTATTGTTTTATCTGGTGGACCCGGTTGAGGCTATCTGGGGAGGAGGAGGCCTCATTGGGGCACACTACTGTGCAAAACTCCAGTGCCAGGAGGGTGCAGCGACAGGGGGTGATCAGACCCCAGGACTAGGGGGGCACAGGTCAACACTTACATACCATCTGTGAGGCATGGGCCACCATTGAGGGGAGGTTTGGAGTGGTGGATAATGACCCCTAGCATTGGGGTAGTAAATGGGCAACCTCCCACCTGAGTAACCTCATAATTATTGTTCCAAGGTGTGGCAGGTGAGATAGGTGGGTAGGTAGCCCAGAGACAGAGGGTCAGGCCTACGCTAGATAGGCCCGGGGATGGACCCGTGGCACATACCATAAACAGTAACTTGGCCATGAGTTAAAGCCAATTTATGGTGTGGCGATGTAGCAAATGAGCCACAAAGATATTTCATATATAATGGGTAACATCTTTGTAGCTTGTTTGTATCATGCCTTCCACTGAATGTGTGGCAGGTTGGTGCTGACTCATGACAGGTTCCAACATTCAGCTGTGTGCAGAGATACAGCATGGGGCAGCCCCAGAGCCTGGAACACACCCATCCCCTATCCAATCAGTAAGACTGGGCTGGGGGCAGCATCATCATGAGCCTAGACTTGCAGGCACTCTTCTTTCAACTTGCTGGTGCAAGGGGAACTCAGGATCATAATTCTGGGTTCTCCCTGCACTAGCAAGTAATGATGGTGTGATTGGGATCTAATCCCTGATTCCATCATTCACACTTCCTACCATGCCACATGTGCACGGCAGGAGTGTTGAAATTGAGGATTGGATCCTAATTGTGCCATTACTACTACTATAACTTAGTCTACTTGCCAAGGTCCATTGTGCTATTAAATAAATGCATGCCAGGGGCCAAAGAAAAATATAATAGCATGTATTAAGTTCTTAAACTTGGCAGCCTTATTCTGAAATACACTATATTCTAATATGAATTGCTGACTGATAAGGCAGTCAATTACTTGAGGTGGTAAATTACAAGGTTAAATTGTCAGGTTGGCTCAGATCCTGAAATATTATCAGGTTGGCTCAGGACTGAAATATATAAACGCTTTGCATTTAATATTGGCATAAATTAGATCTAAAACTGGTGTGGCTAGCTTGGAGAGGATCACTCCAATACAGGGGACCCTCCAGAAAAATAAAGTTTGTGTAACAGCTCAAATATTTTTCCTCTCCCCTGAAGCCAATCCAACAGTTATAAAAGGGGAACATGGATGCTTGTCTGTAGTTTCCCTATACCTAGGGACCTACCAAAATTGCAGTTGTATGGAAATTGCAAAATCTGGTATTGCACACGAAAGCAGGCAATGTCTGTGAAATCCACGGGGAAAAATAAAAAGATTACTGAAAATAAAATGCTGGTTTCCCAGAAGCTTTAAACTAAATTTGATGGGGAATGGGGAAGCAGGAGATGGAGAGAGTCTGGAACCTACAAACTGCGAGACATACAACAGTACATCTCAGGTAAGTACTGAGGGGCCCTTTGGGCATAAGAATGGTGGGGCACCAAAGGGCTCGTTGGTGGCACTAAAGGGCTAACAGAAACCTGGTGGGACCTGACCCATGACTGAATGGTACACATTGAGGGCTACAGGTTGTACAGAAGGGACAGAGTATGCCTTCTTTTTTGCCCTTAGGCTTCCCTGGATTTCCCTGTTTAGCCGAGGAAGTTTTTAGGTTCCTTTCCCCTCATACTGGGATAGTCTCCCTTTGTGCCCAAAGGATCACTTCCTTTAGAAACAACCACCCTTCCTGGACTCCCATTTCACTAATACTCCTATCCTGCAGTGCGTCATTGACTAGACTCCTAAGCACAGTGAAGTTAGCCTTCCTAAAGTCAAGCACTTCCACCCTACTAGTTATCTTACCTACCCAATGCTGTATGTATGTGTGTATGATTGATTAGTGGTCACTGTTCCCAAGGTGAGCATGAATCTGTAACTTCCCTACCAAGTCATCCCCCATAGCCAACACTAAGTTCAGTAAGGCATTCCCCCTAGTGGGGCCGTCTACCAGCTGAAGGTCCTACGTGAACAGCTGGATTTGACTGACTGCTCCTTCCAGCAGATGTCAGGGTAGTTTAGATCCCCCATGACAACCACATCCCTAGACTGTATGGCCTCTGAGAGCTGCCTCAAGAATTCTAAGCGTAGCTTTTTCCTCTTGGTGTGGTGGCCTGTAGCAGACCTCCCACCAAGTCCCTTCCCCCCACCAACAACCTTTGTATCCTAACGCACAATGCTTCAACTTTCTCCTCCTTTGATCCCATTTTGATTAGGGTAGATGTATAATGCTTCTTTACACAAACAACAAAAAGTCTTTTTTTAGGTCTGCAGGGGGTAAAAAGAAGGCACAGGGCAGCATAGGACCCCTCCTGAACACTGAGCAATTAGTGACAGACAGGGGGGACAAGGCTGAGTTATTCAATGACTTGTGTCGGTGTTCTTAACAGGGGGTCAAGATAGGTCTCCTAATGGGTTCTTAGATGGGCAGAGGGATACCAGCCCATCAACTGTTGACGCAGATTTGGTGCAAAGTCACTTGGACAGACTGGATGCGTTTAAGTCAGCAGGCCTGGATGAGCTGCATCTGAGAGTACTGAAGGAATTGGCTGGTGTCACAGCAGAATCACTGGCACAGCTGTCTGACTGCTCATGGTGCTTGGGTCAAGTCCTGGAGGAGTGGAAAAGGGCCAATGTGGTCCCTATTTTCAAGAAGGGGAGAAAGGAGGACCTGGGTAATTATAGGCCAGTCAGTCTCACTTCCATCCTTGGAAAAGTCTTTGAAAAGATTATGAAGGATCATATTTGTGGGAGTCCAGCGGGAAAAATAATGCAGCAGGGCAACCAGCATGGATTCAAAGCAGGTAGATCATGCCTGAGCAATCTGGTCTTGTTTTATGACAGGGTCCCAAAACGCTTAGACACAGGAGTAGAGGTGGATGTCATTTTTCCTGGATTTTAGCAAGGCCTCCAATATAGTATTTCATCCCATTCCCTTAAATAAATTAAGAGGCTGTGACACAGATATTACATGGTCCAGTGGCTGGCAAATTGGCTGAATAGTTGCACCCAGAGAGTGGTAGTAGATGGGTCAGTAGCAACCTGAAAGGATGTGGGTAGTGGGGTCCCGCAGGGTTCGGTCCTTGGACCTGTACTCTTCAATATCTTCATCAGTGACTTGGATGTGGGTGTGACATGTACTCTGTCCAAGTTTCTGGATGATACTAAATTGTGGGTTGAAGTGCACACTCCAGAGGGTAGGGAATGATTGCAGACAGACTTGGACAGGCTAGAAAAGAGGCAGTACACAATAGGATGCAGTACAACAAGGACAAGTGCAAAGTGCTGCACCTAGGGTGCAAAAATATCCAGCACACCTACTGGCTGGGAAGTGACCCTCTCAGCGGCACAAAAGTGGAAAGGAATCTCGGAGTCATAGTGGACTCCAAGATGAACATGAGTTGTTAGTGTGACAAAATCATCAGCAAAGCTAACCGTACTTTATCATTCATCAGCAGATGCATGACAAATAGAACCAAAGAGGTGATACTTCCCCTCTTCTTCAACTGCAGTCTGACCAATGCTGCATACTGTGTTCAGTTTTGGGCGCCATACTTCAAGAAGGATGTTGATAGACTCAAGAGGGTCCAGAGAAGGGCCACTCGTATGGTTAGGGGCTTCCAGCACAAACCCTATGAGGAGAGACTGAGGGATCTGGACATCTTCAGTCTGTGCAAGAGAAGGCTGAGAGGTGATCTTGTGGCCGCCTACAAATTCATTAGGGGAACGTAGCAAGAGATTGGAGATGCTATGTTCACCAGGGCGCCTCTTGGGGTAACAAGGAACAATGGTCACAAACTGACAGCAGATTTAGGCTAGATATGAGGAAAAACTTCTTCACGGTAAGGGTGGCCAAAATTTGGAACGGGCTCCTGAGGGAGATGGTGCTCTCCCCTACCTTGGGGGTCTTTAAGAGAAGGCTGGGTAGGCACCTGGCTGTGCTCATCTGACCCCAACACTCTTTCCTGCCTAGGAAGGGGATCAGACTCTCTGATCTGTTGAGGTCCCTTCTAGATCTGGTATCTATGAATCTATATGGGCCCAGCAGTTCTCACAGTGCTGCAGCTCAGTTGTGCAGCCCACTTGGGGGAAGGGATGAGAGGGGCTGCCCACACAAAGGGCAGCCCAAGATAGCTGCTACCCCCAACCCTTGCCATTGATTGAGAGGCCTACCTGTCACATGGCGAGCGGTAGGGCTGCATGACAGACAGTGCTTGAATCCAATTAGTGGTGAAGGACAGGGCCATATAACAGGTAGCCCTTGCAGCCAATCCATGGCAAGTAGTGGAGCTTTCAGGGCCCCTCAGCTAGAGGCATGGGGGTGGGGCCCAACTGGATCAGTCTGTGAATATGGCAGCCATCCCCGTGATCTCCCCGTAAAATTGGCTGGCCACCTCCTCAATTTAGGTAGATCTCTACCTATGCCACATCTTATTAAATTATTGCACTGGCCCCTTGGGAACACTAGCAGCTCATGTGAGTTAGTTTAAGTGGCCTGAAGGCAGCTCTAATGTTGGGGGACAGGTATAATTCCTAACTAAGTCAGAATTGGGAGAGTAAAAACATATGTTAAAGATGCTTCTGAAATTCCTTTCCTCCAAATTATATGCTGTATTTTCCTAGGCTGTGGTAAATGATCTTGTCCTTTTTGGTTAACATCACTGGCCAAATATCCATTTTATGGGCAAGTATGATTCATACTTGTTGACAACATGACTTTCTGTTTAAGCCAACTCAACTGCCTATAGCAAGAACAGCTAAACTTATGGTGAAAGGCAGCATCAGTGCTTGAAAACTGAACGTCAACAATTAGGAAATGTTTGCTTATGTGATTTTGTTGTGTAGTGCATCATACTTAAGCCATATTAAATATAAAAACAGTAAAAGCATTTTTTTGGATTTTAAAATGATTATTTTTTAAAATAAGTAAGGTCCTAGTAGGCATTACACTCCCAAATATTGTTTATTTGTGAAAAGCATGAATGCTTTTACAAAAACTGAGTGGTTACAACCCTCAAACTTACCCATCAGCAGTTTTTCTTCAAGCAGTGGAAGAAACTGCTTGGCCTCAGTATTTTCTGGTTCATAGATCAGTACTGCAATTTGACAACAGGATATATTACTAATGTCTATATAGTGACATAACAAACAGACAATTCATTGTAAGACTGCCACTTATAGCTTATGGAAGTGTAACTATAGGTATAAAAAAGTGCATATCAGGGATATCTATTCTTATCTAAATAATCTAAAGGCATATTGTTAATGGCTACACTTATGCCACCATGCAATATTTTGATTTCAAAGACTTAAAGAGAAAATAAAGATTTTTTTCATTAGTTCTATTAACATTCCAAGATAAAAATACTACAGTAAGCTAGAATTAAGGTTTACAGACCATACTGATAATTTAAGAGTATACAAAGCTACAAAAAGTAATAATTAAATTGAAACAAACAAAACCAGCTTAAGAAATTCAGACAAAGTTAAATTAAGAAAAAAACACAAACATATAAAAACATAAAAATGTATACAAAATGTAAATATCTAGAACGAATAATGACAGTATAGACTAATTTCTACATATTCAATAGTAAATTAGCATGCTAAAATACCTAAGCACTTTACTGAATGCAAACTTAAATAATGTAAATAGAAAACATGTAAACAGGAAACTGAGCAAATTTTTCACTACAAAAGAAAAAAAAAGAAGGACTGATGGTATTTGATACAACTGGCTAGAGTACTCTTTACCAGTGAGAGGTTAATCTTTCTGGAAGGTATGCCCAGTTTAGCCCTGCACCTTCTCCAAGGCTAGGGACACACAAACCAGTTTAAGTAATCAGAAATTGGTTTAAACTTTTAACAAAACGTAAGTTCAGTTCACAAAAAACAGTTTCAAAATGGCTGAAACTGGTTTAAGATAAACCTGGTGAATGCAGCTTCAGACTTAACTGTCTGATTTGGGTCAAACCAGTTTATGCAATGTCTGTCCCAGACCCCTTCCTGGTTCAAGTTAAATCAGAGTCCCTCAGCATTCCAGCAGGCTTTACAGCCCTGGGCTGTGCTGTGCTGTCTACTCCAGTGAAGGAGAGTTCAGAGGTAAGGGAGTGGGGGAAGGCAGGGCCTGCCCATCCTCAGGCAAACCTGGCTGGGGTCTGGGGCCACGGAGGGGAGTTAAACTTTCCTTCCCCCGAGTATGGAGCTGTGCTGCTCTGTTAAAAACTTATTGCTGGCTGTGACTGGACTACAAATCCCAGAGGCACCTGGAAGCAGGAAGAGAAAGTGATGAGCAACCCTGCAGAGTCTTGCTACTGTAATTCTAGACTGCAAATCCCAGAGACTTCAGGGACAGCAGGAAGAGGAAGTGAACACACAGCCCATGCTGGCTATGTTCCAGAGAGCTGTGCTCTAAAGCCCCCTGGCTTTTGGCCTGAGCCACTGCACGTATTGGGCTGCATTCCCTGAATCAACAGCAAATGTCTGTCCAGTTATTTCTCAGTTTAATCTCTACATATTAGATGAACTTGCAAAGACTGAATCAATTTAGCCTTGGGCTTTTTGACAGCCTGTACTTAGCCCAAGCACCACTCAAATCATGTTTTCTGATCCCAGCCTGATCTGCTGCTATGCTTTCTGCTTCCTGTCCTGTGCTCTCTGCCCTACTTGCTGCTTTACTTTCTGCTCCCTGCCCTATCTGTTGCTATGCTGCCTGTCCCCTTCCCAGTTTGCCACATGCTACACACAGAGGCTGTCTATGTCACATGTGGCATGTGTGCTGCTTTATACAAGTGCTGAAAACAGCAGCAGTGCTCAAGCTGTCCCTGAATTAAATTAACCTGGTTACCTTTGCAGGTGGGTGATATGGAAGCATCCAAATCAGACAAGTTTCACCAATACTATAAAAGAAAGTACTGGAGTGTGCTAAATCGAATAAAGAACGTAACTGGAAAACAAATATTATAAAGTCAGCATTTTAGTTAATTGGTTTTTTTCTTCCTTTTTCTCTTCTTCTGATGCTAGTGAAAGCATCAGCAGCAACACTTTGTTCCATCTGGGATCTAAGAACTAGCAAAAAGTACAATGCAGTACCCTAAATGAAAGGAAACAAAGGTTTGGAACTTATGTAAGAATCTAGGCCAGGGACTGTAGGAGAGCTACTGAAATAGAAGACAGCACACCATAGCAGCAATACATAATTAATAGGCTGAAGTACCATCTATTCAGATTTCTAAAATTCTAACCGGGGGACAATAATTTTGTAAAACTATTGCTGTAAGCCAGAGTTAACCAAGGAGAGAGCAACTGATACTACTATCCCACAAGCTATAGTTTGATATAGTTGCAGTAGATGGTATACATTTTTAGATATTAAGCAGTCAGACAGAAAGAAATGGCAAAGAAATATTATGCCACCTGAAGAGATGGATAAAAATGTTGAACCTACATTTGCATTTTCTTTGCATTGCATTGCATTGGATTAGCAAAGAGGTAAAAAAAAAATAGAAGACTTCTGTGTAAATCCTGATGAAGTACATATTGAAGGAGTTAATGTCAGCAGATAATATCAATGGATAATTTAGAAGGGAGCCCAGGAGATGAGAGTTCTACTCAAATTAACAAATGTGAAATTTGGAAGAGAATGCTGTAGAAGTGCATTGGATAAACCCTGATGTTAAAAATTAACAAGTGTAGAAGACATTTTGTAAGGAATCACTGACATTATGTTTTCAGCTCTATAACTTAGTCTACCTACTCTAAAACAACTCTATAATCCTACTCTGTCTGGATCATATGGAAGTAGAGCTGGAAGGGACCTCATGAGGTCATCCAGTCCAACTCCCTATTCAGGCCATCCTAGAGTAAAACAGCCCAAGTAAAGTGTCTGCCCATACTGATCTTAAAAATTTTCAGGGATGGACATTCCACAACTTCTCTTGGTAGCCTGTTCCAATGCTTGACCACCCTCATAGTCAAAGTTAAATCTCCAACCTAAATTTTCTCTGTTTCAGCTTGAGGCCACTGCTCTTAGTCCTGTCCCCTACAGCTACAGAAAACAGTCCCATCTTAATCTACTGTACAGTTGCACTTCAGGTATTTGCAGATTTGACCTGCAAAGGTCTGTTCTGGTCCATGTTTTAAGAATGCCCAACCGATCCCCTCCTTCCGCTTGATCCAGCCCTTGGATTCTGCAACTATGCCATTGTGGCCAGTCTGCCAGGAACTCAGAGAGCTTGTTGCACATGTGTTGCCCAGCTGAAGTGGGGCATGAAAGCATCCTCGTTATTCCCTGTGGAAGTGTCAATCGTCATCCTCTTTATTACCACCCCTCAGGTACTTGAAGCCTGCTATTGAACACCCTTTTAGGCTTTTCTTCTCAGGCTAAATAACCCTAAGTTGTTCAGCCTTTCCTCATAAATCATGCTCTGCAGACGCCTAAACATGCTGGTAGCTCTTCACTGGGCTCTTTCTAACCTTTCCACATCTTTCTTGATGTGTGGGGCCCAAAACTGAACAGTATTCCAGGTGAGGTGTTATCAGTGCTGAATATAGTGGAAGAATCATGTATCTTGATTTACAAGCTAAACTCCTGTTAGTATAACTCAGTATGCTGTTGACTTTTTCCAGTAAGAGCCTACTGTTGTGCTCTGAGATAGAACTGATTTATACTTGGGGGGTGGACCTCATATGAAAAGTGCTACCATAACTCTGTGTTTTAGGAAGCTTTCACAAACTTTCAGCCACTGGTGATGCATAGGGGGTGAATACAGGTGCATGTGCACCCTCTGAGTATGGAGCTGCATTGCCTATGAAAAGGCACCACTGATACTATTGGCGGTGCCTGTGAGTGGTTGCTGTAGACCCCTCGCCACTGCTCACAGCAATTAAGAAAATGGAAATGAGGAGAAATAATATGAATTGGATAGAAAAAAAAGTTGTACTTACTCATTTGACAAAGTTTTTTTGCTAGACTATAGTTTCCATCCATTATTGCTTTCAGGAACTGAAAGAAAAATATGGTTTAGCATGAAGATGAATTAGGAGAAATATAGGTGGAAATCAGAATTAGTTTCAAATTTGTTGATTTGCATAGAAAAAATACACTTTTGTGAAATCTTTGAACAATTTTCCCTAAGAGCTATGAACTACAGTCCTTCTCTACTGAATTAAACAGCTCCAAGTGTGGATGGAAGACCACATCTCTTAGTCTCATGATAAACTGCACAAGCTCTATCCAACCTATTACACCTTGGAGCTGAGGATTCTATTTCTGTGTAACTGGGCATGTCTACAGGAGATGCGTTAATGTGCATTAGCCTAAGCTAATGCGCATTATGGCTGCACGTCTACATGTGCGCACCCTTAATGTGCATTAACTAGGGCAAATCACGCCTAAATGCAGGTATCAGATTTAGGCATGATTAGTTAATGCACATTAATTCATGTGTAGATGTGACCCGGCATCAACTTTAGTGCCAGGTCTGTCCTGCCCAGGAAACATGCAGGGGCTGGGTTGCTGGTCACCTGCCCCAGGGCCCTGTCCCCTAGATCCCTGCTACGGCCCCCTACTCTGGGCTTGAAGACTCAAAATGCTAAATCATTTTCCCCTTGTATATAGTTTCCCACTTGTAAGCAGGTTTTTTTTTATTGTTGGTGGGTGGGGAGGGTGGTGAAGGGGCTCTCTCTGTTGAGTGGAGGGATGTGGGTGGGTGTTGTGGGGGTAATAAAAAAAAAAATAAAAAAAACCCAAAAAAACTTTTTTCACCCATGTGCATGTCCTGAGAGTGGTGCTGGGGATGGGTAGGGGGTGTGTGGGTGGTGGGGCAGGTGGGCTGGAGTGGGGAGAGCAGGAGGAAGGGGTTGGGCAGGGCCTCCCCCAGCTAGTGCCCTGGCTCCCACTGGCGAGTGCATGGCTATCCTGCGGCCTGGGCAGGCAGGGGAAGGTGCTGCTGGGGACAGCAGGCCTAGCACCATGGCCAGCAGGAGCATGGGGCACCGATCATCACTGGCAGGGGCCTGGCTGGAGCAGTGGGGTGCTAGGCATCACTGGCAGGGGCAGGGGCATCCCTGGTATGGGGAGGCAAGGAGGGAGCTGCTATGTGCTGCCCTTGCATTGGGCACACGGCTCCGGGCAGGGAAGAGGCTGGCCAGAAATCAGGGTTTCCCTAGCAGCTATGTGGCTGGAGCTCCCCCCCCAGTGGCCACAGCTGCACATAGCAGGGCTGCAGGGACTTGGGACTAACTTTAGTGCCATGTCCCTGCATGTGTAGACCCCTGCCAAAAATTGCTTAATACGCATTAAATTTAGTCGTGCTTAGATGCACGTGTAGATGTGCCCATTATGTAACCCTAAGCACACAGCACATTACTCTGGTAAAACTTACGAATATGCACAACTTTGTACGTGGTTTAACTGCTTCAGTGGAATGACTCCTCTGAGTAATATCAGGCTTTACAACAGTGCAACATATCTATCCTATTAGCTGTCACAGCATAACTGAATATAATTAATAGCCTTGAAAAGATATATGCATGTGTAAAACAAACAAACAAACAAACAAAGTCCTCCTGAAAGCATGGCATTTTGAGGACATGGGGACTTAATCAATTCCTGATAACACTTGTTGGGTTAGTGCTTACTTCAGACATCAATTCAGATAAAATCTAAAGCTTTCAAATGTAATATTTGATGCTAGAAAATAAGAAAAACAAACATTCTTGAAGTGTAAATCCACAAAAATCTCAATGACTTAAAGAGGCCATATTAAACTAAAAACTGGAAATCTACAAGAGACACATTTCATTGAAATTGGAAAGTGCATTATCAGCAGAGAGAAACAAAGGTTAAGAGCAATACCAGAAACTTCTTATTTTAGTAAAGGCACCATATTTAAAACTAATTAACAACATAAGCGAGCATGACTCATACTGTGATCATCATTAAAAATCAACATTAGCCAAAATGCATCATACTATACAAGATACCTTTATTTTCTCCCTCTTTTTATTTAGAAAGTAGAGTATCCGTTACCCTGTCTGGTAACTGTTGGCTGTCATTTTAACAGTGAATGCTAAAACTTCCCTCTTATTTGAAGTGAAGTAGACAGTTTGAGAACTGTTAAACTTGGCAGATCTCTAAATTCTCAGAGCTGAGTTCATAATTGGCAGAGCCAGACCTTTATGTTTCTTTGTCAGCAAATGCAGTTAGCCTGCCATAATAAAAGTTCTTTTAAAGGTTTCCTTTCATCTTTCATTGCCATCTTTTTGTCTTTTCCATGTAAAGATATAAATTACATTGTAGGTTCTAAGGATTTGTGGCCCATGAATCTTTTATTTCTCTTATAATGGAAAAGGCAATAAAATCCCACTCCACTTTCTTTTCTTGAGTTTTGCCCATGTTTTTCTCACATCATATGATTTAGATTTAAGTCTTTTACATCTCTTACCTTTTTATATTTAAGAACAACTAATATACCTTTTATCCATGCATAAAGGGATGGACTTAGTGATATCAGTCTGAAGTTAGGCAAAAGGCAGGGCAATGTGACACCTTATAGTTTATAGTTGTACTTGTTCAGAAAGGCATGAGCTCTTGTAGGCTACAGTCTATTTTGTAAAATTTCCAGCGGCAGCATCTGATGAAGTAACCTGCAGCCTATGAAAGCTCATGGCTGTCTGAACAAATTGGTTTGTAAGGTGCCACACTGATCTGCCTCCTGCCTAATACAGCTTTGTCAACTTCTTCATAGACAGTTTCACTTTGAGGGGGCGGGGGAGGGCGGGCACAGCTGAATGCACAATTTTGCAGAAAAATGTATTCCACAATACAAACCTTATAAATAAAACAAAAGTGTACAAGCACATGAACATCACAATTACCAAATTAAATCATGAAAACATAAGCACATGCTTAAGTTTTACTGAATAGTAGTTAAATGCTGAATTACTTTTAAAAATAAAGAGAGACTGGATATTGAGCAAACAGCCTACTCATTCAAACACCATGACAACTACTACTTACCAAACATTTTCATATTCATATTTCAAATGTGGAAAAATGTCTTTACTGTTAGAACAGTGAGGCAGTAGAATAGACTACCTAGGGAAGCTGTAGACACTCCATCACTGGATGTGTTGAAAAAGAGGTTGGGTAGCCACTGGGTGAGGATGATCTAGGCACATGCCTAGGTTCTATTAGGGGTATATACCATGCTACTGCGCTTTGCTGATTGCCCCCCACTTTTCCCCTTATCTGCTACATGTGTCAGGCCTTCCTTAGAAGCCTTTGGTATTGGCCTGCAGCTAAGGCTGGGGACTCTGACTGCAGTGTGCCAAATGCTCCTGTTGGGACCAAAGCCAGAGGTTCCTGGCTATAGGGTCTTGTCCCTCTGCTTAAGGTCAGGAAGGAATTTTTACCCCATGATAAGATTGGGCATCTGAGGTCAGGAAGGAATTTTTACCCCATGATAAGATTGGGCATCTTTACACATGCTTCTGGATGTGGCTCTGAGCGCTTTAATTAGTGAGACACGCTAACTAAAAGCACCTACGTGTCATGTATATCACCATTGCTGCATGCTCCCACACTGAAAAAATGGCAGTGAGATGCTTTGAAATAAAGCTCACTGGACATGTTTTATTTCAAACAGCACCACTGCCATTTTGTCAACACAGAGATGTGTGGTGATGCTGATACATATGACACACAAGGCTGCTAGAGCGTGTCAATTTCTGTGTGTCAGCAGACTCGGTGCACATGTGTAGAAGCCCACTGGCATGGACTGCGGGGGATTTTGTCTCCCTCTGTAGTAAGGGGTGTAGCCTCCTACCCCAGATCTCTTGATCATATATTGACAACATTTCATAGAAGATTGGTTCTGCTGCTTTACCTGTGGCAGGTTAGAGTGTTAGGTCTGTGTAGTGTCAGGATTGGCAGTAGTTTTATGTAGAGTTTAGACTATGGATTGTATGGGATGGTTTGGATAGGGCTGACCCTGCCTTGGGCAGCGGGTTGGACTAGCTTACCTCTGGCGGTCCGTTTCAGCCCTATTTCTCTATGACTCAAGTTTTGGAAATAAACTTATAGGAAGGGAAAAAGTGAAATGCCTCCAAATACACTCTGTATTCTATAAATGTATATAACATATTTATACAAAGCTGCTAGACTTATTAAGAGCTAATACCAATTGTATCTTTTATAAAGGTCATTTAAAAATGTTTTTGAAAGAGTAAACAAGAATGGTATATGCATGAAAGAGTAGTTTTCACCACAGTAAATTACTAATAATCTGTTACTTAATGAACAGTCTTAAGTATCCTATTGCTGTATCTTGCTTCAAAATTGTGCTCTAGGATTCACTTTAAGTTTTGTTTAGGGCTAGAGAAAATAATTAAACTATGTAAATAGAATGTGGCTCTGAGAGGTGTGAATGGCCCTAGTGATCACACTTGGGGGTGACAAGACTTTGTGATTATGTGGCTCTGAAACTGGCATTTTTCAAACTAGCACAGAAGTCTGCGTTTTGCTGCAATATTGATTATTTTGCTGTACCCAGGTACCTAGCATTTTGTGTTTTGTCATCCTGCTCTTCTGAGACTTGCCTACAAATTTGTCTCAGGCTGCATCTTTTTCAACAACAGAAAATTAATTGGATAATAATGCATGCTTCCTTCACTATATTAAGGTGCCACCCTCCCCTGCTTCCTGCTTGACTTAGATTAACACAGCTACCTACCCCTTTTACCCATCTACAGAAGAGTGGTACCTGCAGCTAGAAACCACTTTGCAACCAAAAAGCAGAGATTACCAGAAGTACAAGCTGAGTAGCTAGACTACTTAAAGAACAGAACAGCAGCCAGGGGCCTAAGGGACTGAGAACATGAACTACTGAAGCCAACTGCATGTTCCCCTCTTTGGATGTCATACCTGGGGCAGGAAAAAAATATGCTGAGCTGGACACCCATATAATATCATAACTTCTGGAGCCCACAGACCTTGGCCAGCTGGAGAATACAGTACAGTAAATATATCGATTTATCATAAAAAATAAGTACTGAAAAAAACATTGATGAATTGCACACCAGTGAGTATTTTCAGCTATGAGCCAAAATCACAAGCATGTTTGAGTCTGCAAATTAAAGGTATTAAGATCCTATAAATCAACACAACTGCAATGCAAGTCACTGGAACTGCAGACTTGGGAAGTTCTTGACAAAAAACTGAGTTGTGCATTCCAGAATTAGTCCCAATGGAGTACATGGATCCCTGACATCACATTATTTACACTAAGACAAAAATCTGAAATTTACCTCTCCCAGCAACTCTATTGGTGCACTTCCTTTCCCATTTTCATTTTCGCTATGTTCATTGCTGCTTTCATCATCACCAGTAGTTTGTGACAGTTTATCAAAATTGTGATTATCAACACTATTTGGCTGAAGTTCAGTACTATTTGCTGTCTTTTCTACAGTTCGGGAATTTTTCTCCTTTTCATCTAAAATACAAAATATTCTAGTCTTACAACAGCAACAACAAAAAAAGAGTATTTTGTATGCTCAGATAATGCATAAATACTAATTAGGTCACTGCTCAGATGTTTGCATACAGTTTAATATATTTTCTATTTTTCTGCTTACAACAAAAAGTCCATGTATACATTACTGAGCCTGTTTGCACCCTCATGTACATTTGTGCAATTTCTGTTGGAATTGTACGTGCCCCTCTTAGGGAAGATTTAAGCCTCTTGGATGTAACATATAGGTGCTGACAGACATGCAGCTCGCCAGTTCACAGAAAGTGCCATGATTTTGTGATCCTCAGCAACTCAACAGACATTCACTGTTGGATCAAGGGTGAAGGTGGGAGATTGGCTCCAAAGTGCAGCTCTATCTAGGAGGAGCTATGTCTGCAGCCTCTCTTCCTTAGGCCTGAACCTCTACTCCCAGCTTCAGGATGGGAGAAGGGCAGGGAGTGAACTCCAGGATGTGTTTGCCCAAGCTGAGCTGGAAGGGGAACAGGTGGAGGATTGGATCCCACCAATCCACCTGCCCTCTGCCTCCAGTGCAGGCTGGGCAAACTCCAGCCTGGAACTCCATCTCCCACTTCTCTTGCCTCCCATTCTGCAGACAGCACTGGCGGTGGGGTTGGGCTGCATCAGCCCAGCTCTGATCAGGCAGAATTTAATGAAGGTGCTCCATTTTGGAGCACCTTCATCTGAACCCCCATTAAATGAGGGTAAATTTGTTGCATGATCAGTCACTTTTAAAGCACTCTGCAGCTGTGCATTTCTGTCAGGGCATGGCTGTAGAGTGCTTTCAAGGGGTCAATCACATGACAAATGTCACTTTTGTCAGCACCCATTATATACTGGTCCCCATATCTGAAATTTGATTTTAAACATTATACTTGCAGTTGTTATATTAGAGCAACAGTGTTCAAAAGAATTAAGGAATAGTTGCTTTATCTGACAAACTATGCAAGAATTAGAAATATAACAGTTACTTTTAGAATCAGAACTCTGAACTTCCTGACTTTTAAGAAGTGAAATTCTTAATTATTATAGTACATGGATAGGTTCTTTCATCTAATAATATTTACAAATGCACACACTTTGAGAATGTGACACTGCCATGATTTGTACGAGTTTGATCCTATTTTCTGCTGCCATGATTTGTATGAGTAATACTTAACAACACATGCTGAGTGTAAATGAACATTTCTTTGGATTTGCCTAACAGAAAAGAAAATCACTTTAAAATACAGCAATCTTGCCTATCATTTTTAAATACCATAAAGCATTAGTAGGACCAAATGATGATGAAGAAGAGTGTGCTGGTAGGCTGATTTGATAAATGTCCTTCATCAAGGTGAAAAAGAGCAATCCTACTAAACAACTGGCCTGGATGGGGTTTTCACTACTGAAGATGAAACTGTTCTTCTTGCAGGAGTAAAACAGAGCAGTCCATTACAGAACAAACTGTATGAGATGATATCTCTTTTCCCCAAAGGAGGCATCAGAATGTTCAGTTAATAAAATGATCTACTGGCTCAAAGTGTGTGTGGTTCATGGTAAGAATGAAATAAGAACTGTGTTTGAATACACAGATGCATAGACACACCAACATGAATGTTCAATTAGAAGAAAATGACTGCAGAAGAAGAAATTTACTATGGAAGATGTTTAATTAAATGTTCCTATAAATACACTGAACAATACATTGACATGAACACACTGCTCAGGAGACTTTTGAGTTTAAAAATCAGTTTTTGGGTACAAAGAGAATCAGCTTCCTGCTCTCAACGGCGTCTTTAGGGGACATTTATTCACATGACTGAATCACAACACAATGTCTGTAAAGTCCTGTTTACAGTTTCTCCTTAACAATGTTGTAGTAACTGCTGGTCAGGACTGAAAAGCTACTGGAAGAGTTATGCAGGAAAAGTTGAACTGTGCTTGCTCACAATATGTCAACTTCTTTAGCCAATCTGTCACTGTACACACACACACACACACACACACACACACACACACACACACACACACACACACACACACACACA
>NW_017728949.1:43559596-43572427 GCF_001723895.1 Crocodylus porosus
ACACACACACACACACACACACACACACACACACACACACACACACACACACACACACACACACACACACACACACACACACAGACAGAGTGTGGTAGCAGGCTTATTAAAGTTACGAGCTTTCAATTTAACAAGCTCCTGAAACACACAACCAAAAGCTCCATAGAGTCAATGGAAGGACTTTGACCATCAATGGATTGTGAATAAGATCACAGAAAGTAATGAAGGTTCTAATACAGACAATTCTACCTACATTGCAATAACTGTCCTTTTAGCTTAGTATTTGAAAAAAAGAACAAAAAAAATTGTAATACACAGTAATAGCGGCAATTATAATCATGTTTAATCTGGTGGTAGCCAACATACATTACTTTGTGTGTGCTTAACAGAGATTTTTATACGGAATAATTTTCCTGCAAGAGGTTCTGCTGTACAGTGATCTAGGTAACAGCAAGTTTCTCAGAATAAATAAGCAAGAAAGAAATATAAAAGCAGGAGAAATCATAATTTAGAGTTAAAATAAAAACACCATGTAATTGATAGTTAATGCAAACCAAAACACTATTAAAGAAGTATCAGTTGTGGACCCAACATCAAGCTTGAGCTGAATTTTTTTAAAACAGGTCATAAGAAATTTAACATGTGGCTGTCAGATAACTTTGTTCTGAACAAAATTCAGATATATCAACCTTTTCATATAGTTTATATGCACTATAATTTTATATGTAGGTTATTTTTAAAGCTCTTTTAAGGATTAATTTCCATGAAGACCTTGGGACTGTGTGGCCATGACAGTGTGGGACCAGGTTGGGGCAGAGCCCCCATTCTGCAGCCCTGTGCTGTTGCAGGCCTGAGTTCCAGGGGTCTCCTTGGAGACTGGGTGGGAGTCACATGGGCAGGGTCTGCTGGGAAATGGAGTTCAGCTGTCGGACAGATCCACCATTTTGATCGCCAGCTGAAGGCACCTAGGCGTTTACCTTATTGGAAACAACAAGGGAAAAGAGGACAAACTGACCAGTTTTCAAAATGGTAAGTTTTCATATGTTTCTCTGAAGGGTTTTTTACCAACCAGCCTCTGGTGACAGATGAACTCGTAGTTCTGAAAAAAATAGTGGCATAATAATCCTTAACTCTAAACATTTATTTTCATGATCTACCCAATAAGGAGGGCAATAGGGAAATAGAACCTTCCCCGCATCTGTTTTTCGTTGCAATTAAGGATTTGTAGCAGAGCCCTAAAGTGACAATGTGTCTTTGCTATTCCCAGAGAAATCTGCCTCTGAAATCTGCCTTCTACTCTTAGAGTTTGATGACCCAAAATAACATTAGTAGAAACACTGCAAGTTCACCTGAGTGAGGCTGGTGGATCCCAACTGCAAAATTTCCCCAAGAGTTGTGTGTGTGTGCATGAGTAAGTATGCTTATAAATACAGGAGTATATACGGGTTACAGCAGAGATAGAATGCTATGGCTCAGACTCAGGACAAAATTTCTCAAACTCAATCATGAGGTTAAATTTACCCAATTTTCTAATTTCCATCGCTGACTGAAGTTCTGTTAGCATCTGTCTGTAGTCTCTCTAAATTTTTGATAGTTTTAAGTTTGCATTAAATAGTTCTTTATTTACTAGCCACAATTCTATGACATCACAAGGTAGCTCATAAAAGCTAGAAGGTGTTAATGAAGAAACCTCATATTAAAAACTGAGACTGAACCTTTAAGGGCAGTAGAAGTGCTATTTATGTCAACTATTCTTACTTGATAAAGAATAGAAATGTTGGTATAAAGGAATTATAAGACTATAAATTCTAAAAAGCAGAAAGCAAGTTGTTTTTTAAGGTTAATATTTTCTTTCAGGCACATTTGAGAAAAAACTAATACGTATGCCAATGAGGCTTCTTCCGAAGCAATCACCCCAAGGGCTGATAGGGTCTCTCAGAAAAGTTACGGTGAATTAACTAAAGGTGTGAAGGAAACACATGTGTATTAAACTTCCATTACCCCACATCTCTACATAGAAGCACCTATTAAACAGTAATGTGTTTTTAGATCACATAGTTCAATCTTCTTAGACTGTGGACAGGATTTACATTTGTAGTAGTATATATACTCTTGCAGCACTACCAAAAGTTGTTCAAGCTGTCTGTAGTGTTACAATGATAGTGAAACTGCCACAAAATAGTATGTCTTTCAAGGGAAACATCTCAGTAGCACTATATATAATATTTCTTCAGTTACTAGGACCCCCAGTATCCTGTCCTTATCCTCTTTCTTTCCTCCCCCATTGAAAGAGAAGAATGAAATCAGATTAGTGGGCAAGTATTTTGATAAGAAAGTCTTGACCATGAAGAAATCCCAGGAAGACAGAGAAACAATAGTGGCGGGTGGAAGGTTCATTTGCCATAGTAAAAAAGGAGATAGTTAAAAAAACTAAGTCTGAGAGAATGAGCACTGAGGATGAACCAACATCAGGACTTTACTTAGAGAGGTCAACATGTTAGAAGAAGGTGCAGGCTGCAGGATGGTGAAGAGTGACAGAAGATGAACACCCAAGCACATACCCAAGATGGGAGGCATAAGCACTGGGTCAGTAAATGCAATCCTAAGGAAGACTTATACCTGAGAAAGTATCAGTAAGATGGGTACCTAGAATGCTGATCAGAAGAAAGTACAACTTGCCATTTCTAGAGAACTTTTGAGGTAGTTTTAAGCAAACCTAGAAAACTGAATGAGCAGGGTTGCGACTAAGGATGAGACATGGGTTCAAGATTTTGGTCCTGAGACTAAAGAGCAGAACATGCTTAGGAATTAGATGCAGCTCTAACTCCCACAAAATTCAAGAAAGTATCAATTGGTAGGGTCATAGTCATATTTTTTTAGAGTAATGAAGTGATTGAGTATCTCTCAGCAGGCAAGACCGTAGATATGGAGTACTATGCTAGTGTTTGTGAATAGCCATCAAAAACAAGACTTGCAGACAGCTGAGTATAGGACTACACATTAACCTACACAAGCCAAGTTGCAGAGACCACAGCACTGACTTTGAACTGATTCCTATTCTAGCCGATTTGCCAAGTTTGGCTCCTTCAGAATTATATCTGTTCCCCAAGGTGAAGAAAAACTTCCATTGGAAGGGTTTCAAATATGATGAAGTTATCACAACAGCTGAGGAGTTTCTGGACAATAATTTCTATAAGACAGGCAAAGCCAAGATCCAGTACAGAAACAGCAAGTGCACTGACGTTGAGGGACTACTAAAACAAACAGTTCATTCTATTCTTGTCAGACCAGACACTTTCAGAACACCTCTCATATATCTTTAGGGAAACATTTTGAAAAAATAAGTGCAATAGGAGAAAAAGCAGAAACCCAAATTTATTTACCCAAGGGCAATTAACAAAAGCAGATGTCTCTAAAAATATGAGATACGCTATAAGAAATTCTTATATATCCTAAAAAAAGAAACATCTGTGTAAATATCTTTGTCTGGATAGACAGATGAGCAGGCTACCTTGAACATCAAAAGGATCACTGACTAAAGTAGGGGGAGACCGGAGACACCTCAGGGGAAGGAAGTATTACAGCTGCTTGGAGTACAAAGGCTGTCTTGTTAAACAGGCTTGTCCAGAGAAATGGACAGAAGAGAGAAAGCGAGACAAGCTCAGGAGACAAAACAGTCTTCATAAAATGTAATGATATGATCTACACTTACCTAACTTGTGTAGAAACTAAGGATAGATTGTGATTCAGGCTGATTCTTTTTATATAAACTGGATTTTTTTCTCTCCACTGGATTGTTTTCCCTCTCTATTCTAAATAATTCTATTGTATTGAATTAGTACATTTGAGGGGTTTTTTTGGAAAAAATCATTGCATGCAGTGTATCTTTGTGTGAATGACAACATTCTCACAAAATAACACCTAGTTACTGTTTGGCTGTCCACAAGAAATGGCAATCACATGAGACTGTTTTAATATTTACATTATTACAGTTGTTGCACTGATAGCAAGAGGTAGTATAAGATAGAAAATACTCCCTTTTATAAATATATTTTGTTTCTGATCTATTTCTTTAAATAAGCTGAAAAGAACACTGCAATGATTTCTATAAAAATCACGTTTTATAGGCACATGTAAAGTGGCATGCACATGGAAGGACATGACAAGCTTCCTAACAGGAGCAATGGCTTGTTATACCTGTCTTCCAAGCACTTCCTATGGGCTAGCTTAGGCAGCTCCCCACTCAGAATATGAGATTTATCGATCCATCTTAGGCACCTAATTTGTCTCATGACATGTATATGTAGTCCAACTGCCTACCTGTGGGGTGTGGATACCATTTCTAGTCAGCTAAGCCCTTAAAAATTAGAGTAGTACTCAATGTCATGATGACGAAGACCTTGTGTGGATCAGGCCCGAAATGTCCTAAGGGGTTCCTTCTCTGGAGGTGTGGTTTACCTCTACCCTTTTTATACACTACAACTGCAACTAGAGGACACAACTCAAACCCCACTTTACCCTTTCTCCACCATCAATCTCCTAAGTAAACAATTTTAAAAATGTTTGAAAGAAAGTCTGGGAGAAAAGAATGTTTACATGGAAAATTGACAAGGATTCAGAATGATATGTCATTCAAACTGACCACTGGCTTCTGATTTGATATTATCTCTTCTAGCTTCACTGATCTTTGTTTCTTCATCCAGCCTGTGTAAATCTGTTTTTAATTGCTGATCTGTATGAAATTCTGTAAAATAAAAACAAACAAGGAACAAGACAGTGCAGTCCATTCCAAGACACATTAATGTGAATTCCAAAAGATAATTCCATGAAGGCATAAAAGAAGCTTTTTGTGTATTAATATGGAGATCCCACTGAAACACCTCTTTGAGTTTGATCAGAACCTCTTGCCTGCTACACAAGAGTACAAACGAAACAGGGTTCTAGAATTCCAGAACTGCCAGAGTTACAAGATACATTGTGCATGTTTTATGACAACACATGCTGCTGTTTGCTCTTTTTAATCTATCTAGAGAGTGTCAATCATGTATTCATGGAAGGTAGTATTCTGAGACTGTTATGAGAAAAAAACAAATTCACTTTTTGCTGATATATAACATTCTTTGTGAATGCTGAATTCATGAGGTAGTAATTGTACTGAAAAAATATGGTTTCTATAGTTTGAGGTAAGTAGTTTTCAACTGCACCAAGCTAGATACAAACAAGACCCAGAATATCCTATTCAGGCCTCACCAACCCCCGCCCCCCAAAACAAACAAACAAACAAACCAAAACAACCCCCCCCCCCAAAACTTTCTCTCTTCTACAAATGAGCTAATCTATGGTTAGATCTATAACACTTTTAGCATATGGCAAGTTTAGTAGGAGTCCTTTGTGCAACTCAGTGCAGCAAATGCAAGTCTTACCTGTATTTTTCTGTATACTGCAAAGTGGTTTTAAATAAGTCTCTGGATTCCTGGAAGAATGCTTATTCTTCACACTTTTGCCAGAAGCATCCCATCTATTTATTGCATTCCCAGTGAAAAAAGAATATGAATGTCATCAGGGTAAAAATAGCAATGGATTTCACTAGCACAAGCCAGTTTCTGAAGATGTGTAATGACACAAAATGATGACCCAACTGTGATATAGGTTAGTTATTAACTATAAAGTTATGGAAAAGTGGAGGAAGATTCAGCAAGCAAGCCATTTTTAAAGGGCATAATGGATATTTCTAAATATATTATGTATTTCCAAATAATTAGTGAAATATATTTTTCATCAGAGTTACTTTTAAACTAACAGAAGAGACTAAATCCATTTAGTCTCCCTCTCCTTCCTTGTTATCCCCACAACAAAGGCAGCATATTTTCCATTCTAATCAGTCTCCTTTCATATCCTTCTACCTGATACCAGTCTTTCAGGAATTTTACAGTGTTTTTAAGATAATTAATCCAAAGGCAACCTGAACTTAAGTCTGGTTCATGAACAAGAAAAATAAGTTTAGTAAGTTACTTCATTACTTCACTTTTTTCTTTGTAGTAATGCCAACAGCTTGTTCAGTAGATAACTCTTACATTCATAGATTCATAGATTGTTAAGGACTGAAAGGGACCTCACAGATCATTGGACCCAGCCACTCCACTCTAGGCAGGAAAACAACTAGGGTCATATGACCCCAGCAAGGTGATGTCCAGTCTCCTCTTGAAAACCTCCAGGGTCGGTGACTGCACCACCTCTGGAGGGAGTTTATTCCTCAGTCCAGACACCCTGACTGTGAAGGAGTTTTTCCTGGTATTAAGCCTTCTAGTTTATATCCACTGATCCTGGTCTTCCCCAGGGGTGCCCTAGTGAATAGCTGTTCACTGAGCTCCTGATGCACTTCTCTGATACAGCAGTAAGCCGCTATCAAGTCCCCTCTCAACCAATATTCCCTCTAAGGAGTAGTGGTCTGTGAGTGTGCCACTTCGGTCCTGCCTCCCTCTTTTGGTGCGGTGTGGTCCGACAGTAAGTGTCCAAGTGGGAGCGGGCAGGGTTCGGCCACTAGATGAAGGTCCTCACTTCTCATACATGGTAGGCAGTGGCTCCTCCCTGAGGTGAAGCAGGTGTTGGGACAGCAACAGTGATAGGGATGGGGGCCGGTGCAGTCTCCGCTGGCTCTGGGGAACTGCTCTGTGGGCTCTGCCGGCTCCAGGGAACTGTTCCACTCCTCCATATTGCCTCAGGGAGTGAGGAGGCATGTGGCGTCAGGGCTGGGGAGTGGAGCAGTTCCCCGGAGCCTGTGGTGCAGTTCCCCAGAGCCAGCAGAGCCTGCGCCAACCCCCAGTTCCCATCCCCGCCTTGCCTCGCTTCAGGGAGGAGCTGCTACCTGCCCCGCATGAGGCTCTGCCAGCTCTGGGAAACTGCTCCACAGGCTCCACCAGCTCCAGAAAACTGCTTCACTCCTCAGCCTTGATGCCATGTGCCTCTTCGCTCTCTGAGGTGATGGAGAGGAGTGGAGCAGTTCCTCAGAGCTGACAGAGCCCACGGAGCAGTTCCGTGGAGCCGGCAGAGCCCACGCCAAGCCCCAGCCCCAACCTCCGTCCCCACCTCGGGGAGGAGCTGCTGCCTGCCCTGCATGAGGAGTGAGGATCTTACCTTCGATAAGTGTCCCACTCTGGCCCCAGTGCCTCTGCCCCACTCTGCACCCAGCTCCTCTCCAGGTGGGTGCGCGGCCTTAAAAAGTTTGTGTGTGGCAAGATTTTTACTTGTGTGCAGCCGTGCACACGCGTAACTTAGAGGGAACACTGCTCTCAACCTTCTCTTCTTTAGGCTAAAGATGCCCAGGTCCCTCAGCCTTTCCTTTTACGGCTTGCCTTGCAAGTCCCTGATCATACGGGTGGCTCTTCTCTGGATCCTCTCAAGTTTTTCCATGTCCTTGTTGAAATGCAGCACCCAGAACTGGATGCAGTACTCCAACTTGTGGTCTCAGCAGTGCTGAATACAGCGGGAGTATCACTTCCTTAGTTTTACATGAAATGCATCACTTGATAAAGATGTTGGAAAGCACTGGTCGAAGCATGGACCCCTGAGGGAAACCACTGGCCACTTCGTGCCAGGACAACACAGATCCATTAGTGAGAACTCTCTGGGTCCTACCCTGTAGCCAGTCTCCCACCCACTGAACTGTTGAGCAGTTGAGCCCACAATCTTTCAATTTTCCCACCAGGATATCGTGGGATACTAGATCAAAAGTCTTTTGGAAGTCTAGGCATAGAACAACCTTGTCTCCCATGTCCAGGTGGCGAGACACCTGGTTGTAGAAGGAGATGAGATTAGTAAGACAAGACCTACCTGCGACAAAGCCATACTGGCTGTCATTTCAGAATCTTACCTTCTGCAAGTGTATTGCACATAGATTCTTTAATGAACTTTTCCAGGATTTTCCCTGGGCTAGAGGTTAGGCTGACTGGCCTATAGTTGCCTGGGTCCTCCCTCCTCCCCTTCTTGAAGATGGGTACGTTACACTCCCCAGATCCTGTTTTGTTTATTATTATTACTTTATATTGTGGAACCCAGGATACTATTTTTCTGGCCAGCTCTTGTTCCCTCTAGGCAATGGGATTGGGCAACCATACCAGCTACAGCTGGCTGATCTCTCTGGCCTGTGCCCATGCTGCTATCACTCTCTTCTGGTGCTACTGGTTTTCCTCTGTGCACCAGACTAGTCTAGTCATTTCCCATCCCAGCATGATTTTCTGGTATATACCACTCCTTCGCCCACTCCTGAGATCTTCCTAGCTCCCAGCAAAAAGTATGGCAGTTAAATGATGACACAGGACAGATGCCATTCAGGATTCATTCCAGCAAATTTCCAGCCCAGAATTTCTTCCCAGTGACCTCTAACAGTGCTTCCAGATTTATACTTAATTATTTATATTTTATTATATACATCCTTATTATAATAATTATGGATAATTATAAGAACTGGCCCTACCTAAAATATGAATATCTAGAGAGCTACAATAACTACAGCTGAATAAAACTTACTTTTCAATGGATGATTTAGCTGTACATAATGAGATTTGTTTTGTTGAGCTATACATTTTGCTGGCAGATTCTGCTCCATATCCCATGCTGCCTTGGATTAAAAAAATATTTATGAAAATAGTTAATGTTTCCATTAACTGCAACATAATCATGTTCACTGATATTTTTCAGCTTATCTAAATTCAGTATTTTCTAGATCCTACACCATGAGATAAAAGGTTGGGCCCTGAACTATAGCTTTACTCTAAGGTTCTCCCTTTCATTTAAATATAATCTCATACAGAGGCTGCATGCAAACGTTTATTTCTACCAGAAGAAATTTATTCTAGTAAAAGAATAGCGAGGGAGCTGGACTGTACAGGTTCACAGGCAAGCTCTCAGCCGGGGGGGCTAGAGCGCTGCTTCCTGGGCTACCTCCACCATTAGGGAAGCCTGTTAATTGACAGCCTGACCTCTCCCTTGCCTGGGAAGGGGGCAGGCTGTCAAGCAGCAGCTAGCAGCTGCTGAAAAGCAGCAGCAGCTGCCACAAACAGCTCTAGGAGGGTTCCAGCCCCAGGAGAATGCCTACCTGTCATACCAGTTTGCTGACTGGTAGGAGGGAGGCATTTTCGCATGGTGGGAACCCTCCTAGTTCTCCCCTTCAGGAGTATAGCCCTTGCTCCTTACACTTCCCAAGACTGACCCGGAGGAGTGTGGGGAGGCAGGAGGGGAGCACTCTGCTGCCAAGGCAAGGCTCTGGGACCTTCGCCAAAGTAGTGCAGGGTAAGGCAGGTGGATTTTGCCATGGTGACAAGGCTCTCAAGCTTCGCCACTACAACACTGCCACTACCTTGCCCAACTCTGCTCCAGGTCAGCTGGGTGGCAAGAGGAAACTGGTGGGGCTGGGTTTTTTTATCACCCAAAAAATCCTTGCCTCTAACAAGTATTGATTACTAATTTTCCACAGTTTCAACTTCCTTAATGCTCTTAGACATTCACTATACTCTTTCAATAGTTCTCTGAGAATTACACTGACAGCTGATTTCAGCAACTGAATACACTGCTCAAACAGAAAGTTTATGCAACTTCCTGCATCAAATCACAATAAATGTAAGTTTGGAACACAGCAAAAATCATTTTCAACATTAATTTTTGCATACTGAATCTTCAGAACTCCAAATAACTTATTATGTAAGACCTCAAAGGTAGATCAATACCATCAATAGCCTCCACAAATAACAAAAACCATTATCAGCATGATCAAGTCACCCATATGACTATTTGTAATTCCCAGCTAGATGGCCTCCAAGCTAATTATTTAGCTTCATTTTTTTCAGGAAACAGGAACTTGAATAAACATCATTCTCCCCAAGACCAAACGCAAAGTGTTTGTCATGGGAGACTCCATCCTGAGGGGGATTGAGGGGGCAATCTGCTGCCCCGACCCCTTAGCCTGGGAAGTTTGCTGCTTCCCGAGGACCTGCATCTGCGACATGGCAGAGAAGATCCCTAAACTCCTCCAGCCCACAGACTGCTATCCCATACTCCTCATCCATGTGGGTACCAATGACACGGCTCGGAGTGCTCCTAGCCGGGTCATGAGGCGCTTCAGGGATTTGAGTGCAGGACTAAAGGGTCTGGGGGCACAGGTGGTGTTTTCTTCAATCCTCCCAGTCTCAGGCTATGTGCTGAGGAGGGAGAGGAGGATCCACATAGTCAACCAATGACTGCGGTGCTGGTGTCATCGGGAAGGCTTTGGCTTCCATGACCACAGTCCATTCTTTGGAGAGAGAGGCAGCGAGCTGCTGGGAAGGGATGGCCTCCACCTCTGTCTGTTGGGGAGGAGGCTCTTCTCAGCTAGACTGGCTGACCTGCTCCACCGAGCTTTAAACTAAGCCTGCTGGGGGGTAGGAGGACTACTGCTGGGGCTAGCCCACCGAATGGCCCTTGCAAAGCCAGCAGGCCAAGGCACATAAGGGATCCCACCCCAGCCCCAGCCCTGGAACAAAATGTAGGCAAGGCAAGAGCCCCTAAGAGGACACTTGCGTGTCTATACCCAAATGCCAGGAGCCTGGGGAATAAACAGGAGGAACTTGTTCTCCTCCTAAATGCAAATAACTACGATGTCATTGGGAGAACAGAGACCTGGTGGGACTATACTCAAGACTGGACCATGGGTATAGATGGCTATACCCTGTACAGGAGGGATCAGGTGGACAAAAGGGGTGGGGGTGTAGCTGTCTCTGTCAAGGAAAGCTACACATCCCTGCAAGCTGACATTGGCACTCATGGTGGACAACTTGAGACCCTCTGGGTTAAAATCCGTGGGGAACACGGCACAGGGGATACTATGGTGGGGGTCTACTACAGACCCCCTACCCAGAGTCAAGACCTCGACCAGGAGTTCACCAGGGAATTGGCTAAGGCCGCACAATCCCGGTGTATGGTTGTCATAGGAGACTTTAACTACCCAGATATCTCAAGGGAGGAGCACTCAGCCAAATCCGAGCAGTCGCAAAGCTTTCTCTCATGTGTGGATGACCTCTCTCTGACGCAGGAAGTCTGTGGGCTGACAAGAGGTAAAGTGTTGCTCGACCTTGTACTGGCAACCGGGGATGACCTAACTGGCAACCTAACAATCAAAAGGAAGCTGAGTGACAGTGATCATACACTGATCGCCTTCACCATCTGCCGTAAAGCTGGCAAGTTAGTCAGTTGTACGGAAGTCCTCGACTTCAGGAACACTGACTTTGACAAGCTAAGGAGGCTTGTCAGAGAGGCCCTAAAAAGCCACAACCCAATGGAGAGGGGAGTTCAGGATGCGTGGATGCTCCTCAAGGGAGCAATCCTGGATGAGCAAGCAAAGTCCATCCCGTCTTGGAGGAAAGGCAGCAAAAGGGCACAGCAGCCCCCTTGGCTCTCCAGGGAACTGGCGGACCTCCTGAGTCTTAAAAGGAAGACCTACAAAGGATGGAGGACTGGAACCGCCACCAAGGAAAAATACTCTTCTTTAGTCAGGACTTGCAGAGAACAAATCAGGAAAGCCAAGGCTGCGAGGGAACTCCAGCTAGCTACAAATATCAAGGAAAATAAAAAGTCCTTTTTTAGATATGTGGGGAGCGGAGGAAAAGCAAGGGCAACATTGGACCCCTGCTGAACCAGGTGGGACAACTGACAACAGACGCCCAGGAAAAAGCAAACTTGCTAAATGGGTACTTTGCGTCAGTTTTCCATCAGCACAATAGGACCCTCTCCACTATGGGTCAGGGAGGCCCGGGTGAGGGAGATTCCTTGCCCTCCATCGAAGCTGACCTCGTGATCTTGACAGGCTGGATACCTTCAAGTCAGCTGGCCCCGATGGGTTACACCCAAGGGTACTCAGGGAGCTGGCAAGCATCATAGCTCAGCCCCTGGCACGGATCTTTGAGAGCTCTTGGCGCTCTGGTGAAGTGCCCGATGATTGGAAGAGGGCCAATGTCGTGCCTATCTTCAAGAAAGGGAGGAAAGCAGATCTGGCAAACTACAGGCCCATCAGCCTGACCTCTATCCTGGGGAAAGTCTTGGAAAAAATTATCAAGGAGGCCATCCTTAACAGACTAGCTGAAGGCAATATCCTGAGGGATACCCAGCATGTGTTTGTTGCGGGTAGGTCTTACTTGACCAATCTCATTTCCTTCTATGACCACGTGACCTATCACCTGGACAAAGGGGAAGAGATCGACATCATACACCTTAACTTTAAAAAAGCCTTCAATCTGGTATCTCACGATCACCTCTTGGTTAAACTGGCTAACTGCGGCCTTGACATCACCACAATCCGCTGGCTGGGGAGCTGGCTCCGCGGTAGGACCCAGAGGGTGGTGGTCGATGGGAGCCAATCATCTTGGTGTGCTGTGACCAGTGGGATACCACAAGGCTCTGTCCTAAGGCCTATACTGTTTAACATCTACATCAATGATGTGGACATTGGTGTCAAAAGCGGACTGGCCAAGTTTGCTGACGACACCAAACTCTGGGGTAAAGTATCCACACCAGAGAACAGGAGGGTGATCCAGGCAGATCTGGACAGACTCATGAATTGGGCGGACGAGAACCTAATGGTGTTCAACACCGAAAAATGCAAGGTTCTCCACCTTGGGAGGAAAAACCTGCACCATGCATATAGGCTCGGTAGTGCTACGCTGGTTAGCACTACAGATGAAAGGGACTTGGGGGTCACGGTTGACCACAAGATGAACATGAGCCTTCAGTGTGATGCTGCGGCTAGTAAAGCGAGCAAAATGCTGGCTTGCATCCATAGATGCTTTTCAAGCAGATCCTGGGACG
>NW_017728949.1:43572527-43578131 GCF_001723895.1 Crocodylus porosus
GTACTGCATCCAGTTTTGGGCTCCACAATTCAAAAAGGATGTGGAGAAGCTTGAGAGAGTCCAGAGGAGAGCCATGCACATGATCAGAGGTCAGGAAAACAGACCTTACGACCACAGGCTGAGAGCTATGGGGCTCTTTAGCCTGGAAAAGCGCAGGCTCAGGGCTGATCTGGTGGCTACCTATAAGCTTATCGGGGTGCTCATCAGGATCTGGGGGAACTACTGTTCACCAGAGCCCCCCAAGGGATGACAAGATTGAATGGTCACAAACTCCACTGTGACCGATTCAGGCTGGACATAAGAAAAAACTTTTTCACTGTCCGAGCCCCCCAGGTTTGGAACAGACTGCCACCTGAGGTGGTTCAAGTGCCCACTTTGAACGCCTTCAAACCACATTTGGATGATTGTCTTGCTGGGATCTTATGATCCCTGTTGACTTCCTGCCTCTGGGGCAGGAGGCTGGACTCAGTGATCCTCCGGGGTCCCTTCCAGCCCAAATGTCTATGAAATCTATGAAATCATATAACAAATAATGACAGGAGATTCATAGAGAAAAATATTTTCTCCAGTTACAGTGTTTGAGGGAATGTTTACCTACTGTTCTATAAAGTCACCTTTCAAAAAACAAGACAAGAAGTTTTTAATCTAGTTATGATAGCTCAAATAGGCAATACAGCCACTCACATATGGAATATGACAAAAAATGACATATTGAATTTAATATTTATTACTTAACAATAAAGATATATACAATATTTAGAAGACAAAAATAAACTAAATGTGATATCCTAATACACTTATATGTTTAATTTAGTTTTAAGAAAAATTCAATATGCATTTCCTACACAAACAACAAGTACATACATGCTAGCAAGACTTGTATATAGCTACACAACTTAGGGTAAAATACTATACATGTGCTTTAGACAATATTTTTTCCTAAAATATCTAAGATCAATATCTGCTGAATTGCACACTGCAAATGTACCCGGTTAGTGCTATTTAACAACTCAGGCAACTGACAGATGTTAAACAAAAGGCACAATGGGATCTAATATGCAACAGGATGGGATCCCACACGTGGAAAGCAGGAGGTGTGATTTTGGGATCGAGCATCAGATCCCATCACATCATATTGCTGGTGCAGGGGGAGCCCAGGAAATGATCCCAGTCCCAGTGTCGTACTACGTGCTCCCACAGCTTCCAATCGGTTGATGGAAGTCCCAGCCCTGGGAGCCCATGGTGCGACCATGCAGCTGAGAGCTCTGATTACTGATGATGCTCCCAGCCACAGGGGCACATGGTGTTCCCCACAGTTGGGAATTCTGATCACTGATGGGGGTCCCAGACATGGGGGTAGATGGTGCAACCTCACACCTAACAGCTCTCTAATCACCTGATGGGGTTCCCAGCCACAAGGGTGTGTGGTACCAACCCTGCCCTCTCCCACCATGACTGGGAGCCATATCAGTAATCAGAGCTCTCAGCCTTGGGGCTGGGCACCTTGCACTCCTGAGGCTGGAAGCTCCACATCTGATCAGGGCTCCCAGTTGGGGGAGTTCACTGTGCTACCCCAGCTAGGAGCTCTGATTGCTGGCCAGTGCTCACAGTCTCTTGGGAGTGTGCTTCAGAGGCTGGGCACACTGGCCACATGTTCAGTGAAAGGAATCATAGGAACCAGCCACAAAGCTTTACACATATTTTGAGTAATAATTTTGTTGCTCATTCATGGTTTTCTGGCTTATTCATGCCAATAATTGAATGAATGTATGGCCAGGTCACTACATAAGACACAATTAACCAGTTAATCATCTTAAGTGTAACGTGTCAGAAGCTTAAGTTTTTGAAAGCTTACGAAGGTCCTTTCCCTAACAGGCTGGCCCTTTTAAGTGGCTTTTTAAGACTTTGTGACTTAGAACATTTAAGATCACATTGCTTTCACATATCAATGATTTTTTAACATTATGTCTTTAGATAAATGTGCATTCTATAATTTTTAACCATTTGCTTGATATGCCTTATCTGTATTGTTTAGTCATTTATATTTATTTATATCTTCCCTATACTTTGTTATTGAACATGCTATTAACATTTAAATGTTCTTATGTTGTGTTTTTAATTTTGGTGGAACTGGCTCTTTTAATCTTGCTTGGTTCTCAGAACTCATCTGGAGGTCAACAAGTTCGTCCAATAAAAGATATAAACCTCCCCTCCCCCCACCAAGCCTTGCCTCTCACCAAAAAAAATAAACAAACTCCATCCAGATGATAGGAAAATGGTCCCTTATGCTTTAAATTAGTGGTGTTCAACCTAAGGTCTGTGGGCAGGGTTCAGCCTCCAAAGTGACTGGATCTGGCCCATGGCATGGGGGGAGGGGGGAAATTAGCAGCAAGCAGCTTAGTCTGGCACATTTCCTTCCTTGCCATATATTATGCCACTGATCCCTTCCACAGCCCAGAGGCAAATTGTCTTCCTTCCCCCCTCTCGTGCATCTGACATTGGCAGCTACCTCCCTTCCCCACTCCTCTCCTGGAGGGGAGTGGTGGCCCATGGTGCAGCTGTGTTGCAAACACACTGTCTGCTGCTTTAAATGTTTGAGTTCCACTGATTAACATTTTTTCCTATCATTTGCTAGTACAGGAAACAAGCATAAACTGGCTTGGGAAAATACACAGATAAACCACGTGATAATGTGAGGAGTTACTAAGTTCTTTAACCAAATAAGGGTCTTAAAAAATGGAAGCAACAGTTACAAAATAATCATATTAAAGTAAGCATTACATTTAAATGTGAAGATTCAATACTCTTCCTGTAACATAATTCAGTATCTGAAACCAAGTTATAATGATAATTTTACTGGTATTTAATATTCTTATTTTTTAAATATAATCTTTGCAATGAATTGTAGGTATTCTTTCCAAAAGGCTTGCTCAGGGGGGAAAATAAATCAGGAATAGAATGTGTTCAAATTCTGGCTTTGGGAAAAATAAGGCAGTTTTAAGGAGTCATAATTAGAGAAGTATCTGGATAAAAAGCGTAAGAGTATGTGATAAGAGTGTATGACACAGGACCTGAGGTATTTCAGAGGAGATGGTGATAGACAAGTAGTTTGTAGAGAATAAGGATTTGTAAGATGGATGTTGCCAACTGGGAAACATGCTTGGAAGAAGAACTAATAGTAAGAGAAGTATCAAATCATCACAAGAAAGTCTACTTGGCATGAATTTTAAAACAATTTTTTAAAAAGCAACTTCCAAATTGTCCCTGCCAGATTCTGTATGTATAAATTTTGCTTGTGCAAGTTTTATTGTTTTCTTTTTAGTTGCCATTATATTACCATATAAATTATGTACATGTGAAATCTGTAATTCTCAAAAAACTATCTGACCTTTACCTTTAGATCTGCATATGAAATGCTTTTGTGCATGCACATTAAACTGAATACACATATATTCAGAAACATAAAAGTTCCCTTATAACACTTAGCTCCATTGACTTAAGTTGGGTCAACTCAAATTTAAGTTGATACAGATAAAATAATCTTGTCCTTCGAGTTGGACACGACAGACAAAAAGAAAAAAATGGAGCCATCTTGGATAGTTGCTAGGGAACTAAAATTTTCAAATTCAAACAAGTACAATGACATTTTTTCATGGATTTTTTTTCAAATATATTCTAATTGGAATTTTATTAGATATGCATATGTATAAGTAAATTTAGAAATCTAGAAGGGGGTCTTACACTGAGACCCCTGACTGAAGTGCCTGTGCAGATGAAAAGATTCTGTTATGCTGATCTTGATTTACTGAGGTTAATGGGAGCTTTTCCATGGATTTCACTGCAAGCACGTTAAAAGCCATGGTAACACATTTATTTTGAAAAGTTCTTCTCAGTTTTAGCTGAGCCACATAAAAATATACAGGACCAGGCCTGTAGACATGTTCTATTATTTTTTATCAACTAATATTTCTACCTTTAGTTTATACATGTATCTTATTTTCACATGAAAAAGTATGAACAGAAAGTTTTGTCAATTTTTTAAAGATTATTATATGTTGATCTATTTTACAGTACAAACAACGAAAAGTCAAATACAGAATTAAAATGCCTTAAAAACCCAATATGTTATCTTCCACAATATTACCATATTTATTTTTTATTTTAAATGCCCTTATTTAAATAACAATGATGCCAACTGAACCAAAGGTTAAAGTGTTAATTCATGCATTTCCATCCTTTCAAAATTAATTGGGTGACAAATGATTGCATTACCTAACTCTAATTGCTTAAAAAGGCATGTAATAGATCAGCTGCAAAACCAAAGACATCTTCTTACCCTGGTGCTGTTTGAATTGGTTCAATAACCACTTCTTCTGAAAAACAAATGAAAAACAGCTGTTTGGACGTTTTGGTTCACTTGATATAAATTCTGATTATTAATTCTAAGTTTGTCTTTAACTGGAACATATATTATAAAAGATATAAAAATCATAACTAAAATTTATACTCATCAGCAGCTCAAATGCTTATTGATTTGTACTCACTACTATTAGAAATCAGCTTATAATTTTATTATTAAAATTGTGAGTCATTATTAATAAATCATCATACCTTTTGGACCAAACACATGTAATCTGCCATTTTTTCTATTCTTTTGTTCCTAAGATAAAAGCAGTAGAAATATTAATAAAAAGGAAAAGCACTAATTATTCATGTCCCCATCCTGCATTAGGGAGAATTCCTGCAGTGATGCAAATTCCCAGTAACTTCAATAGAAACCCACAGAAGGATATAGTACTGGAGTTTGAAATTTCTTTATCACAGATATGAAAGTGTAAAATAACGGAAATTAAAGCGTGCTTCGATAAACTAGCTAAATAAGAGCAAAACATGAGTGGAACAGATATAAGTTCTATTGATTCTTACCTTCATGCCATCTGTCCTTTCTATACAATTGGGCCTAGTAGAAAATAAAGACATTTGTGTAATAAATATACTCACTAAATATTTGAATTTCACTCTTTATTAAAATGGACATAAGGTTGCAAACAACAAATATTATTTTTTAAAATCTAGAACACACCACATTTTCATACAAACTGCAATTCCTAAAAATAATAATCTAGATTCTAGATTGCTGTAAGGAAGCTATTTTATAATTGTGATTATTATATTATATCTAATAATCTAATAATAATCAGGCTTAACTGAGACCCTGTGGGTCAAACTTCAAGGAGGGCAGGGGGAGAGGGATCTGGTGGTAGGGGTTTACTACAGGTCACCACATCAGGAGGAAGAGCTGGATCTGGAATTCTCCAGGCAGCTGGGGGAGGCTGTGCGTGGAAAGGATGTTGTGGTCATGGGTGATATGAATTACCCTGACAGCAACTGGGAGTAGCAGTTGGCCAGGTCTAGCCACTCATGAAGGTTCCTGACACGCATACAGGACCTACACCTCATGCAGGAGGTACTCATCCCCACTAGGGGAAACGCCATACTAGATCTGGTGTTAGCCTCTGGTGATGACCTGGTGGGGGATGTGCTAGTACAAGGGAGGCTGGGGGACAGTGAACATGAAATGATCCAGTTTGCTATTCAGAGAAA
>NW_017728949.1:43578231-43585882 GCF_001723895.1 Crocodylus porosus
TCCCTGGAAATCTTCAAGAGGAGACTGGATAGGCACCTAGCTGGGGTCTTATGACCCCTCCCACCCCCAGTGCTCATTCCTGCTCATGGCGGGGGGTTGGACTCAATCTGTCTAGGTCCCTTCCGACTCATTGATTCTATGATATATAAGAGAGGCAGCTGACATTTTCATGATTATTTCAACTATCCTTCCTTCTCTACTGTGACCCACTTTTCATTAGTTGAACTCAGCCCTATATTAGGATTTTTAAAACCACATAGCACTGGTACAGCACCACAACAGCAATGATATAGACCATTTATGTTCAACCTCTGGCCCATGAGCCAGAGGCAACCTATGAAGACAGCGCAAACAGTCCAACACCAGTATGCCAATGCAGGTGAATGCTTCTACTACTCATCCTCTCTTTTCCCCTGACAGTTAATTCAGCAACAGGGAAAAGGAGGTTGAGAGGCATTCACCTGTACTGACATACTGGCAAGCTCAGACCTTTCATGCAGGTCTGAAGCCCAGGAACTGAGAACACCTGCTGTTCAACTCCCCCGTCCCCCCCTGAATTCAACAACAAGGAAAAGAGGACATAAGCACAGTAGCAGTAGCAACACTCAGTTCCTGGGTCCAGAGCTGCATGAAAGCTCTGAGCTCACTTGCATATGACCCTGGGCTAGAGCCACTGCTTTTGTGTAGCTGCAGAGTCCAGGAGCTGAGTATCGCTGCTGCTTGTCTCCTCTCTTCCCTACCACTGAATTCAGTGAGGGAAAGTATTCAGTGAGGGAAAGTGGGAAGGAGGGAGGGGAGAGGGGAAGGAGAATTGCATCCATGGTCAGCTTCTAGGCTCTGAAGCCCAGTGAAAAGTTTGGCACCTGGAAGGGGAAAGGAAGTGGAGACCCACCCTTGGTAGCCATGTGCACTCATACTCATAGAGCTCTTGTGCAACACAGGGTGGCTATAGCACCTGAAAAAATGTTATTTCAAAGAAACCCCCAGTGCTGTGGAGCAGGGCACAGTCCCACTCCCACTGTGTTTCCAAAGCACGTTACTCCTCCTTCAGAAAACACTGGTAGAGCACTGAGAAGTGTAAGGATCCGAGATAAAGTGCTGCCAGCTGGGCAAACTCTATCAGTCATCTGAAAGAATTCGTCAGTTATCATCCATAATATTACAGTTGGTCTTATTATGTTTTGTAATGATTCTAAAAGTTTAATTATTTTTATAAAATTTTAAATTATCCTACAGAATACTGAACTTTTAACTTTGCATTAATAAGCCTAAATTATTTAAAATGTATGTTTACCTTTCTCATGTTACTTAAAACACATAATATAAGGATTTGCCAAAGTAAGAACTATAATGTTTTTCTATAAGCCACTGGCCCATTTCTGATTTTAAGGTCTGGTCCACCTGTAAAAAAGGTGGAGCACCACTAATGTAGCAGTAAATTACCATAGTAGAATCACCAGGTCTTCTCACATTCAACACATACTTTTCCACAAAAAAGCAGGTGCTCAAAACTGGGAGAAATACAGTAAGAACAGTTTCTGCCAGTTATGGGCACAAGGGAAATAAAATCTGCATGCGTCTCTCGCAGGGAGATAAACAATGAACAGGCTCTGCCCCCTAGCTGTTGCTACTCAGTTACTTAGTACAAGAAAAGATATTTTTTCTTCATTCTGCCTTTCAAAAATGAGGTGTATGTTATATTCCAGGATGTACAGTATGTGAGAAATTATGGTATTAAAAAAAAGATATACATGTCTAGTGTATTCTGGCCTTTTCAGCATTAAAATAAAATCTCTCTTACCTTGATTCTGTAAAGGTTTGTAAAATAAATCCATCTAAAAACAAAGATACGCATTATACTTAGAAGTGTACATTTTTCTATTTAAAAGTAGTTCACCAGCATACTACTAATGCTGGGTTGTCAAAGTTTCAATATATTGAAAAACAGGGATAGCGCTTGAAAATGATTAGTGACCATCTAAGAAAATGTTCTGTAAGTTTAGAAAGGACAGAAAAAGACTATAGATATTAAAAGATTAGGCTATTAACTGATGCTAATATGCTTTATTATGATGAGAGACACTGAAAAAGATTTCCCCTTGTTTTACATTTGGGGCTTGGCTGGATCAGAAGCAGGATCAGAAATTAACTAGACCAATGCTAGGTATCTAGGTTTGTTAGTCAATTGTCACTACTGATCTGTACCACTTTCCAGACAGGGAAGAGTTCAGTTATGCAGTTTCTAGAGTAAACCTCACTTTAGTTCTATGCTTATATACATATACTATTAGCTTTGAAACTGTGCGAGTGGGATCCCACAAAAGACACGCTACAAATATAAGGAATGTTTATTTTAAAGGAAAAAATGAGCAAGGGCTCAGGTTCTAGAAAATAAAAAAGATAGATGATAAAATGTTATTTATGATTTCATAAAAAACACAACTGCTAAAGAAGCTACTAAAAATATCAGCAGCTTGGAAGTTACAAATTCTTCATGCTAAAAAAAACCAGCAACCCAAGAACAAACCAACCCTACACTGATGAATACTTCATAAGAAAATACCTTCTGGTCCGATCACTTCCAACATTCTAGAAACCTAAAACATATAAAGGAAAAAAAATCTACATTAATACATATCGATTTTTAAAACCATAAATTTAAAAGTACAAGCTTGTTTTATAGTGTGCGTGTGTGTGCACATGCACATACACACACACACTTTGTGTAATAAATATAAATTGTTAAACTATCACATAGCTATACCTGACATACAACCTATTATTTGGTTATCCAAGATACACTATAAAAAGAACCAGTTAGTTTGCTTAACACATCATATTTTTATACAGGAAAGTTAGCTTTCCATATGCTACCACTGTTGATTACACACCAGAGATAAGTAACTGCAACTTTCCTTCTGACACACAAATAAGAATATTTATTAAAATTACTAGCATTAAATATACATAGATATTCCTGTGAAGTACAGCTGAGAACTCCAACAAATGGTAGAGGGCTATTTTCTAATTGCAGGCTGAGCAGTAACAAAAGGACACAACCTGTAAAACTGTAGTAAATATGAAAAATCAGATCCCCAGTTCCTCAGCTAGCAATGCCTGCACTTCTCTTGTAACAGGAGACCAGTGCCTCCCTCCCCTTCTGGGGTGGCATTTGTGCTCCTGCAACAACAGGAAGCCACAAAGGAAAGGAGGCCACTACCTGTTGAGGAAATGTAAGATATTCAAGCTGCCATACTGTCACATTGAACTCAATTGGCTGCTTCAACGCCACAAAACATACTCACACCAGTATAATATAGCATCTTGGCTGTCTACCTCACAGCCCTAAAGTCCATAGGCTGTAGTCTGGTTGCTGCTCCCCGCACCACTTTAACTGGTGCTGGTGTCTCTGGGCCTCCCCTCCCTCCTTCAGCTTCTGGTTTCCTGCCCCTGTTCCTGGTGGTGGGACAGCATGGCCTGCAGGGCCCAGGGAGCCCATGGCTTTTGGATGCTGGGGCCCCATAGCATTGTTCAGCAGGGTGGGGGGCACCTGCATGGCCAGTGTGGCAGAGGGCTCATGCAGCATGCAGCCACAGTCACTTTGAACTTAGACAGCTCTAATATAAGGGACGGGCACATTTTTGTATGTGTAGCTAGAACCGTAACCATATTTGTGAGCCTTTTCACCTGTCATTCCAAGTTTTTCCTGTGACTAGGGTGGCTACTGATGCACCCCCAGGATACAGGACAGCCCCTGGTTGAGGGGCACCCCCTCAGCCAATCAGCAGTGAGGGGTGGGGTCATCACCTCCTCACTCAATCACCCCCTTGATCAATAAGTAGCAAGGGGTGATGCCATCACAAAAAGGCAACATCCCTCCGCCCCTCCCTCTCTGGCTGGGAACAGGCATTTCCACCAATTAACTGAAAAACAGAACTTTCTGCAGTCCAGTCCTCATTGGGAAATGGACAGGGGACAAACAGTTTAAAAACAGGACCACTGAGCTTGGGACAAGTATTTCTGGCAGGGCAGAAGAGTCAGACAAGTGCATTAAAGAACATACAAACACACGGGAGGCCTAAATCTCCACTACTACACTAGTTTTACATGACAGTGATCACGAATAACTCAGTGGAATCATACTATTGCAAAAAGTAGTGTAAGAATGGAGAATTATGCTCTCAGAAATAAGATCATTGGAGGAAAAAATTCTGTCTTCAGAAAACTTTACTCCTGACATTTTTATGTACTCCCTTCTCCATGGAGTATCTGGCTCTTAATACATGTGGTAAATAACTTATTGGCTTGTATTGAATGTTTTTCTAAATAAAAACTGCATGAATTTAGTGTGCAGGGGCCACAAAGTTATACATCTTTATTTGTACATATATCAGCAGTATCAACAAAAGCTTCTGTACGCTGCCCCTTCTATGTCTCGAATGCCAAGTCACATATGACTCAAATAGACCATTTCTACAGGTTATTGCAGGGGTTGGCCACCTACAACCCACTTTCCCCTGTGGTGGCATAGGCAGTGTGTCCGCATCCAGCATTTGTTCCCCCAGTGGTTGGGACGAGTGCCACATGTGGCCCTCCCAGCACCACCACAGCCACAGCAGTTCCTTATATACCTGTTGGGAAAAGCTGTGGTGGCGCTGGGTCCTAGCTTCTGCCTACCACACATTGACAGCCTTTGACCTGAACTGGATCAATCTGCATCCAGAAAAAGTTGCCAGCTCCTGGGTTAGAGGATGGTTTGATCTTTGGGTCCATTTGGTTACCAGCTGCTTGCTGAGACTGTTACTAATTGTGGTTATAGACTTACGACCAAGCATGTCTCATACCACCATGAAATTGTAAAAGGTTCAACCACCATTAAGCTTGGGTTCGTTTTAATTGGCATCATAGAGATGAACTTCTCTGAATCTGAATTAGTCACTTGAGCCATCAAAAAAGAGTTTTAAGTATGCGTACTCTGAGACTTACCAAATGCTATCGTCTACCATGTAAGTGTGTGAGAAAAAAAGGATTTTTTCGCTATAGAAATTAAGAAGCTTTAAATAGACCACCACTTTTCAAGCATTATTTTACCCATTTCTGTTTTGTTGTATTTTAAAACAAAAGGATCATTGTGAAACCTGGAGAGCTGCTTGTCAAATCGTATTCTTTAAAACCGAGTTAGCTTTCATGTTATATAAGCATATAAAAAAGCTTCTGGAACTAGCAAACCCAAGTGTTTTATTTACAGCTTTAACTCTAAAAAGTTTTTTTCCACTAATAAAAACAAAAATAGCTTCTTTAGCTGTTGTATGCCAAGTTTCAGCCACGGGTGACATTTTGCAGATAACTTATCAAACTTCACTTTTTGGGAATTTATTATGTAAGCGCTGAGACAATCTCAACTTTCAATAATATGAACTAAGATGGTACAATATCTTATACTAACCATTAAATAGATTAAAAAACAGTCATAATAAAAAGTAGAAAGTAGTCTCTTGAGGTCAAGTGACTTTTGCCAGAAAAAATGGGTATGAACCAGAGACATGAATCTGCAACTTCGCAGGATGTGCTTTCTGATCCCAGCTACTAAATACACATCTTAAACATGAAAGATATTTGCAGCCAATGTCCTTGACTGAATTATTGAAAATCTTCTCAAAATCAGAAACTAATCACTGAAACTAGAAGAACTAATCTGACATAAAGAAGGTTCTCCCAGTATTTCAGAAGACTGCAGGAGTAAGCCAACAAATAGTTCCAATATCTGCCCTGAAGGTAGGCAAATATTTGTCTATTTATAAAATATATAGTTTAGACTAGTGGGGGCCAGCCTTTTTTGGCAGGAATGCCACAGATTAAGCCCTGTGCCCTTTCTGAATGCCATTTTCGTCCACTCCCCCTGCTCAAACTGCTGCTCTGCTTTCTGCTCCCTACCCTCTCTGCCCTTGTTCTGCCTCCCCCCTCCCTGATCTACCATGTGCCGCACAAAGAGGATGCCTGTGCCACCTATGGCATGTGTATGGCAGGTAGGCCACACTGGATTACATCACAGGCAATCTACAGCCAAGTACTGGATCTGGAGTGTGAGGAGCTTGTGACCAGCTCACAAAGGTTTGAACTGGCACAGGGAAATCAGAAAGCACACAGTTGCACCCACACCATCCATCTACTCCACAGCTCTCACTGCTGCCCTCTTGAGCTTAGCCTTGCTGCAAAGGGGATGGGGCTTGCAGTCAAGGTAAATGCAAGCAGCTTGGGTACTTCAGATTTTCAGTTTGTGATTACCAAAGGTGGCTGACCCCTGACTTACATGATGCAACTATGACTAAAACTAGATTTATATGGATGGAGGGGCCTTTAAAGACTTGCAAACAAGAATTCACAGGACAAATTTAATATGTGGACAGGTCCTGGCCACCAGTATCCCACAGCCCCCCCCCCCCTTTCTGATTACAGTGTGCTGCCCCCTGCCTGCTAGATGGGGACAGGAGGACTAGGAAGGGAATGGCTCTGCAGCAGATGTAGGTACTGCTGCCTGCCAAGTCCCATCCTCCACGAAGCTGTCACTGCGGGTGTGTATCTCTGCAGTTTAAAGATGCCCCCAACATCTGCCCCCTCTGCAAGCAGAGGGAGGCGCTGGTGCACGCCAGGCTGCAGCCCCTTTGCCACCTCCTGCTCAGGTTCTGGCTGCACTACTCCCTGCATCTTTTCATTTACACACTCCCCATCTGCCACGTTAGCAATTTTCTCATCAGGAAATCCCTGGAGACTACGGGTCTGCTTTTCCTGTCCCTTGCCCGTTCACGTCTCCAGGGAGTTTCACTGGGCAGTGTCCACTGGCTCCTTGCACTTGTTTGAAGGCCAGTGGCCAATGTGCAGTGTACTCTGCTCGGTGTCCCCCTTAGCGTGCTCCTTTTGAACTTAGGACCCTCACTCCCATCCCTATTTTGTTTTGGAGTTGTCCCAAGTAATCAGGGACATGCCCTCCTGGCCTCCATCACCAATGTGGGTTACAGCTCTACTTGGGGAACTTTAGCCCACATAGCAATATGGCATATCAAAAAGCCCTGCCTGGTCCCTCAAATCAGGGCCCTTTAGGCTAAAAACAGACAATATTGAGAGTCACTTGCCTGTCTAGGACCAGCCCCAGCGGGGCTTAAACAGCAATTAAATTGAGTAAGTCCCGACTGCTCCAAGGCAAAGTGTTCATTTGCAGGGACTTAATAGGGGTCATTGAGCTTGGCTGTCTGTGTGGTCCGGACCCCATTGCACCCCAAACACTGGTGCAATTGAACTGGTTGTGTCTCAGTTGTAGCGCCCCAGAGGTGCCCCTTGGAGGTCCTGGGGGCGGAGCAGGCAGAGCAGGCCGGGAGTGGTGCAGCTGCAGCGGTCGCGGGGCAGAAACGCAGCTCGGGCCCGCTGTTGCCCCAAGGGGGGCCTCCACCCCTCCTGGCTGCCTTGGGGGCGGGGGTGTCCTGACCGCGGGCAAAGACCCGCCAGCAGCCGCCCCTCCGAGCGGCGGCGCGGGGTGCAAAGCCCATGGGGCAAGGGCGGGTCCGACCCCGCCGGGAGCCTCCTCCCGCTGCAGCGCCCCGTGGCGCCCCGCGCTCACCTGGGGGGCGGCGGCGCTGGGAGGGCCCCGGCCCCACGC
>NW_017728949.1:43586134-43588550 GCF_001723895.1 Crocodylus porosus
CTCGGCCCCGGTGCTCTGCCTTTGCCCCCGCCCGCAGGTGCTCCCAGCCAGGACCTGCAGCGCACAGGACTGCCGGGAGAAGCGCAGGAGAGGCCTCGTGCCCGGCGGGACAGGCCTGGTGCGCGGCCGGCTGCCGTCTTCCTGCGCCCTCTGCGGCCCCGTGGGGAGGGGAGGAGGGTAGAGAAGAGGAGGGAGGCCGAAGACTTACCCTTCCCGGGGAGCCTCGCAATTGATCAAAGTCACGCCGGAGGCCTGTCCCCAAGGGCCTTCCGCTGCTTGGTGTCTAACCCAGGGTAACTTCCTTGTAGACAGGACCTGGCCCCGTAGGGTCATGCTCCTTGCGGCTCCGGGTTGGGGTGAAGCACGCTGGGTTTTGGACATGCCTCCGATTGCACATCAGAAACGGATGGGAGGGTGTGTAGGGCCATTTGCTACCCCCTGGGGCTGCAGAGGCTTGCGTGCACTTAAGACCTGAACAACACCATCACTGGGAGTCTTGTACTCCCGTTAGGGTCACCCATGGTGGTTAGGTGAAAGGTGAGACATTACACAAAGAGCAGTCCAGCACAACGTAAAAAGTACAGGCAGAAATGATGTTTACTACACAAATTGGCCCCTTGAAATCACTTTAAAGTCATGCCCAAACAGGACCATGGCTGCAGAGTGCTCTAATTGTGCAACAAATAAGCCCTCATTGTACGTGGGTTCAAATGAAGCTGCTTCTCTAAGTGTTGTCACTTCATTAATTTCTGCCTGCTCTGCTGCAACAGCAGCCCATCTCAAGCTGCTGTGGGGGGGAGGTCCTCTCTGAGGTTCTCAGCCCTGCTGTGGTATGGGTGGCCGAAGATGCATCCACCCTTGCGGTCTTTGGGCACAAAAAGAAGCGCAGTTCCTGGGTCTACCTCATGGCGATTCGTAGAAATAGAGGTTAGCTGTCGAATCAGGAGGGTCAAGATCAGCTACAATTTGGAGCCGATAAGGAAGAGAGGCTGTATCTGTCCCTGACTGCCCTGTCCCGTTTCCCTCCCCCCCCCGCCCCCACCCGCTCCCTTGCTGCCTCTGGAAGGGAGGGGGAGATGGCAGGGAAGGGAGGTCCCAGGTACCCAAGTGCCTTATTTTAGCCTGTTTAAATCTAGTAGCAAAATTGAGTCCTAAGGCAGAGTGGCACTTTAAAGTTTCCTTCGGCATGAGCCCTGCATCATAAAAGAGGAAATATTTCCAGGGGGGTTATCGTTGTCAGTGACCCCTCACAGCTGAGGATGATTGCTCCCACAGGTCATTTTTAGTAGATGTTGGACCAGTAAGAGAAGCCTGAGCATGATTTGTTTTATATAAGAAGGCTGTTGCATATTGGCAGCTGCACAGATCTTGGCAGAGGAGAAACTTGTGTCCAGTGGCAAGGAGATACAAGACGATTGGAGTTACTCTTCCATTGCAGCCTTCAACCACCTTCGCGGCCTCCTCACCTCAGGGGGGCTCCAATCTAGTTTAATAGTTGGTAGGGTTGGAAGGGATCTGAGCAGATCATCAAGTCCGACCCTCTGCATGGCAGGAAAGAGTACTGGGGTCAAACAACCCCAGCAAGGTGTACAGCTAGCCTCCTCTTAAAGACCCCCAGCATAAGAGCTAGCACCACTTTGCTTGGAAGTTGGTTCCAGATCCTAGCCGCCCTGACAGTGAAGTAGCGCCTCCTGATATCTAGTTTGAATCTACCCTCTGCCAGCTCGTGACCGTTATTTCTTGTCACTCCTGGCAGTGCTTGGGGGAACAGGGACTTCCCCAGTGCCTGCGGGTCCCCTCTGACTAGTTTGTAACAGGCCACTAGATCCCCCCTCAGCCTTCTCTTGTGGAGGCTGAACAGGTTCAGGTCCCGTAGCCTGTCCTCGTAGGGCCTGCCCTGCTGCCCCCTGATCATGCCCATCTACCTTCACCCCGACTTTGCTACTACATTTAAACAGGCTAAAATAAGGCCCTTTGGTACCTGTAGGAAGGAGGCTTTATTATTAAGAGTAAGTTTGTTGCTTTCCCAAGTGCTCATGTCACCAGAGAAGTAATGTTTTATAAACCTCAAATCTCAGAAGAAAAAAAATCTAGTTTTTGTTTTGGGGGCAGGGGAGTGCTAGAAATCAGATCTACAATATGTTTTTGTTGTTTAACTTTTTAAAGTGCAAGAAATGGGATTTGCCTTGTAACATAGTAGATGGAATGTCTTATTGATTGTCTTTGTGAACATGGTTATATTTCCCTCTAAAAGACTTGGAAATGTCCAGGTGAATTTTGTCCCAACAACACTTAATTGTCCTTCCCATCAGCAATAGTTTCACAGTTTCATAGTAGCTAGAGTCGGAAGGGACCTAGGTAGATCATCTAGTCCGACCCCCTGCCTTGGCAGGAAGGAGCACTGGGGTCAGATGAC
>NW_017728949.1:43588825-43615529 GCF_001723895.1 Crocodylus porosus
TCCTCTGTACTCTTTCCATATCGTCCACGTCCCTCTTGAAGTGTGGCGCCCAGAACTGGACGCAGTACTCCAGCTGCGGCCTGACCAGTGCCGCATAGAGGGGGAGGATCACCTCCCTGGACCTGCTCGAGATGCATCTGTGGATGCATGACAGGGTATGGTTGGCCTTCTTGACTGCCTCCCCACACTGCCGGCCCATGTTCATCGTGGAGTCAATGACGACTCCAAGATCCTTTTCCGTCAATCAATCAAAACACTGTAAGTTTCTGAAAGGTTGCAATACTACTCAGTCACAAGCTAGCTCATCCGTGCAGTTCTTATCATGACCATGTCCTGAGGGTTGATTGCAGCTTGTGTACAAGCAACTCCCATACACAGAAAAATGCTTATATTCAGAGGGCATGGTCAAATGTTATCAGAATAGCTATTATTTTGCCTCTGGCACAATCATAGCTTAATGAGGAGGACATCCCCTAGAGGCAAAACAGTCAGATGAGACTGTTTTATGCATCTAATTTACCTTTTTGAATGAAAGATGAAAGTGACATTTCCACAGAAAACACTGTGGTGAAATCAACAGCAAATCAAAGGGTTTGATTATATGTACAGTATTTTCAGGGGTGCTATACTGAAACCATACAAACACAACTGTTTCTGCTGTAAGATGTCATGAAGGCAGAGACTGCCTTTATCTTGGGTTTTTGTTTTTGTCTTTTTTGTTAAGATCTAGAGAGAGACAGCGAGGGCTCATTAGAGACTGATATATGATTTAGTCTGTTCCATTTACTCAAGGATTTTTAAGAAAAAAATGAATGAGGAACATATTCATCTAGGTAATTTCAGGAGTCATTTTTCATCCTAGACGTATAGTTTCATAGGTGGTAGGGTCGGAAGGAACCTGAGCAGATCATCAAGTCTGACCCCCTGCTGTGGCAGGAAATAGTACTGGGGTCAAATGACCCCAGCAGGGTGATTATCCAGACTCCTTTTGAAGACCCCCAGGGTAGGAGCGAGCACCATTTCTCTTGGAAGTTGTTTCCAGATCCTAGCCACCCTGAATATGAAGTAGTGCTTCCTGATGTCTAGCCTGAACCTACTCTCAGTGCACTTATGGCCGTTATTCCTAGTTACTCCTGATAGTTCTCTGGGGAACAGGGTTCCTCCCATTCTCTGGTGGACCCCTTGGTAAGTTTATAGATAGCCACCAGATCCCCCCTCAGCCTTCTCTTGTGGAGGCTGAACAGGTTCAGGTCCTGTAGCCTTTCCTTGTAGGGCCTGCCCTGCTGCCCCCTGATCATGCGAGTATCCCTCCTCTGGACTCTCTCCATGTTGTCCACATCCCTCCTGAAGTGCAGCACCCAGAACTGGATGCAGTACTCCGGCTGTGGCCTGACCAGTGTCGAATAGATGGGGAGGATCACCTCCTTGGACCTGCTTGTGATGCACCTGCAGATGCATCACAAGGTGCGGTTCGTCTTCCTGACCATGTTCTCAGATTGGCGGCCCATGTTCATCTTGGAATCAATAGTGACTCCGAGATCCTTTTCTGCCTCTGCACCGACAAGAAGGGAGTTCCCCAGCCTGTAGGTAAGCTGCTGGTTCTTCCTCCTTAGGTGCAGTACCTTGTACTTGTCAGTATTGAAACCCATGCTATTCTCATCCGCCTACCCCTGTAATCTGTCCAGGTCTAGTTGTAGCCTGTCCCTCCCTTCTAGCATGCCCACTTCTCCCCACATCTTAGAGTCATCCATGAATTTGAACGAGGTGCTTTTCAAACCCTCGTCCAAGTTGCTGATGAAGATGTTGAACAGTGCAGGTCTGAGGGCTGTTTTATGAAAATATTTACATTATACAGTCTATGTACTGTGCATTCACCTAGAACCTTTTAAGTCATAGATTTATAAGAAAATGGGGTAGGAAGGGACCTCAATAGGTCATTTAGTTCAACCCCCTACTCAAAGCAGGATCAGCCCCTCCTTAAACCAGCCCAGAAAAAAAACAAACTACTGGACCACATAAATTGGGCTGTTACCCTAAAAGATTTTGTTCTAGACCATTTGGAAGATGTTGGTTGGAGTAGGTATACATAGTCTGCACCTGTTCCAGCCAACATCTCCTGAGTGAGCTGGAACCACATCCTTTAGGGTAACAGCCCAATGTGCTAAGCCTCTGTACTAAAAGTAAAAGAAGGAATGTTATGCAAAGTGAAAGAATAAATAAGTAGCATTAGCAAATGCATCACCTACTGAAAATAATTTATATCCAGTGTGATTAAGTTTGGTTGTATTAGGAATAAAGAGAAGCTACAGCATCCTAAGAGTATTCTTCCAGAGAGGCAAGGTATCTGTTTAATCATTCCATTGAATGTGATGCTCCTCAGTATATTTAGTCATAGTCAGATCAGTGGTCTGGTTCAGAGGACACACTTAAACCTTTCCAAACCACTCTGGAGTAATCTGTGCCCATACTATGCATTGTCGCCACCTGGGACAGCCTTGATATAGTCTACTCTCCCCTGGTGGTTAATCCTGGCTTGCTGGCTCTCCTCTTTGTCTCAAGGTGCCTGCTCACAATCCCCTGCCATTCTTGGGGGTGAGGGAAAGATGAAAGTTCAAGTGGCTTTGTTTTGCCCAAACCTAGGTATCTCTAAAGGCCAGGGAGAATACTTAAATCTTCATTACATTTGTCTTTACCAACAATTAAATAACTTATTACCAACATTTCAGTAACTTTTGCATCTTTAAGAAAGTGCATAAATTATATAGGGGCCAAAACAAAGCGTCACATAACTCAAATGCATAAGTTTCAGAATAATCATTGTTGCAAATACTGTAACTTGAAATAGATTTAAAATGGATTTCTCAAATCTGATGTGAGACTACCTGTTTACCTCATATATGCAGGCTGTATGGGAGAAGTTTTAACATCTGGACCTGAAGCCAAATCTGAGTTTTATAGTTCAGGCTGCTCATGCATCTCATTACACAAAGTAAAACTAAGAAGCAGATTCTCATATACTTACACGCTTTAAAAAGAATAACTTTGTATAATGCTTGTACACTATAATTTTGCCTAACCAGCTTCTTAATATTTAACTGTTCTTCTCCAGTTAAAACTATGGTCCTATCTAATGAGAATAATTGAACGGTAAAAGTGGTAATTCCCAATTTTAGATGTCACTGTCTTATACTTTTTCATTTGCATTGTTTTTCTACTCTTGGGATCTATTCTCCTTCTTTGTGTTAAGACCTCTTAATAGCTCCCTTAGAGGACTACAGCATTTGGCTAAAAGCATCAATATTCACAGTAATTTGCATACTTTGGGAGCACATAACTGCCAGAAGATGACATAATCTAATGGCACACTTGGGTATCCTATAAAATGGAAGATTTTATAGGATCCAGCCCAAATTCAAAACTTCTGGGAGGAAACAATTCATACACATTAGATTCCTTATCTTGGCTAGTTCTACATATTCTCTCCTCCCTCCCTTCTGCTCAAGTCACAAAAGGAATGGGAATGACTATAGATTTATGATGGTCATGAGGTCCAAGTAGATGGGAGAGACAGGAATTGAGGTTATTTGTCCTGTTTAAGAACCACATTTGTGAAAGAGACTGAGGGCTTCTCTACTCAATCCTTCTTGATCCAGCTGGGAGCCCAGCAGGCTCTTAACCAGAGACTAATGAAAACAGGTTACTTCTTCCTCTTTTCTCTAACCTTTCAGGTCTGCAAGAGGGAATGTTGATCAGGCCCACCAGGCTCTACCATTCCTGTTCAACTATGTGTCCTTTTCCAGAACCTTTTTCAATGGGGAAAGAATGTGTATCTAGGTCATATGGTACCTAGGTTAAAGATGCACTGAGCATGCTCTCTGCCATTCTCTGTCATTCCCAAGACCTAACTGGGGTAGAGCCACAAACTGTCGCTGCAGTTTCAGAGTTTCCATACATAGACATAAATGCTGCTGCTCCAAAGTCAATTTTACTTATAGTAGTTCCCCAAGATCGTTCAACCTAATTACTAGGGCTGTGCGAAGCTTCAATCCCTGATTCAATTCAACAGAGATTTGTCTCGATTCAGTGGCTGAATCTTTGAATCTGAGCCAAATCAGGAGACCCTTTAATTTCTCCAAATTGAATCAGAACCCTCTGAATCAATTTGGACATAGACACAGCTTTAAATGTTTTTCTTTGTACCTCAAGGTACCAGGCAGCTTGTGAATGCTGCAGTGCTGGGACAGATGGAGCATCTCACAGAAGCATGGGGGGCTCCCTAGCGTGCTGGCAGCAGACCCAGAAGTGGACCAGAAACACATACAGGTCTGCTGGGAAGTGCACTGGGGGGGCCCCTGTACACCCCCCTGATTTGTGCCTCCTGGGTTTGGGGGGGCACCTGGGGTCCCCCCATGGCTGACTGCTGAGCTGGGGAGGTGTGTGTGTGTGGGGGGGCAGCATGCTCCCTGGTGGACCCGGAAGTACTTCCATTCCACTTCCTGGTTCGCTGCCGAGCATGTGGGGGGGCCCCTGCACTCCTGTGGGATGCTCCATCTGCCCCAGTATTGCAGTGTTCACGAGTCGCACGTGGTACCTTGAGTTATTTAGAAAAAACATTTAAAGCTGTGTCTGTGGTTGAATCACTGATTCTCCAAATCAGCATTGAATCTTCAGATTCAGATTTGGCCTAATTGAATCGGGGACAGTGAATCCATATCAGCAAATTGAATCAGTGTCCCTGATTCGGGCTGAATCCGAATCTGAATTGAATATGGCCCATTTCACACACTCCTACTAATTACTCCTGACAACATTGCTCACAGTTCTGATTGTTCTCTCTCTCAACTGCACTGAACATGCCCTCTATTACCTGCCTTTGCAAATAAAACGTCAGGGTCATTATGCAGCTTATTCAATCCGTTTGTTAAGAAGCTCAGACATAATCTGTGACCTCCTGTAGGCACATAAGAAGATCTGATTAATATTTTGGAAAAAAATAAAAACGTAAGTGTTGACTACTAAAAAGCTATGTAAATGTCCTAATTCTGATTTTCGTCTCAGTCCTTTGAGTCCAAATGAAGAATAACTCCATGTAAATTAATGGTGTTAAATCATGTAAATTAAAGAATGGAACCTAGTGTATTTAACCTCTAAGGTCAACAAGCATTTTAAAAATTGTAACGTAAGCAGGCATCAAGATTTAAAAATGAAAAAAAAATCTCTCCACCTTGCCCAGTCCTGCAAAAGTTAAGACATAACAGCAATTCCTACTCCTTGTAGGGAGCAAATCATGCAGATGGAGAAGGGAGGAAATGGAACTTCTGTCCATGTACCATGTGTGTTGTCTGTGGAGTGGGACCAGCACGCCACACTGATGAAGAGCACAGAATGCCCACCAAGCAACTTCAAGTTGTATTATCTTTTCTATCTAATCTCTGATGAAGAAACAATGTGACCCTCCTCTTCTCCCCACACATGCATCCTGGACCTGTGGCAAGCTGTCTAGAAGAAGGAATGCCACAGAGGTAACTGACATCCCCCTTCCATATGGGGAGGGACAGATCTGCATGTGAAGGGTCCCCTCCAGATGAAATTCACAAAGTACCATCTGGCCCCGAGTAAAAACCTGGATAAATGTGATCTCAGATGAGGACTACAGGGTATGTAGTAATAACATTTCCTTTATCCCACATTACAATTAAAATTATTTTCAAGGTGTATTCTGTGAAATTTTTATGTTAAAACAGATGTTGGAGTGAACACTATTCAGGCTAATGTTGAAATCTTGTTAGGTCAGTTAAATAATACTATATTTGGTATGTATTTTGCAGGTTACAGAAAAATACCCAATTTGAACAGGAAATCCTACCTTGTGTAAATCATAACAACAAAATACAGCCACAAACTATTGTTTTTTTCAATCAGGATGAGTACATGGAGGACATGATTAGGAATTTAGAAATCAGGACAAATTTCACAATATACGTTAAGTGTATGCTTACTTCTCTCATGGTTTTATGAATTTTACTTGTCCTTTTAAAAATAACTTTTCTAATAAAGGAGTTCTCAGTCATGGTCCATCTTTTATCCATATAAAATGCTACTGTGATGTCACAAATCCAGCATTATTTCACTATTATTATCATGGCAACAATATATAGTTGGCAGTAGGGCTGTGCAAAGCTTTGGTCACTGATTTGATTTGGTGGAGATTCAGCCCAATTCAGTGGCCAAATCTCTGAATCCAAATTGAGTCAAGAGACCCTTTAATCCCTCCAAATCAAAATGGAACCCTCCGAATTGATTCGGAGAGATTCAATGATTCAGACATAGACACAACTTTAAATGTTTTTTCTATATACCTCAAAGTACCAGGCAGCTTGCGAATGCTGAGTTGGTGGGGTGGATAGAGCATCCCACAGGAGTGTTGCGGGGGGGGGTCCCCAGCGCTCTCGGTGGCAGACCCAGAAGTGGACCAGAAGCACTTCCAGTCCACTTCTGGGTACACTGAGGAGTGCATTCCCTCCACCCCCCTGGCTTAGAGACTGGTTCCTCCTGGGTCGGGGGGGCACCCAGGGTCCCCTTGCAACCAAGCACCGAGCCGGGGTGATGCAGTCTGGGGGCAGGGGGGCATGCTCCTGTGGGAAGCTCCATCTGCCCCACCATCTTGGCATTCATGAGCCGCGCCTGGTAGCTTGAGGTATGTAGAAAAAACATTTAAAGCTGTGTCTATGGCTGAATCGCTGATTCTCTGAATCAGCATCGAATCTTCAGATTTAGATTCAGCTGAATCCAAATGGAACAGTTATCTGAATCAATGAACCAAATCACTGTCCCCTGAATTGGACTGAATCTGAATGGAATACGGCCCGCTTCGCACACCCCTAGTTGGCAGGGCTCTTCTGATGACTTTTTTGGTAGGAATTTATATGAAGTTACTGTGATTCTGTCTGACTATAGCTGAAATGACTGATTAACACAATCCTGCCTGCAAAAACTGGGAATAGTTCTCTAGTAAACAGAAGTTAAGGAACTAAGACAGCAAAGGGAAACTTGTAAGAAATCTCAGGATGAGATTTCTGTTGTGTTTTTGGTTTTGTAAATGACCAATAAAGCCAGAATAAGAAAACTAAAAACCAAAAAAACCAACAAACAGAAATCTGAACACTACGATGGGATCTGTGAGCTGTCTTGAAAATGGAGAGGCCAGATCTACACTGTGGATTCCTGCTGACACAGATATGTTGGTCACGGCACTGGTGCCAACATAAACCCATTGTGTGGATCAGTGGTTCTCAGTTGATATAGATTGTTACAGTCAAAGCATCCCTTTGTAGACTTCATAGTTTCATAGTTGGTAGGGTCAGAAAGGACCTGAGCAGATCATCAAGTCCAACCCCCTGCGATTGCAGGAAAAAGTACTGGGGTCAAACTACCCCAGCAAGGTGTTCACCTAGCCTCCTGCTGGGTAGGAGCCAGTATCACTTCGCTTGGAAGTTGGTTCCAGATCCTAGTTGCCCTGACAGTGAAGTAGCGCTTCCTGATTAAGGTACCTTTGGAAAATGCTGGCTTTTGACTTGTTTTTTGACTACAGAAAAATGATAGAGCAATTCTTCTGTTAGAAAGAACACAACAGATTAGAACACTTTTAACACTCAATTCCTATTTGAAATCTCTGGGATTATCATGTGACTCATGTTTACACACCTAATAGTGCTAACATTGGCCACATACAGACATTCAGTTTCTCCTGGGAGAGCAACTAATCTCCCAGGAGAAACAAAGAGTGTACAGATATTTAGGATTTTTCTTCAAGAGCAAAAGATTTGGGGAGAAAAATATCCTGGAAACAAACCAGTGTTAAATCACCCCCAGGAGAGTATCCATGCATATTTTTTTACAAGAGAGGCCACAGCACAGTCTTTCAGCATCCCATGGTGCTGTTCCCCACCTGTGTGCCTGGCAGACAATAATAGGTTTCTCACTAGACTCTACTACTCCAGCTGAGCGAGGAGCATTACATGCCCCCTTCACAATCCCCACATTTTGCTGCAAGAAGTCAGGTTCACGCTGAGGAGTATGGGTCAGCCAGTCAGGGCTTTCCTGTACATTGCTACCCTCTGTCTCCAGGCAGACTGAGGGAGCCCATAGAGCATATTGAAATGTGTGCACAGGGCCTCCCTGGCTGTACGTCATCAGTACTGAAAGCTCTCTGCTCCTCAGGGGCTTAACATTTGCTTAGCCATTCAGTGTCTCCAGGTAAGTTTGTTTTTCTGGGAGAATTTTTTCATATTGTTTGAATGTGCATACACAATCATTGTGTGCCACCCTGCAGCACTCTTGACAAGGATCTCAGGGCAACCTAGGGCGCTGCATCACCCTGATTTGAGAATCAGTGTTGTAGATACTTATATAAAAAACCTGTGCTTATACCAAAAAACAGCTTTTGTCACTGCTAGGGTTTTGTTTTAGTACAGTGATCTAAAGTACAGTACACCTGCATATACATTCAGAGCATATGACCAGTACATAGTATACCAGTATTCATATATAAATCAGATGCCCCTATCATAGTTATATCCAGAGATACAGAAGAAAGCATCTGAGAAATAAACATCATTATAACTTCAATAGTATCTAACAGTGAATGTTGCCCCTGTGCACAGGCCAGAACAAATCATATACACCATTCATTCATACTGAAGTGATATGCTTAGGGCTTTTTACTGGACTGGAGCAGTGCATAAGCCTTGGGCTGGTTCTCTGTACCACAATGACTATTGCCCTCCAGAAAGTAAAGGAAAAATAATTAGAATTGGCAAAAAGGATTTTATCTTTTAAGTAAGGTACTAATCATCTCATCCTTTTTTATACAAAACTCTCATAGATTTCTTAGTGAATTTGACCATAGAGCAGTTGCAGGCTTGGGATATGCTTTTTTGTTTGTTTGTTTGTTTGTTTTTTAAATTTACCTTAATAAAAACCTCACCCATTTTGATTTCATATCAGTTCAATAAGAAAAATGATCCAAGGGAACAGACTTAGAAGAAGGACTTCTGTGTTCTCTTGAGGTATGTCTGTTGCCTTGTTTTGACCAGAGCTGGTCACCTGACTACTCACTACTCTGGGCTTTAGTTTAGTCTTCTCTCTAATGGGTGCAAATATACCCAGATGGTTCCAAGGTTAACTAAATTGCAAAATATTTTCAGGTCCTTGGCTGAAAAGTGTTTAAATACAAAATCAGTATTACAACAGCCTTTTCTGGGAGAAAATACTGTTGTGAAATCCATTACAATGTTGTTTTGGGTTAGGGACAGGCATTTAAAAAGCCTGAAACTAAATTGATTAAATCTTTGCAGGTTAATCTAACCTGCCTAGGTTGAATTGGCTTGCAACTGCACAGACATTCCCTCTGAACTGAGGAAATGCCAGCACAAAGCTGCAGTGGCTGAGGCCAGAAGCCTGGGGGCAGTAGAACAGCCCTCCCTTCCCTTCTGAGTGCTAAAGGGGGCATGTTTAGGGAGGGGTTTAAACCCCCACCCTACCTGCACCATCCCAGGCTTTTCCCCACTTGCTACTCAAGGGGCAAGAGTGTTGCCAGCCCCCAGCTGCAGGCTAGCACTCTGAGGCAAGGGGTGTGTGTGCAGTGCATGCATCTCTTGATGATACTGAGCTTTTTAATCTCTCTCTCCCTGCTTCTTCATACTGTCTGCAGATCTGACAGTAGTCATTAGTTCAAGCTCTTCTCAAACAGCTTGTTCCAAGGAAGGAACCGAGGGATATTACCAGCCAACCTGTTGATTAGCTCCAAAAAGCCCTAAGCAGACACTGCTCTGTCTGTCTGTCCCAGTGAAATTGGAGACACACACACAGGCATACCACATGCCTAGGATCCATGAGGCTGGGGTCCCTGCTGTGGGAGATGGGATGGAGGGAGGGAGACAGGGATTGCTGCTTGAGCAACAAGCGGCATGGTGGGGAGGAGCAGGGGGAAGCCAGGCTCTGGCTAAGAAGCAGAAAGGCAGGATCAGCTCTGCTCTCTGGAGCAGACAGCACAGCCCAGGGCTGCAAAGCAACTGGGATGCTGGGGGACTCTGATTTAACTTAAACCAGGAAGGGGTCGAGGACAGAATTTCATAAACTGGTTTGACCGAAATCAGTTAAATCTTATATTACATTCAACCAGGTTTATCTTAAACCAGTTTCAGTCATTTTCAAACCAGTCTATGTGCACTGAACTTATGTTCTGTTACAGGTTTAAACCAGTTTCTGATCACTTAATCAGTTTCTGATTACAGTTTGTGTGTAATGTATGTCCCTAGCCCTAGAGTTCATATTTTTAAAGGTTTAGCATGTAGCAGTGTATTATCTATCATATCTATTTCACAAAACCTACCTGGCTTCTGAGTTGGTAGGTAAATCCATCATGTACTGATACTGTGTACTGCAGGTAGGAATTCAGAACTTCCCTAAATTATTTATATAATTGACATAGAAACCTATATTTAAAACTGTGGGAAAGTAAAAATACAATAGAGGCTCTAGAGTAAGGCAAAAACATTCCTTTTTCAACTGGATGTTCTCTTTGTGCATTTCATGATGTAGTATACAACTTATCCTGGAATAGGCACAGCACAAGGCCTATTAACTGTTGAAGACTTGGAGGTGCATAGTGTGCAAGCCCTCTTTACATAAATGATTTTCACCCATTGTAAATGAACTATTAGTGAACTGCCACCTATCTATGGATTTTGCTGATGCCTGAAATACAGCTGGGGATCATACTTCAGTATAATCACTAAATAAAATTATGCTAAAATAGCATCTATCTTTTTATATCATTGAGAGAATAATCATACATGCGGGCATTAGTTGAGTGAATATGTCAGTCAAAGAAGTAATTTGAAAAACTGTTGCCTACAGCAACTTATCTGGTTTAGCTGAAATACACACATGCAAAACAATAAAAATAGCAAGCATGTTAAATAAAAATTGGCAACAGAAAATAATGGAAGTTATACTTTGAGAAAAAGAGATGTCTGCGTAATGAAATATGAATCCTAATAAAAATAGCATCCATTCGAAACAATGTAAAAATGTGCTGGAATAATTTAAAACACAGGCCTACATCCTGATATTGACAGAACTTGTCATTGCCTATTAAGAATATAAATTAGCCAGTCATTATTAGTAAATCAATATTTGTTAGTTTAGGCACATCACTGTCAATAGCCTCATAACATAATAAGCATGTTAACTCAGAAGAGATTTAAATATACATATACATACATAATTTATCTTTCATATACTTTTTCTTAAAATTGTATTGATCACTTTTGCTATTTGCTAAAGATATGCGTTTAAATGAGTTTTCCCTTTATTTTCTCCTCCTACTCTGTCCTGATATGAAGGTAGAGACCTGCATTTCTGGTTATATTTTTTTCTGTTGTAGCATAATGTGACCTTATAAAGAGAGAAATTTACCTGATTCAGTTAGTCTACAAGGTGCATTTCTGTCCTTCCTTCTGTCTGACTTCAAACTAACAGCTAACTACCTCTCTCAGAAATACAGGATTATGATTTTACAGGATTATCAAGGAAAAAAAGATTAAAGATTTGATCCTGAAGTCCTCAGTTAGACAAGTGTCTTCTTGAAGTCAATATGAGTCTCGTCTGGATAAAAGCCTGAATTAGGATTGCAAGAGTTGGCCATTAATTAATGAAAGCCTGGGGGAAAAATATATATATATTTTTAATGTTCTCTATTTACAAGTTTGCCCAAGTGTGAAAGTCACTTTTTAACACTGTACAGGGAACATGTCAAAACTTAATTTTTAGAAACCATATCATGTATTTTTCGTATAGATTAATTAATTTGAATTAACCATGAGATGAATTAGCCTATATGTGTCTAGTATACCAATAACCTTTTAAGCATTTAATTTGATAAAAGGAACAGTTGTTCTAGTTGACTGGATGAGTTATAAGTGTGCAGTGTATCTTATGAATGCAAAGTTAATACAGTTAATGTTATTATAATGTACAATTTTTGAGGTAGAAAGATGTTCTAGAGCTGTAAGTGGTACGTTATTGTATAACTTAATTCACCTGAAGATGCAACTTACATATTACTATTGAGATTTTAACATTTCAGATCAACTTTAACATTATTCATAGATTCATCTGAAGTAACTATGATGAATTAGCACTTTCAGAATTACACAACAGCTATTCTACTATATTTAAATAATATTTTATCATCTATTGCCTCACAGCATTTTCCCATTGATCTTAAACCTGTTTAATGTTTTGATAATGCATGGTATATCTATCTTCATAAATATTATTATTTATGTTTGTCTCACTGATTCTTAATTGCCAGTTTGGATGGGTTTGTATTATCATGCAAATTAGGGGTTTAAATACTATTGATACCAACAGATTTTATTTAAATGCAAATCTTTGTCCTCACAGACATTTGACTTAAATTGATTTGCTATATTTTTAATGTGTACATTCTCATGGTTTAAATGTGGATTATGTATAAGATGTTCAGGCTGTTCCATACCATCAGTTTTTTTCTAGTAAAAATCCTTTATGACTTTGTGATAGCACTGCATGGTTCTGATCTATCAATTAAATCCTAAAACATAAACTATGAGCAATTAAGTCAATGGTAAAACTTCAATACTTCAGTAGAAATGTTGTCATCAGGAATAAACCAAAACTGGTATCACACATTGCTATAGACTCAGTCCTGTGCTGTTGAAGTCAATGGGAATCTTGCATTAATTTCCATGAATGCAAGGTCAGACCTGAACTATAGAAAATGAAATAGTATGCACTCCATTTACTCAGAATGTCTGACTAGGAGTAAGGACTAGGACATAAAAGAACAGTAGCTAACAAAAAACCAAAACACAGTAATCTCAGAAGATGAACTTTTACAAATAATCTGATCTTTGACTAACTACACTCAAAATCCATGCTCTAATCTATGAGGATATTATCTTTCCATACTGGTCTTGTTTAGAAACTGCCACTCGGCAGTATCAGGGACCATCAGACTTTAACATTAACTTTATTTGGCATAATAAGATAAAGTCATTTTAATGGAACATTGTCAGAGATAAGAGTTCTTACTCAGACAAAACTCCTGCTATAAAATAACAAACATATTGCTTCACTTCATATTAATACTTGATCCTGATCTTGGCACTTGTTTAGCAGCAAAAGAGCATGATCCTGTGCCAACATCAAAGTCCATTATATTATCTAATAAATAAATCTTTCCTACTGTAAAACTTTATGGTACTGTCCTTTCCCACATTACTACTTATAACTGCACTTTCTGTTACTGTCCATTTCCACTGAAAAGAAATATGAATTGGACATGGAACAAAAAGATCTTTAAAAATGACTAATATCCCTTGTTTGTGAAACAAGCTCTTATTTAAAACAGTACTAGGTCAGATACTTTCCTGTACATTTTGTTGGGCCTGTTTTACTAACCACTTAAGTGTAACTTAATTCCAAAAGAAGGAAGAGCAGCATCTATCTTAGACTACGGAATCTTTAAGAACTGGCATTTTATATACTGCTGTTTCCACACTTAGGGCATAATCTTGTTCCAGTGAAAATTATATCTAAATAAGGACTTCTGGGTCAGATTCTTCATTGCGTTTATCATTCTCCCCTATTCCTAGCACTTACTCTGTGGATACAACAGTATTCTTTATAATATAGATAGTATGTTCTTAAGAGTGCATGCTAGAGCAGCCCAAACATTTAAAATGAATATTTATCAAAATGCAGTAATTACTGGCATTTCTGTCATAGAATACTCTAACGTAATAGATATAAAATAATCTCTTAATAGACAGGAGCTCATTATCTCCTTTATTAATTTAGGACTTTGCCCCTAAACAGTTATTTTAGGATCATAAATATTAATATATTACTGTATAGATATAATGTGCTAGTTAAGAGAAACGCACATTAGACATCATTTCCTGTTTCAGATGTTGATGTTCAGTTGATCACTCTTGAATGTGATTCTTTCCAGACTGAAGTCAGAACTTTTATATCAAATACAAACCATTTTACACTTCTTATCATTTTAACTACAAATAAAATGTCTACTTTCAATACTTGGTTAAAAGTTCCATGGCAAACAGACTAAAGTTTGACACTGAAAATACAATATAAATATAAGTGTCTACCAAATCAGAAAAAGAACCTTCAACTTCACTATTTTAATAAGTAGTTGAGAAAGTTTACTGGGTATAAAAACAATTCTTTTGTTTTGTATTCCCTATTTTAAAGAGTGAATTTTGGTGAGGGATTAATGAAGTGTCTGGTTGGTTTGATTTTTATAATACCTTTCCATTTCATTTAAAAATACAGTAACTATTTTTTAAATATATTTTGCCAAGATTATGTACCTATATAGGTGCATGATGAGTACTAATATGCTTTAAATAATGCTTAGTTTATTGGGTAAATGTTATTTTAAACTGTGAAACAGTGTGTGAAACTATTCCTAGAGCTTGGTTATTCAGGACAGTGACAGCCATTTTGGCATCCTGGGCAAGCAAATAAGCGCTGTCTATACCCTGCTTCTAAAATAAGAGCAAGGGTTAAACAAGAGAAAATTCTTATACAGAAAGCATTTTATCCTCCTGTGGTGACATAAACAAAATCCAGGAAATGCCTAGATAAAGTTCACCCACTGTATCATACCACTATGCATTTCTTTTAATGTAAAAATGGGGTATTTAACTATTCTCACCTTCCTTAGATTCAGAATATAGTTCATAGCTTCTGACCTTTGAAAAGATGCCAGTTATGCTTGTTCCTCTTCTATGCCCATCACTTGTCTGCCAAAAATATATATTCAGCACAGGATCAGCCTCAACCAGATCAGGCTTCTAAAGGACTGTTTGCAAAAAGCATAGCATAGGTCTCAACTGCTGGTCCTGTGGATCCCCACCCCTGTTAAATTAAAGTTTACTGTTACATTTGGAGTAACTAATCCTCATCATCTGGACTGGGAGTGGACTCAGCTGAAACTGGTCTTCCTTCCAGTCCTGCTACTCACAGTATTTTTTTCCTGACGAGATGCTTAGAAAACTTTGCCTTGCCTTGGCAAAGCAATCTGAGAGCATGAAATGTGGGGAACAGCTTGTGGCTCACGCTATTGCAACAACTGGAGGTTACCAAATAAATGTGGCCGAGGAGTTTGCTCAGACTAAATAAACGAGAAAACAGTTCTTCAAACTGGGGCGTTTTGTAAAGCTTTCGGGAGGAAGAAAAGATCAAATGAGACCGACTCAGTGGGATCTTCCCAACGTGACCCCAGTGTTAATGTATTTATTTTCACGCTGCAGTTGCGGGTCGCTTTACAGAAACATCTCATGCTGGAGCCCCCGCATGGAGCCAAGGACAAGAAAAAAAAAAACAACCCACTTGTATTCAAACCAAACTATTAAATAACCTGTACATAAAAGTTGGGTCTCTGGCCCTGAAAGACGCGGGTCCCCAGAGGACCACTGCTGCTCCGGTTCGCCCATTGTCAGCGGTGACACGAGCCCCTGTCCAGAGATGGCGGCCCGGGGCCGGGCAGCGGCCGCTCGGAGCCCCCAGGCACAGCCAGGGCCGCCCACGTCTGTCCTGCACCTGCGGCGCGCCCCGGGCACTTGTCCCAGGCCAGGCCCGGGAGCGGACGGGGGCTGCCCGGGGCCTGCGGTCCGCGGAGCCGCGGCGGGGCGCAGTCACGGGGCGGCTCCTCCTCCAGCCCGCCCGCAGCAGGGGCTGCCCCAGGTCACAGCCCGCGCTGCTCCTCCCGCTTGACGGCGTCGCCCGCCGCCTTGAGCTTCTTGTTCTGGTGGGTCTTCACGTGCTTGGCCAGGTGGTCGCTGCGCATGAAGCGCTTGTTGCAGACGGGGCAGGCGAAGCGCTTCTCGCCCGTGTGAGTCCGCAGGTGCCGCTGCAGCTCGTCCGAGCGCGTGAAGCGCTTGCCGCAGAAGAGCCAGTTGCAGACGAAGGGCCGCTCGCCCGTGTGCCAGCGCAGGTGCGCCTTCAGGTGCGACGTCTTGCCGTACACCTTGCCGCAGCCCGGGATGTGGCAGACGTGCTGCTTCTTCTTGCCCGGCTCCGCCTCGGGGGCGCTGCCCGCGGCCGCTTGGCAGTTGGGGCAGCGGCAGCGGCGGCACCTCCTGGCCGTGGCCGCCAGGGGAGACTTGGTCTGCAGCAGGGCGGCGATCTGCGTCTGGTACTGCGCGAAGTCCGAGTGGCCCAGCACCAGGCTGCGCTGCAGCGCGGCGGCCGCGGCCGGGAAGCGGTGGCCGCAGCCGCCCGGCGCCCCCGCCTGCTGGATGCTCCACCACGGGATGTCCTCGGGCGCCGGGTTGGGCGACAGCTGCCGGCAGGGCTGCGCGGGGGGCAGCAGGTTAGAGTAGCCGGGCGGCAGGGCGGCCTGGGCGGCGTAGGGCACGTAGGCGGGGGGGCAGCTGGGCGGCAGGGCGGCCATGGAGGAGGGCAGCATCTTGACCGGGGAGAACTCGTAGGGGTAGGAGGGGTCGGCCGGGGGCGTGAGGGGCAGCTCGTGGGCGCCCCCGAAGGAGGACTGCAGGTGGCTCTTCTGCGGCGTGAGCCCCAGGCTGGGGTGCGGCGGGGGCAGGGCCCCCGGGGAGTGCGCCGGCATCTCGCTGCCCCACGGGTGGAAGATCCTGGAGGGGGAGCCCAGCGTCGCGTCGTACGAGACCTGCAGGAAATCCGACGGGGCTGCGCCCGGCTGGCCAATGCGGCTACAGGTGGCGGCCAGGAGAGCCAGGGGCGAGTGCTTGGCCAAGTCCGGGGAGGCGCTGGGGGTGCGGTCCTGCGCGGAGGGAGGGCGACAAGGTTAGTAGCCCTCCCAGGCCGTGCCCCCGGCCCGCGCGGGAAGTTTGCAGGCCCGGCGGGTTTCTCTCGCCCGCTCGCAGCTGCCCCGCGCCGGGGCCGTCCCGACCCCCGGGGGTGCCGGCAGCCCGCGTAAGCCGCCCCCGTCCGCGGCCACGAACCTGGAGGAAAGCCTGCAGGGAGTCGTTGCGGAGCACGGCCACCGCGGCCATGGCTACTGCTCCCGGAGCAAGGGGAGGGCCCCGGGGCAGCGCAGAGGCATGGAGGCGCCGACGCCGAGGGGAAGACGAGGAGCTGCCCAGCTTCCTTCTCTCTCGCCTTCCCTCTGATCTCCTGCCTCCGAGCCCGGCCGCCCCCGCCCCCGCGCCGCGCGATCTCCGCGGACTGTCTGACGGCACCAGGATCACCTCCAAGAATTTGATAAGGACTTTGCTGGGCCGCCAGCCAGTCAGAGGGAAGATTTATGGCTTTGAAGTTTGCCGCTACCCAATCATCAAAGAATAGCGGCTCTTTCAGAAGCGAAAGCAAATCCTTTGAATCCACAAAGCTCCTATGGTGTGTTTGTTGGTCTGGATAAAAGAACTGATTATTAGGGGGGATGGGAAGGGAGGAGATAAAGGCGGGACAATTAATGAAGTAATCACTATGTGGGAAATGTATATACACAAATAATTGGATTTTCTTGATCAAAGGCCCCCTTACCGCCTGGAGACCCTCGCATTGGATGCTCGAGACTGGATCCCCTCCCCCACCTTTTTTTTGTTGCAATTAAGGATTTGTAGCAGAGCCCTAAAGTGACAATGTGTCTTTGTTATCTCCGGAGAAATCTGCCTCCGGATCCCGCTCTTAGCGTGTGATGGCTGGAAGGGGCGTTAGTGGAAACGCCGCAAGTTCACCTGAGCGGGGCTGGTGAATCCCGAGCGCAAAACTTCCCCAAGAGTTGTGTGCGCGCGTGCACGCGTGTGTCCGCGTGCGTGCGGGGGTGGGGGGCGGGCTCCCTGCGGGCAAAGCTGAGGAGAAGCCCCTGCAGGAGCCTAGGCAAAGAACCGCGCGGTTCCCGTGCCCCCCTCCCCCCGGCCGGAGCCAGCGGGGCCGAGCCGAGAGGGGGTCGCGGCTGTGGGCGCCCACACGGGCACTCGGGAAGCAGAAGGCGACGGGAGAAGCAGGAAAGTTTCCTGCTCCCCGGGAGGGCGGGGGTGGGTGGAAGCGCTTGCACTGAAGAAGCCCGAGGCTGCGAGTCAGGCAGCAGCAGCTGCTCGTGGGCTGCGGGGCTGAGCGCGCGGCTCCGGGCAGGGCAGGGCAGGCTGGCGACGCGGCTCCGGAGCGGGCAACGCCGCGGGGGAAACTCCTCACTTCCCTCCCGCCGGCTCCAAGCGGGAGGCCCCAGTCCCGCCGCGGCCGATCCGGTGCCGCCCCGCGGATACAACGCGCCCGGCTGAACGCGGGGCGTCCTCAGACCTCTCGAGGGGTGGGGGGAAACTTTCGTGGGCAGCTCCTGCCTCTGCCCCTGTCTCCTCAGGTAACTCGATCACCCCAGGCGTCGCCGGCCTCAGTTGTGCTCGCATCGCCCGTGAAGCCTTTTTGCAGGCCATCACACAGAGATCTTTATGCGGCCTTCCCGCAGGGGCAGCCCCGGCCCGGCTCCGCCGGCTTCCGAGCGGCGCGGGGCTTGAATGAGGCCGGGGCTTTGAAGGGATTAAAGTGCCAAGTCCTCTCCCACGGCTCCGGGTTGAGGCCTGGGCCGGAGGCGCGGGGGACGCCGGCCCGGCCCGGGGGCTCGTGGCTGCTTCAGCCGAGGCACAGAGGCGGTGGCCGCAGCGTGTCTGCCCGGGCGGGACGAGGCGCTGGCAGCTGCCACGTGGGCGCCCGGCTCAGGCTCGAGGGCGCTCGGCTCCTGCTCTCCTCAGCTCGCCCCGACGGAGGGGAAGCGAGGGGGTGGCGGTGTCCCTGTGCAGCCCCGGGACCTTGGCAACGAGGCCGCCCGCCCGGGCCCAGGACGTGCCCGCAGGGAGCCGGGCCGCCCTCTGCCCCTGGGCGCTGCGACAAGCGCAGGCCGCCTCCTCCAGGCAAGCCGCGGGGAGAAACGCCAGCGTGAGCCTCAGCGGAGAACCCAGCCTCGGGCCACGCGGGAGGCCAAGCTCGCGGGACTGCCCCGCACCTCGGGGTCTGCGGGTCCCGCAACATGCCCCGGCCGCTTTCTACCCAGATTTCCGCCCGCAGGTGAATTCTACCTGTGGTTCGGGCGACTTCTGAACAGCACCGTTCAGAAAGGAAGTGGCAATGAGTTGTACAGCACTTTCACCTCCCACCCCTTGAAACAGATGAATTCCCTTGAGATGCGGAGCATCCAGCGCGGCCGCCGGGCGGTCCGCTCCCTTGCGCCGCAGGCGCTCCCCTCCGCACCCGCCGCCGGGCAACGATCATTTCTGTACAAATAATTAGCGTTCCGGCTCGGGCCGTGTCTCTCTCCTGAAATGTATTCTTAATGAAGCGGTGCTCAGAGCTGCCATGAAAAATGCAGGGCTGAGAGATCAAAGTACAATATTTATTTTAGAAATTTGTTTCACTTATCGGGAGATACAGGTAGCAAGGCCAAATGTCAACTCCGTTACGCAAAGCCCCATTTTCCGGAGAAACGGGCTGCTGCTACATCCTAATGTAAAGTAAAGAGACATCAAAGATCAGGGACAATGCGGGAAGCAGGCTGGGAAGAGGCGGGCGCGCACGGGATCCCGGCGGCGGAGAGAGGCGCGAAGGTGGGAGGGGCAGGGGCAATTCCAGCAGTTGTCATCTGCGCTACAAAGCTCACGAGCAAACAGCAGCGGAGGGAAACTTTGGGGTTTTTTTCCCCTTCTTTTGGCCACAAAGATGAAACGTGAAACTTGGACAGGAGCCCGCGATCCCTCTCACAAGCACTAGGCTGGCTCGGAAGCAGCGGGGCTGAGGCCGGGCTCAGCCGAGAAGTCCCCGGGCGCGGGAACGCCGCCGCCGCGGCAGCCGAGGGGCCTCCGGGACGGGTCTCTGTGGCTTCACGCGTCGTCCCAAGGCGACCTGCGGAAGAGAGGAGAGGGGTAGCGCGGCCGTGACACCCGCCCGCCTCCCCGCGCCCCCGCCCGGCCCGGCCCACAGCGCCAGCGCCCCGACGGCAGGCCGGGACTCCAGGAGCCGCCCCGCCAACGCCCGGCTCCACAAAGGCCTCTGGGGCCCTGTCTGCAGCGCTCGCGTTTCCCACATCTGTCTTGCACCGTGTTCCCGCTTTTGTTAGAGGCGCTCGGGGCTCCCGGCGCCCGAGCTGCGATAACAGCACACAAAGGTAGCGGGGACATCTGCGGATCTCCTCCGCCGTCGCCGACAAAGTCTCGGGCCGAGCGCTCCCTCGGCGGCCCTTTGAAGTCCTGCCGAGGCAGAAAGCTCCTATTGTTTGCAGGCTGCGGCGCGGAGGAGACCCCTCTGCGCCCGGCAAGGCTGCTCCCCCGCTGCAACGTGAGAGCCTCCGCTTTCCCCTCCGAGGTTTGCTGGGCCTGTGGCTGCAGGGAAACCTTCACGGCGCAGAAAGCAGTTGCTCTTTCACTCCCTGACCCCACAGGGCTCCGTGCCTCCGGAGAAGCTGCTCTCTCAGCCTTGAACGCCCAGCTAGTGGCAGGGAGAGACCCTCTCCCCCCTTCCCTGTTAACACCCTGCCCCAGGCTTGCACCTCTCAGGCCTTCCCCAGGAAAACTACCCCCTTGCCTGGCAGACCCTAGGTGTCCCCGAGTAGCTGGGAACATGTCCAGAGCACAGGCTGCCCCTCAGGATAACAGATCCCCTGGTCCTGCTTCTAGAGCAATGGTCAAAAATCCTGCTTGGAGGACTGAACCTGATGGAAGCCGTGATTAGGCCTTTTTTAATAGACTAACTCTTGAGAGCAACCCGAGACCATACAACATAACTCCCAGCAGTGCTAGCTTCCTACCATCCCTCAGTCTTGTTCTGGAGCAAGAACCTCTCAGCAAGGACTGCAATGGGCTCCAGTTTCCATCCTCATTCAGCCCCTGAGCTCTGCACAAAGACTGACAAAAGGGGGAATAACTTGGGCATAGGGGTTTTAACTACATGACCCTTCTATGAGGAATGATCCTAAAAACACCTTCTCTTATCCCATAAACTGCCAAACAGCCCTCCAGGAGAAAATTAAAAAGCTTTAGGCCTTATTTGGCTAAAGATTTGAAGTGCTGTTTTATAAAACAATGCAGTCATTAACTCACTATCCTTCCCTTGAAACATTCAGTCAGGTTGTTTAAGCATGAGAATCTCTCAGTCCATTAAAAATGTGGGATCAGATTGTCCCAGCGGTTTGCATGAAGTAGAAGAGAAAATAAGCTTCTGCAGTGATAGCTCTGTTCAACAATCACAAGTGCCTGCCCCTCTTTGTGGGGGTGAACATGTGGCAGGCCTCTTCCCCTTATCTCTCGGAGGAATTTCACCATACTTCCATTCTTGTTCAGCACTTATGCACACTACCAAGTGTTCACCAACCACTTAGCAACCCACTTGTTGCTAAGTACAAGTCCACTTAGTTTCAGGATCTGTATTTCCAGGATTCTGTGACCAATGATTGTGGCCAAAACTTTTAAACAAAATATTTCTTTGTTTAGTAGTTGGAACAAAGCTTTAGAGAGGAAAGCATCTTGTAACAATAAGCAATTTTCATTCATTTTTAGTCTCATTTAAATCTCAGTTTCACTGAAAGCTAAGTTAAGTAGGCTTTCTTCCTAAGTCACAGGGACAGTATTAGCCGATTTACATTTACAGTACTAGTTAACCCAAATCTTTTGGTGTCTATGTGAATCCCTCAAGTTTGGTTCTCACTTACGTTGTCTACAAACCCTTGTTTGAATGGTTAAATACCACCTATATTCTTCTCTAGACAAATGGCCTGGGAAATGTACTGAGAACCACTGACTCAAGATTTCCCTTATTTTTCAAACAAGATTCAAACTTCAGAATGAAAGATGCTAGCATACAGACAGATACGCTGGCAGTGAGACTATCTTGAACCTTCCCTTTTTTTAAGATTAACAAACACTTCTTTGGCCTAGAACCTACCTGTCTGTGGTACAAAACTACAAACAACAAGAGGCCATTACTAGACTGAGGTTCATGCTAATGTGATCTGCAGTTGTCAGGGGCAGGAAGTGTTGGATCCCATATTCGGACAGAAAATGCTGCTGTGGGAAGAATTAGGTGACAAATCATTATTTATGTTCATTTGCTCTTGGAAGAAATAAGGGGGAAATGGATCACTCAGTGGGAAATTTTAAATACTGGGCTAATGAGGAAAAATCAATCTGGCTTCTTTCTAATATTTTGGAATCCATCCTATATTTCTCAGGTATTTTTGCATTACCTGAACAAAGAATAAAGTCCAAAGCCAGAGTTCTCCTGTTCTATTTTACTGTCCACTGCTTCATTTTATCTTTTATTTTACATCATCACACTCTTACGTTCTGCTTTAATTTAGTGTAAACTGGTAGAATGAATCACTTACTGTAAGTTTTCAGTAAAAATTATTAATTATATCAATTTAGTTTTATTAAACACATTTTTAATTGTTCATTTTGCTCTACTGTTTTGGTGAAAGCTGTAAATAAACTACAACTACTATGACTATGACCTAGTGTCTATAATGTTCTGCGTGAATAACTTTGAATGTATCTACACTTTGAATGTATCAGTGCTCCTCTGCAGCAGTAAGCCCCCTTTTCTGTGGGTACAGTTATATTATTGCTTTGCAGTGAAGGGCTTCTGCTGCCATTCTAGCAGATACTTCTATGCCTTCTGCAAGCTTCAATGACTCCTTCAGGAGCTGGTACTTTCCCATGGTACATTTTGGGAGCCATGCAGATCTGTCAGATGCTCACAAGTGTGTGCGTGTTGTGAGGGTATCTGCTCCCCCAGCAGGACCTACAGCACCTCCGCTAGGGGAACCAGGTAAGTACAGATATAATCTCAAATTTGCCTCAACTTCTTCAAACTGGCTCATTTGCCATTCAAGGACAGTGAGTAGGAGCCATTAGGGGCATTGACATGGGCATTGGCATTGTCTCTGAACAGCCCTAAGGTATAAGATGCAAGTTAATCACTGCTGCTTGGCTTTATCTACTCATGGTCATTGACTGCAGAGTAAACTATTCTGGAATAACTCTACCCTGTGTGGAGGTTCTACGCAGGATCTTCCAGACACATCAGGGAGATTTAGGATTTTGAAACTTGCTATAACATTTCCCAATCTCGGTTTGGATTTCAAACAGATTAATGAAGGCTTTCTCATACTTTCAAAGCTGAAAAAACAACTGTACACTGGTGGCAGCCTTGCCATATGTTGTTATAGGACAAAATATCATTTTAATATATTCATCTTTCAGCACAATTCCCAACTGGTCTCCTATGCCTTCTCTCTCCTTCCTCTGCCTTGGCATAGATTTCCACTGTACACTTCCTCTCCTTTCTTCCATGTCATGATGAGCAGTGAAACAGTTAAAGATATTGACATTATAAATATCATCCCTGACATTCAGGTTAACTCTCCCTGAAAAGCATGGGTCAGTTCTTGTTTCAAAGCGATTGTTTCAAACTCTCTGGAAACTCTGTTTCTGTCTTTGGTACACCTTGAGGCAGCCATTATACTCATTACATTTTAAAGATTTTCTTTGCCTCTATAGACAGCTAGAAACTTACAGGATGAAAACTGAGACTCTGGAGAATAAGTGAGAGGACCCACTGTATGCTCCTACTTCTCCAAATGGTTTGGGAAATATTTGGTTATTAAAAAAAATTAACTGCATATATTAGTTTGGGGAAGATTTATTGGGATCATTTTATTTTATGCGTACAGATAAACATACACCCACCGTCTTCTTACAGTGAAATTATTCACCATGTAATCAAAGGGTGATTATGTGGTTATTTATGTCTTCTTAACTAGACAGTGAATGTGAGATCTAAAAACTGGATCTGCATGGTAATTAGTTTTAGTTACTTAGTAAATTTATTGACAAGTGACACATCTGTCTATGCTGTGGCAAAACTTCAAACAGTATAAACTTTAAACTGAAATAACACACGATCGATCCAAATGTTAATATTAGGCTGATCGTATGGTTGTCAAACTTTATCAGTTTGACTGAATCAATTATTCAGACACAAAATGTATAATTGTTAACAGCTAATGAAGTGCTGTTATAATTATAGACTGCTTTGCGATAGCATAAATTAAATTTGTTCTAATGACAATGTTTTTTAATAGAACTGTTTTTCCAAGTAGCTGGTTTTTTTAAAGATTGCTGAACAAGAGCATATACCAAGCCCATACTATTTCATGCAAAATACAAGAGCTATATTACTTCAGCCATGGAAAAAGAAACTAAAAACCTAGCAGCAGAATTGTGAAGGACAGAACAAGCAAGTGGGATGCAGAAAAACTTGGATTTATTCAGCAACTGTATGCAAATCCATACACATCTAGATCCCTATCTATATCTGTTTGTGTGTTTGGAAGGAACTATTGTCTTTGTAATAAAGCAACATCATTTGAAGGGATACACACTTTCCATATAGGATGTTTTTGGAACCTACATATAAAATACATAATATATATGTAATTACACACACGTACTTCTTACAGGTAGCCTATATTTTGGACCTTATACTTAAATGTATAGTATGTATTTATGTATGCACATGCATTTCTGTGGGCACGCACACACAAACATATATTAGTGAAAGCCAATCATGAACCTGAATATGGTGCATCTTAAAAGGTAATTTTAAAATTAGCATGTTCCTTTATGTATCAATCAATCAGTCAATATACAGGGAATTAAGAATTTTTTAAACAGGAATTTAAAAAAGCAAAAATGCACCAGTTGTTCACAATTATATGAGAGTCAGAGCCATTTAAGAAAACAAAAGAACCCATCAGTACTATGACCCCATATCAACTGCACAGCTGCAGGAACATCCAGCAATGCAGCCAGCCAAGAGGCTGTAAAAAGCCAGCCAGGAAGCATGCCACATACCCAGATGCTTCCAGAAAACCAGTGCTCAGTATATGGGTACTGTAGCTGTCAAATAATTTTCAGGTGTGGTCACTGGCATTAGCCATGATATAAGGACACGTGGTTACTACGATTTGAGTAGTTAGTAATCAGAGATTTAATAAATACTGGTACTGGTCCCCTTGTTCATCCCCAGTCCCCTCACTTTAGGAATCTGACAAACCCTTTGTGAAATATCAGCTATATTCCTGGAAGAATTATACTCCTCTGTTCACTGGACAGTAACATCTCTGTTTTTTTAAGGCTGCTGCTTCCTTCTAGTCTTTTAAGAGATACTGTGTTTTTTCTATCTCTTGATACAGAATGTATCTTCATTCAATGTCACATGGAATGTCTCAATACACAAGCATTGTGAAGTAAGTATTCAATTTACCAAAACAGTAATTTTTAAAATTATGTTTTTGAATACATAACTCTCTTTCTCCCTCTCTCTATATATTAAACACTGAGAACTAGTATTGTACCTTTCATCTTTAAAGTGCTGCACAAACATTAACTAACTCTAACAAAACTCCTGGGAGGTAAGGCTAGTCTCCCAACCACTGTATCATTTACCTTATCATTACTCACTTACCATTTACCACAATATCATTTATCTTAATTTAATAGGATGGAGAGGAGAATATGGGGTAGCATTATGCACTTATTTAAGAGTCATTAGCTAAACTTAATAAATATTCTTATTTTAATCAACATTTCAAAACAATGACGTTCTCAGCTGAAATCCCTACTAAAGTTACTGGGAATGTTGCCTCAATAAAAACAGAGAAAAGATCTCATGAGTCACTGTCTTTTTCACCTTCATTGCTACATAGCAAGTATACTTGGCACACTGAGTGATTCAGAAGGAAGCTATTCTATAGTGCCAACGATTCTTTTTAATGAGATATAGTTATCAGTTGATTTATGGATTTCTCTTGACTGTTCTCATTTACTTAGTTCTAAATTAAGAAAAAGATAATTTGTATTCTAGAAGTAAAACTATGTTTATAAGAGAACAGAGTAATCACAAGACCCTTTTAAATCAGAGGTTTAGAAATGCACACAGTGAGATTTGGGATCATTTTTCCTAAACTGCCGCAACAGAGAAACTGATTCTAACAATGTTTCCAGCTCCGTCTATTAAATTGTACAGCAGAGACCCAAGAGAAAACAGTACATTTACAGTTTTATCTAGTTTTCCATATTAGTATAGCATTACCTTATCTCAGGAGCTTAATGTAGGGAGAGACAAAGGGAACTTTCTGCCTCAGCTTTTTGATACCCTGATGACCTCCTACTGGGAGATGCTATGCTCTCTGTTAATTTAGATACCATATGCCTGGTTGGTCACCAATTCAGTTGCAGCTCTGTACTTTACAACCCTAGCAGGGATTCTGATCACAGTGTCTATAAAACTAGCCACTTCCTCTGTTTTCTGTTGTCTTTCCAATCAGATTATCCTTAGCTAAACAGTATTCTCTTTTGCACATTAAAAATGGCACTCTATATGTGTGTGTGTTTGTGTGTATATGGATGTGTATATATGTGTTATACATATAAGGAGGGATGCAGCAACATTTTTGCAGTGCACACAGTGAAGCACCACACAGCATGAGAGCACTAGATGGGGAGAGCTGTAGTAGGCAGGGAATGCAGTTAATTGCACAGGCAATAAACCAGAATCCCTAGTAAGGAATGGGGCATGATAGGTGGGCAGACAGCACTTCCTT
>NW_017728949.1:43615629-43626483 GCF_001723895.1 Crocodylus porosus
CCAGTCCCCTCACTTTAGGAATCTGACAAACCCTTTGTGAAATATCAGCTATATTCCTGGAAGAATTATACTCCTCTGTTCACTGGACAGTAACATCTCTGTTTTTTTAAGGCTGCTGCTTCCTTCTAGTCTTTTAAGAGATACTGTGTTTTTTCTATCTCTTGATACAGAATGTATCTTCAATCAATGTCACATGGAATGTCTCAATACACAAGCATTGTGAAGTAAGTATTCAATTTACCAAAACAGTAATTTTTAAAATTATGTTTTTGAATACATAACTCTCTTTCTCCCTCTCTCTATATATTAAACACTGAGAACTAGTATTGTACCTTTCATCTTTAAAGTGCTGCACAAACATTAACTAACTCTAACAAAACTCCTGGGAGGTAAGGCTAGTCTCCCAACCACTGTATCATTTACCTTATCATTACTCACTTACCATTTACCACAATATCATTTATCTTAATTTAATAGGATGGAGAGGAGAATATGGGGTAGCATTATGCACTTATTTAAGAGTCATTAGCTAAACTTAATAAATATTCTTATTTTAATCAACATTTCAAAACAATGACGTTCTCAGCTGAAATCCCTACTAAAGTTACTGGGAATGTTGCCTCAATAAAAACAGAGAAAAGATCTCATGAGTCACTGTCTTTTTCACCTTCATTGCTACATAGCAAGTATACTTGGCACACTGAGTGATTCAGAAGGAAGCTATTCTATAGTGCCAACGATTCTTTTTAATGAGATATAGTTATCAGTTGATTTATGGATTTCTCTTGACTGTTCTCATTTACTTAGTTCTAAATTAAGAAAAAGATAATTTGTATTCTAGAAGTAAAACTATGTTTATAAGAGAACAGAGTAATCACAAGACCCTTTTAAATCAGAGGTTTAGAAATGCACACAGTGAGATTTGGGATCATTTTTCCTAAACTGCCGCAACAGAGAAACTGATTCTAACAATGTTTCCAGCTCCGTCTATTAAATTGTACAGCAGAGACCCAAGAGAAAACAGTACATTTACAGTTTTATCTAGTTTTCCATATTAGTATAGCATTACCTTATCTCAGGAGCTTAATGTAGGGAGAGACAAAGGGAACTTTCTGCCTCAGCTTTTTGATACCCTGATGACCTCCTACTGGGAGATGCTATGCTCTCTGTTAATTTAGATACCATATGCCTGGTTGGTCACCAATTCAGTTGCAGCTCTGTACTTTACAACCCTAGCAGGGATTCTGATCACAGTGTCTATAAAACTAGCCACTTCCTCTGTTTTCTGTTGTCTTTCCAATCAGATTATCCTTAGCTAAACAGTATTCTCTTTTGCACATTAAAAATGGCACTCTATATGTGTGTGTGTTTGTGTGTATATGGATGTGTATATATGTGTTATACATATAAGGAGGGATGCAGCAACATTTTTGCAGTGCACACAGTGAAGCACCACACAGCATGAGAGCACTAGATGGGGAGAGCTGTAGTAGGCAGGGAATGCAGTTAATTGCACAGGCAATAAACCAGAATCCCTAGTAAGGAATGGGGCATGATAGGTGGGCAGACAGCACTTCCTTACTGTATTAACAAACTCCCATCTTAGCTGCAGTTAATGTAGTTGATGCTCAAATCAGGAAATAGAGGGCCCTGTCCCTCTGGGGGAACAGCACTCCCCTTCCTGTGTGTTTAGGATTGCCCAAACCCTCTGTTGGGAATATTTAAGTTCATCTCTCTAACTCTCAGTTGTGTGAACTAGGAGTGGGCATGTTCAGAAAAGGTTCCAGGCAAACCATGCTGACTGTGGGGAGGAGCACAGAAAGGGCACAAAGAGGTTCATGAGCTCCGACACTGGGATAGGGGTGATGAAAACACCCACTGAGATGAATTGAAAAGTCCATACATTTCAGAGCAACTGTTTTAGGAAGTATACATCTCCATGGGGTGTTCTCATTCTGAAAGGAATGGGCCACTTCACACCTCTCTGAGCTTCCTATGCCATACATTGATATGTAAAACCTCTTCTCTTTATGGTAAACCCATATTTGTGCTAGTGGGTCAGCATCTCCATTGGTTTGTTCCCTTCTACTCCCATGTGGTATGGGCAATGTTCACAGCTCGACCACTGCCCTAACATTATTCCTCAAAGTTTCAGGGGTTCCCAGGTGTCATGGCACGGCCAGAAAAGGGATAGAACTCATGTGCACAGCTGTGGGGACATGTGAAATGAAATAGAGGTCTCAGTTTTGTGTGTGTGTGTGTGTGTGGTGTGCATGAACATAAGGAGGATCTGAGCAATGGCCCTGGTGAATGAACATTTTTGGAGGAACTGAAGCAGTGGGAGCGGAGTCTGAGTTTCTTGGGGGAATATGGGCACAACAATGAATGGGAGTCTTGGAACAGTGCAGGAGGAGTGCAGAACAAAATAAGGGGGTTAGAGCTAAGAATTGGGACTTGTTGGGAATGCTTCAGTTTTGTCCATCAATCAATTCTATTTAAATGTTCCTGATCACTTTAGTATCTGAGGATGACCTGGTTTTTTATGTATTCAGCTGCAGGTCACACAGGAAATCTGTGACTGAGCAGGAAGCCAAGGTATTTTAAGTGCTGGATAACAATCCTTGACCATCATATCTTCTGTGCTCCCCCACAATGCACAAATCTCCTTCTATTTTGACTCCATTTACTTTATGCTAGTACTGCTCCTAAATGCTCTCTCCAGATCTTCAACCTAGAAATTTGATGTTTCCAGGCTGACATCTACCTTTCTATGAGAAGGACAGCTGATGAGAGGGAATTAGGCTGTACTGGACAAGCTGAGAGATGGGAGATGGAAATGGTGCAGGAGCAGTTAAGGGACTAAGATAAAGCAGTACATGCTGTTTTGCAGAGTACTCACTGCCAAAAAGCTATGGACAGTAGGGTAGGAAATGGAGATGCTGGGGTACAGAGAGGTGCTGAAAATCATTTTTTTTAAAAGCCAAGGAAAGTGCATGGCCCAAAATGTCACTAGTAAGGATTCAGGTTGTCTGGTGAGACCTAATATTCTCACGAAATGCTGAGTTCAGTTAAACAAACTCTGAAACCCAGGAAATAAGATATTAGGTAATGCAAGCTTAAACTTCTGAAAACAGGAAATACAGAATCAAGGTGCACATCAATAAATACAACCTTGGTTTGGCCCCCTTTGAACAATGTCCCAACATGTCCATCACACACACTTCCACTCTGCCCTTGTAGAAAATGCAGAATATGATAGCCTTAGAGCTTGTTTAGCTAAGGCAAAAGTTGTGTGTAGGTGGAGTGTACTGCACAGGAGTTGCCTACACTTGCCTTACATTCAGCCACTGAGCTTATTTTAGAAAAACAACCTGGCCCTAGCTAAATTTTATAACCCCTTCCATCTTTTATCAGCTTTTATTAGGTACATCTGTTGGTCCAAGCTCCTGTCCCTAATCACTCCTATATGAGTGATCAAATGAAAGAGTACCTGGAGGGATCCAGTCTGCCTCATATCAGTTCTGAGTTCCCTGGGCTGTGGCACTAGTGGTACACAATTGTCTCCTGGCCTTGGTGAAAGTGTGTAACGAGGGAGAAGTCAGAGTACAGTGTAATATACAATTAGGTATATTCTGCCAGGCTTCTTCAGCTATTCCCTCCACCATTCAGTTTAACTATGTGTAATACAATGGATGCAATTGAAGTGCATACAAATAATTCCCAGCAGCTATGGCCAGCTCCAAGGCAGGGGGCAGAGGTAAGGTTGCACAGAGATGCAATTCTGTACATCCTAGTTTTCAGAAATTTAAGACTTTTCATAATTCTTTACTTCCCATTTTCAGAGGTTTAGCTGAACTCATTGTTCTAGAATCGCCAGGCATCCTTAATTCCGTGTCAACAGTTTTTAGGCATTTAATATTTCCCTTGTTACTTTATAGCCTAACCATTTTTAATTTGTTTCCTCAAATGTTCCTGTCTTATGACGTAAGTCACAGCCAGAGCTTTTCATCCGGGGCTTTTCATAATCTGGCCACAAGTTTCAATTCAGATCAGCTCATAAGGGATAGAGAATCATTACCATCTGACAGCTGTTCAGCGGTGTCTCTACATGCAATGAGTTTCAGCCCAGCTTCACATCATAATTTGCAGGCTGCATGAGGCATACAAATGGTCCAGTGGAGATTCACAAGATCCTGGGAGCAAACTTGTACCACTGCTTGGGGTGGTACAAGACTATACTTGGTTAAACATATTTTGTGAGCCCAGGGTCTGCTTATTGATTATTTTGTCCACAATTCAAACGTTCATTAATTTTAATAAAAATTAGTTGGTCCCACCTTTTCAATGATTCCGTTTTGCTGGGATAGGGACTTTGTATTTTACTGCATGTAAAAGCATCTAGAATTCTTGAGACATGGCATACATAATAGCGTCTATAACTAGGCATTCTACGTCTGTTTGAATTTGTTTTCCTGCTTTAACTAGCAAATATAAAGTGATACGTTTTAATCTCCTTTGATCTTTTGATATCAGGATGATATCTTTTGACCAGCCTTATATGAAGGGATCCAGGTGTCATTCAGTACATACAACACTGTGAATCCCACACGGGGAAAAATTCTGAGCCCCTCGTTACCGCTAGAATGAATAGCTTTTGAAAGAAGGAAATGAACTCCATCGCACATATTTACCTCTTACACCCCCAAGCCACATACATATGTAAATACTCTTTGTTAAAATATTTTCATGAATATGAAGGAGATATAACAGGTGGTATCTGTGTGATAAATTGGAGTAGAATGTGATAATTAAATGTACCATACCTATACAATTTATCACATACCTATGATTTCATCACCTGCTCACTAAACCATCTCCCTGGGGTTTCAAAAGCCAAACCTCTCAGCAGTGTAGAAAAACTGCTAGCTTTCAGAATCAAACTACCCCAGAAATGTTTCCTTTCCACCTAATGTTAGTATTTCTCCCAAGCTCATACTGACTCAAGACCCCAGGCATACAGGGCTTTGTCCAGTTTTGTAAAATGTCCTGATTTTGAACTCTTCATATCTTGTGGTACTGAAAGGTTAGAGGAAAGAATGTTTACTTTTTACTGTGCGTCAAGGGAGATTTTTTAGTACTTGCAAAGGAGGCTCAGCAATTGCTTCTACCCTTGGAACTCCCAAGATTTTAGATTCTAACATAAAAGCAATTTTATGTAATGTAATATTAGGTAACCTTTAGAGGTTAACCATCTCAAACCCTTTTTCTTTTGAATTGGAAAAGCACAAAATAAAACAAATGGTGACTTTGATCTCAGATTCCCCCTTCCATCAAGAAGTGAGATAAAACTCAGGGGTGTAACAGGTAATGTTTGTTTCCTAGAAGCAAACCCCAGTGCTGCCACTCACCCATGAAAAACACCAGTTTGGTACCGCCAAATCCTGTCCACACCATGACATCACAAAACTGAATTTGGCAGCTCCTCCCCGCATAGAAGTGCCAACCTGATCTCTGCCTCCTTCTCTAATAATGCCCTGACTCCCATCATTGGCATTGCCTTTAACTTAGCGTTTGCAGCTCATGCCTCAGTTGTTTACTGGTAGTTACGCTGCTGATAAGACCTATCTTCCCTCAGTTCACAGAGCTGACCCCACTTATGGTTTCTGCATCTTGTTTATACCTTCACCCTAATAACCACATTTCATTAAAAAATTTGTATCATTATACTTGTGTTCTTAACATTTGTGCCTTCAAATAAAAATTAAGTGTCTCTAGAATATAAAACAAGTGCACTAGCAACTGTTTTTTCTCTCTGAATATCTAGGTACTACAGCTTTTCTAATATAGCCAAACCATATACATTTTACCTGTATACAGAGGTTTTATGATGGGTGTACGAACTCTCTGAAAAAAATGATGGTGTTGCAAACTGGGCCAGAAATTACTTACTACTTTTGAGGACTGCAGCCACAATATATTCCTGTGTGTGTGGTAATAAGTAGACTCTGAAATAAAAGACCTTCTAACAAGTTTTGGGAGAGTCCAGCTTGAATGAAAATATGCAGAACACATCAAAGCATGAAGCTCAATAAAGATACAAGCTAGCCCAGTTACATATCTAGTGTAACAATCCATGATCATATAGGCATACAAATACTACATTTGCTAGTTAAACCTTCTGAGTATATCCTTATGTACTGGGTTCAGCAGATTTTTATTTAAGATTGCAAGTCATAGTTTCATAGTAGCTAGGGCCAGAAGGGACCCAAACAGATCATCAAGTCTGACCCCCTGCCTTGGGCAGGAGTGCATGCTGGGGTTATACGACCTCAGTCAGGTGTCTACCCAACCTCCTCTTAAAGACCCCCAAGGTAGGAGCAAGCACCACTTCCCTTGGAAGTTGGTTCCAGGTCCTAGCTGCCCTAACCATAAAGTAATGCCTCCTGATGTCTAGCCTGAACCTGCTGTCTATCAACTTATGGCCGTTATTCCTAGTGTGGTGCCCAGGGGAACAGGGCATCTCCTACACCCTGACAATCCCCCCTGGTGAATTTGTAGATGGCCACCAGATCCCCCCTCAGCCTTCTCTTGTGGAGGCTGAATAGGTTCAGGCCCTCTAGTCTCTCCTCATAGGACCTGCTCTGCTGCCCCCTGATCATGTGAGTGGCCCTCCTCTGGACCCTCTCCATGCTAGTCATATCTCTCTTGAAGTATGGTGCTCAAAACTGGACACAGTACTCCAACAGTGGCCTGACCAATGCTGCATAGAGGGGGAGTATCACCTCCCTGGACCTGCTTGTGATACATCCGTGGATGCATGACAAGGTGCGGTTAGCCTTACTGACAGGTTCCTCGCATTGGCGGCTCATGTTCAACCTAGTCAGCTATGACTCTAAGTTCCCTTTCCACCTCTGTGCTGATGAGAAGGGTGTTCCCCAGTTTATAGGTATGAAGACCATACACTAAAACTGAAGGAGAATCTCCATTAGCTGCTGTAAAAGTAGGATTGAGGTATCGGTACTTATGTCCTCTTGTAGGCTAGGATAGATCTTGTGAGTTCCATGGAAGGCCCCAAAACACAGGCACACACATGCTCACATGTTAATGACCTCAGCATCCTTGGGAAGGAGGGTCAGTTCTTAGGGAAAGAACTCAGAAACCCCACAACAGGTCGGAATGTATTTAATACTATAAATTTTTATTTGAAATCTCTGGGTTTATCTTGTGAATGAAATTTGCATACCTATCAATGCTAACATTGTGTAGCATCCTTGAAAGAATCTCAAGGGACTGCAGTGTGAGTAATCTAAACCTTGTCTACACTTGTGTGAAGGTGCCACGTGTCCAGGCCCTTACACTATATAGTAATTCTTACTTTGCTTTTTCTCAGTAATCAGAAATCACACTTAATTTTAACCAAACATTTTTCTGCTACAAATTCCACCATGAATATATTTATTTAGGTTTCATCCCTAATTAATCTCTCTGTGTCACATTCCATAGACTATAATATTACATTAGGAAGCATGGTACAAAAACATGTCACCTCAAACTAATTCATTCTTAGAAGCCAGAACTGTTTTCCTCATTGTTTTCTCTAATATTTTGTTACCTGTACAGAAAGAAGCCACTGTTTTTGGACCATCTTAGCTGAAACGATCTGGGAGCAGAGCAAATGATATTCACAAGATTGCTTCTGTTGTCATTCTTAAACTTCATATACTTAGCTATCTAGTGAATGCGTTGTATTTCTCCTAACTTGAAAAGAGGTTTCTGTCTTATTGTTGCAATTTATTAAGGGCAAACAATCTAGGGCTTATAATAGGCCTGTAGGCAGAACAAAGCCGTTGTCAAATGGAAGGGGTGGCTGCTCAGTTGGGTAGCATGTAAATGTGCAAAAAGCACTGTGCTGTTCAAAGATACAAGACATGCTTTTTAAATAAAACATCTCTCATATAATTGAGAGTTGCCATTTAACCGTTGTGTTGGAAATGTTAATTAAAAAAATAATTTAGTTCAAGAAAAGAAATAGAGCTATAATAGTATATTTTTGTAAAATCTAAGGTTAACAGGAAAAAACACATATATCACTTAGGCTTGGATCAGAATGTTGAGTATTATAGGGGTCTAAAAAGGCAGCTTCATTGATATTTTAGATATTCATGTTATGTCAGTTAATTTAAGTTTATTGACTAATCTATTTAACCAGACAGATTGTTTGAACCTTATCGTATCCAAGTCATGTTTGTTTGTTGCTTTTTAAAAATAAAAATACTCATTTTAACTATTACTTTGATGCACACTGCTGTTTAAAAAACTAAGCCTGTTTCTCATTCTGCAGTTCATTTAAGATTTCTAATTATGTGCCTCCTTTGCAAGGGCGGAAATTAAAATGACAGATAAAGATAACAATGTAATAGGCATTTTGAATGCAGTGGTCCACTCGGGCGGGAAGAATTATTTTTTCTCTTGTTTTTAAAGTGATAATTGGGACAGTATCTTCATTATGATTTTGACTTTAACTTTTCATAATGTTTCAAGACTTTACTACTTGGCAAAGACAATTGGGACAGATTTCTTTATTTTTTCCTCTGGCCTAAAACTCAAAACCCCCCACTTCCCAAACTGTTACCACCGAAGAGTTTATTAAATGGCTGAAAAAGACAGCTGGTCCCACCATCTGTTAAAATTTTTCAGGGGCCAAATGAAACAGGTTACACCTTTAACCATGCCAAGTCTTCCAATACCCCCTTCCTCTCACAGCCTGTGGAGGGCTAATCTGAATTTCACGCTCTGATTTTGCTTTCGCTAATGTCTGAGCTTCTTATGTGTGCTTCTCATACTTGCTTATATTCTCTTCTCTGTAACAAAAGCTACCGGCTCCTTTCAGCCAACCTCATTTACAATCAACGGAATCCTGATTCTATAGTTCCCTTTACAATAAGATACTGTACCTTGAAGGAAACCCACAGAGAACTAATATCTGACTTTTCCTGAGCAAAAGGGAGGACCAGCAGTCATTTCTGTTGTTTTGCAACCACTTTTCTATAAATGCTAATGGAGGTAATTCAGATGTGCCAACAAAGACATAGTCTGCAACACACTGCAGGTGTGAGAGGGCTGAAACAAAAGGGATGCTAACCCTAATGGTATTTCTTGTCATTAACAATTCTTTGATGTTCACACTCGAGGCTCTCTTTTATCTTGTAGTTTTTCAGCCATCTTTGTTAACATGCAGTGCAACTAAATCTTTTTTTTCCCCTAGCCTTTAAAGACATCTGCAAAATGTTTATGCAAAGTTAGTTTCCATAGCTTCTTTCAGTAACATACAGTGAAGTAAAATGAGATAAAGCTAGTAAGGTTATTATTAAAACATCAGCAAGTTCCTATCATTAAGTGAAAGAAGCAGATCAATAAAAAGAAGCACTTACTGTTACTTTAATAAGGATGAGTTTCCTGTAACAGGACTGGGGATTAACTTCAGTGCAACTGAAGTGGTGTTTGTAATACAGGAGCTCTGGTGATAAGAATAGTTTGTTTCACTTGTTCTCATCAAAAAAAAAAATTTAAAATTATTCAGAAGCATTAGATCAATATGTTTATATATTGAAAAGGTTTTTTAATAGAAAGTATTTAAGGCCATTTAGTTTTATAGAGGGATTTCTTTACCACTAAGCAGGCAATGGCATTCAGTCAAGGAGCTGTGGGTGGAGTTTCTCCACATCCATCTGTCTTTTCATGACTTACAGGTGGAAAAATGATGTTTTTAAAAATGTACAACTCAGCAGGATGATTGCAAAATGAAATGAACAATCAAAACACAAAAGACACCGTTCTCGGCTACTGCATGGTACCTCCAAACAGAAACTGTAGCATAAAGCTGCAAGGATTTGTGTATGCTACCAACAAACCCAGAATTTTACTCTCAAGTCATCAGTCATATCCTGTTAGATCAATCATATTTTATCACTGTAAGTTGTGTTATTGTTGCAGCATGCAGGAATGTTAAATGAATACAAAATGTTCCCCTTTTCAGTTAGATTTCTGCTGTAGAACTATATATTAGCAATTGTTTTTCAAATTGTTGATAATAATATTACCGGAAGTCAGAAGATACAGGCCTTGTGGTTTCTCTATGAATGAGTTGCTTTTGTCAGTCTTTCGAAATTCTACCTCTTATTGATTAATTTAGCCAACCAATGATCTCTTTCTGGATTAGTTATGGCATGTATCTCTGAATTGTGATAGACAGTTAAAGTACTTCACATGGTTCTGTCACTGCCAATGCTGAATATCATGAAGAAGTAGAACAATACTAAGGAACAACAATCATATTAATATTTGTCTTTCACAGAACTTCCTTATCATAAAGTGTGAGGTCAAAATGAAAACACTGCACTTAGCATAATCTTTCCCCGGAGTGTTGGTGAACAGAATGCTTAGGTACTCTCAGCTCTTGTTTATCTACGCAGAGGTGTAACAGGTAGAGTTCATATCCTGGGAAGCAGACTCATACCTAGTAGGCTAGGGATAGAAATTACATATACACCAGTATAAGTGATTGGTAACTAGTTCAAATGCAAGATTCTCCACCTTGGGAAGAAAAACCTGCAGCATCCTTATAAGTTTGGCAGTGTTACACTGGCTAACGCTACGGATGAAAGGGACTTGGGGATCATGATTGACCACAAGATGAACATGAGCCTTCAATGTGATGCTGTGGCTAGTAAAGCGAGCAAAACACTGGCTTGCATCCATAGAGGCTTCTCAAGCAAATCCGGGACATCATTCTCCCGCTGTACTCGGCCTTGGTGAGGCCGCAGCTGGAGTACTGCGTCCAGTTTTGGGCTCCAC
>NW_017728949.1:43627008-43631439 GCF_001723895.1 Crocodylus porosus
TGATCTTCTGAGGTCTCTTCCAGCCCAAATGTCTGTGAAATTTGTGAAAATCTGTGAAATATGTAACATGATAGAAGTCCAGTGATCATAAAGCACTTACAAATGTCCAAAACCGGTTTAAGAAAAACCTGGATGGACATAATATCAAACTTAATTTATTTAGGTTAAAATTGGTTTATTGAATTTCTGCTCCAGATCCCCTCCAGATTCAGGTTAATTTACAGCACCCCCAGCATCCCAGGATGCTTTGCACCTCTGCAGCAAACCCCTCCTCTCCTGCAAGGCAGGTGGGCCAGCTTTGGTGTATGCTGTCTTCTCCAGCAGAGCAGGGAGGTGTGCTCTAGCACTCCCCAGCTTCAGGCCTGTGGCTGCATTTCCAGAATTACAAGTGAATATCTGGTCACTTGCTTATCAGTTCAATCTATGCAGTTTAGCCCAACCTCTGAAGATTGAATCGATTCAGCCTCAGGCTTTTTGACTGCCTGTACTTAGCAACAGGGTCTGTGCCCTGGGACACTGGAATGCAATCAGGTATGTGGAGCAGGGTGGAAATAGGATACACCTGTGAGAGGAAATATCACTGACAACAAGCAGGTAAACCCTCCCTTGGCTCTGCAGCTGCTGCAGTTTGATATGGCAAGAGAGGATCCAAAGCTCTTAACTTGGTGGTGGCTGCAGAGCCAAGGAAAGGTTAATCTGGCTCTTGGCAGTGATACCTGACACCTCATCTAAGAGCAGCAAGTTTTCCATGGGGAAGGACTGACTGGGAACTCCTGACCCTACACTGTTCCAAAAGGCCCCGCTCCAATGATTTTATAATCTCAGTAGGAAATGGCTTGTGACAGGAGTCTCTGTGGAACCCTCACTTTAAATTGCTTAAGTTCAGCGCCTGTCAAAAAGAAGGAAACAGTGGTAACACTGACCTAATTTGCATAACTGCATAAGCCTCTCACTCAACATCACCCCTGTGCTAGTACTGGGCTTCAACACAGCAGTACTATTTCCTGATCTACTGCACCCATGGATTCCAGCACTGAGCTCCCATACTACCTCTGACAATGCACTATAGCTATATTTTCACTGCTTTTGCTATTTGAGTCCTAGACTTCAATAATTCTACCAATACATTGCAATCTGAGCCTGCCATATTCCTGCTTCTTCAATTCTGGGACTCTCCTGAGCAGAGATTTCTACTGGTGTCAATAATGTGCTAGCTTGGTGATGCTGGGAGAATAAAATGAGGCTCTCAGACTTATTTTTGCTCATGTAATAAGTCAGATTTTGGGATGTGAGTCTCCTGAAAAAAGATACAAATATATGAATGTGTTGGTTGACTGATTCTCTCTCTGTGCAGTGGTTAACAACAGTTTACAACTATTTAAGACATTACTGCTGAAGTTGTGTAAAGAGCTCATCCTCTGCAACTGAATAACAATGAAGCCTGCCAAGCAAAAGAATGAAATTTATCTCATTATTGGCCCAGATGACTCAAATATACAGAATCTGGTTTAAGGAAGCAACCACAAGGTGGTTTTCTTACTAATTTACTTTAATGGTACACTTACTGAGAATTATAGTAAGCAGTCCCTGATGACAGATTATATATACATTTGGTGTTCAGATGAAGAATGGATTCTGAAATATAACAATGAATTTCTAAGAGTTCTTGAGAAAGTATTGAGAATAGGACTTGTACGTGCAGACTTTGTTGAGCTTTGGCTTAGGTCCAAAGGATTGCACACAAGCATTCTGAAACAACCTTATTTGAGTGGGAGTAGAATTTGATGCTACTATCACAGTGCTGGGAATCCTGCTCTGCTGCTAAGGAGGGATTTATCCTCCTTGCTAGTGTCCTGTTACAACAGCTCCTCAGGCTGTCCTGTCTTAAAAAAAGAGCACCAACAACACCAACAGCAAAATACTGTATTATTGCTAATATTCTATTAACAGGGATGAAAGAAGCCAGCTGGAGTATCAGGGATACATCCATTATCATACACCAGTAAAATTTCTGGTGATCAAAACTGGTGCCATTGGGTTTGCCCTCACACAATGCTACTTTATAACTGTAAGAAGTAGGCTGAACCATATATTTTAGTCTTCATTTGAATCGTTTGGATAAACAAGAGATTATGGCCAAAGATAGTTTGTCCTCCCTGGTTTAGCTCATACTGGGAAAGAATGGAATTTTAGGAAATGCAAAGAATAGTTTAAAGCTTCATGTTTGAGCTCTATTATTCTTTTCTCCATTAATACTTTCACAATGAAAACATTGCCACAATTTTTATAGACTAGGAATCTTTTTCTTTGACAGTAATAGTTCTCTTTTCTCAGAGGTTAATGTTTATTATTGAGGTGGAGTCTGCTTTTGCTTACATCAGTTCCACTCTGATGTAATTTCATTGACATCATTACAGTTAATAGCGATTTACACCCAGATGACATCAGAATTAGAAAGGTAGAATCGAGCTCCAGTATAGCATTTCCCAGTAGGATCTGCCTAAGTTTAAACATGAAACAGTTTAATATTTAGTATGATAGAAATTGCTATTGCATAAGTAGGAACTTCCAGGCACTTCTCAAATATTAATGAACTAAGCCTCACAACTTAACTGAAAGATAAAGAAGTTATTAGTGTTATTATACTTGCATTTTACAAATGGGGAAACAGCCACTGGGAGGTCACGGAGGAATCCAACAAAACAAGCAGTGCCATGATTCAGATCTCTTGATCTCCAGCCCTCTGCTTTAGCCACACATCTAGATTTTCATTCCCTGATCAGGACATTAATCCTGAAGTCATAACCCTTTCCTCACATTAAATTAAAACTAAAGAAAAGTTGTTGCAAGGAAACCCTATATAACAGGGGTGAGCTAAGCTTCTTAACCCTTCTAAGCAGCAAACCAAAATGTTGACATAACTGAGAGCTGTAGCATGCTTTGATGCACAGTGCCCTAGAGACAATGGTCCGCACACAGCATCCCTGCTCAGACAGTAATTTGTTGTTAAATGACATCTTAGGATAAATAATAAGCACAAACTGAATAACATTAAAAAAAAACAGGACATAGTAAATAAACAGAAAAAGAAGAATGCTGGAGCCACAACCAGCAAGTAGCAAGTGGCTACAAGCAGCTGGTGAGCTGCAGTTTGGCTGCTCCGATATATACTGTCATGCCCCAGTTCTGACAAGTTGTATTTGGTGACTGTATTCCTTTCTGCAAAATCTAACATGGACCAACTGATGCCAGGGAGAGTTGACTGCTTATTTGTATCTTAGGCTTTACACATGTATTGAGATATGCTGATAATATACCAAAGATCCCTGTTTTTGACATGCTTATTGACATGCAAACTAGGGGTGTGCAAAATGGCTGCGTTTTGATTTGGTTTCAGATTCAGCCGTTTCAGAGGACAGTGATTCGTTCTGGTGTTTCAGATCACTGTCCTGTTTTGTTTCAGCAAAATCTGTTTGATGAATCTCCTCCAAATCTCTTCTGAACGGGCTTCAAGGGAAGCTTTGCATAGCCCTACCCAGCTGGGTGGGGCTTGGGGCCCCAGTGGGGAACAGGGTGGGGCTCTCAGTGCAGGTGAGGAGACTCCCGGTGCAGATCTCTGCTCCCTGCAGAGCCAGGTCATACAGCAGGGCTGAGCTGCTCCCTGCTGCGTGACTTGGTTCTTCAGGAAGCAGAGATCTGGGGATCTATGGGGTGGGGAGGAGACCCTGGCATGGATCTATGCTCCCTGAAGAACCAGGTCATGTGGCAGGGCAGTGCTGGTCCCTGCCACTTGACCTGGCTCCACAGCAAGCAGAGAACTGGGGCTGCATGGGGCAGGCAGCAACAGGGCGGAGATCCTGGCGTGCATCTCAGGTAGCAGAGAACCATGCTGGGGTTTCCTTGCTGCCGCTGCCCACCCCATGCAGCCCCATGTCGCTGGGGCAGTGCGGGGTGGGTAGTGGCAGTGAGGAGACCCCTGGCTTGGATTTCTCTGTGGAGCAGAGTCATGCAGCAGGGCAGCAGCATACGGCTATTTCCCTGCAAGCTTGGCTCCAAAACTCCGAAATATTTCCAAAATGTTTCGGATGTCTTGTTTCATTTCAGAGGTGTTTGTGAGCCTTCTGTTTCAATTTGGATTTGGTGTTTTGGGAGCCAAAACAGCCTGAAACACCTCTGAAATGAAACAGCTGCCAAAATTTTACACAGTCCTAATGGAAATCCAGTGCCACATGGAAGTGGATCTGCTATGCTTTTTTCTGGGGGTAGCTTGTGCAGAGCAGGCATGCTATGCCTCACTGAGGTACTGCCTCCTGGGGTCAAGGGGCAATCTTGATATGTCATAGTTTCATAGATGGTAGGGTTGGAAGGGACCTGAGCAGATCATCAAGTCTGACCCCCTGCCATGGCAGGAAAGAGTACTGGGGTCAAACG
>NW_017728949.1:43632062-43634989 GCF_001723895.1 Crocodylus porosus
CCCATCCTGTTCTCATCTGCCCACCCCTATAACCTGCCTAGGTCCGATTGTAGCCTATTCCTTCCTTCTAGCGTGCCCACTTCCCCCAACATCTTAGTGTTGTCAGCAAATTTGAACAGGGTGCTTTTTACCCCCTCGTCCAAGTCGCTGATAAAGATTTTGAACAGTGCGGGCCTGAGGACCGAGCCCTGCGGAACCCCACTGCCCACATCCTTCCAGGTTGAAAATGACCCATCCACCACCACTGTCTGGGTGCGGACCTCCAGCCAGTTGGCGACCCATTTGACTGTGTAGGTGTTGATACCACAGTCACTAGTTTTTTAATGAGAACGGGGTGAGAGACAGTGTCGAAGGCCCTCCTAAGTCCAGAAAGACTATGTCCACTGCTACCCCTGCGTCTAAGGATTTTGTGACCTGGTCACAGGAGGCCACTAGGTTGGTCTGACAAAACCTGCCTCTAATGAACCTGTGTTGGTTCCCTTAAGCATAATCTCCCCTGCTGGCCCCTCGTGGACATGCACTATGATAATTCTCTCAAAAAGCTTCTCCAGGATCAAGGTAAGACTAACTGGCCTATAGTTCCCTTGGTCTTCCTTCCTCCTTTTTTTGAAAATGGGAACCACATTGGCCCTCTTCCAGTCCTCTGGCACCACACCAGAGTACCACGAGTGCTTGTAAAGCCGTGCCAGGGGTCCCACAATGACCTCAGCTAATTCCGTCAGTACTCTGGAGTGGAGATCATCTGGACCAGCTGATTTAAATATGTCCAGTCCCTCCAGAAGTTCCCTGACTAGATCCTCCCTGACCCTCACTGACCCTGATATGTCCTTAGGAACCTGTTTCACCACTATACATAACAAATTGCTTCACACTTAACACTCCACCCTCTGCTCATGGTGACAATAAGATACTTCAGATAAATCAATTCCTTTAGTTTTATACACACCAGTGGAAGCTGGCAGTTATCCAGTCAAGTCTATGATATTTTTAAAGATATAGTAGAAATTGAAGGGGTCCAAATATAGATAACACTAATTAGAGGCATGACTGATTCTGCGTGAAGGAAGTTTTAAATGAAAGAGACTGAGAGAGAAACATAAGGGGGTATATAAACATGCATGATGCAGAGAAAGTAAATAGGAAAATCCTATTTATTATATTGTTTGGATTACAAATTTGCCTTTTTTTTCCTTCAGAAGAACCATACAAATTGAATGTATACATGGGGTTGTCTTATAACTGGTCTCATTACAGTCTTGGCTTTTGTACTTTTGGTATTTTTGCAAGGACATGGAACAAAGAATTTTTTCAGAGGAGTTTTTATTTTAGCATTTTAGTGCATTTAACTCATTGGATCTTTCTTTGGTTATTTGATTCTCCTGTGGGGTTTTGTAAGGGCAATAGGAATTCAAGGTTTTTATTTGGAGTTATTGATTTATGTTCAGGGAAAAAGATAAACCTGAACCGGAGAATATGGGGTCAGCCTATATGCCAGGTTGACTTGTAATTGGAAAATTTGGTATCGTCTTACAATTCAAGGCAAGGAGACATCCAGTTAAACTGAAGGGTAACTTATTTAAAATTGATTCAAGAATACATTTTATTTATACATAATAGTACAACTTTTTTTAATAAGTACCAGTGGAATGTATTTTCACAAGATATATTACAGGCTAGGGACAGAAGTTACACATAAACCAATTTAAGTAATCAGAAACTGGTTTAAACCTGTAACAGAACAGAAGTTCAGTTCATATAAACCAGTTTCAAAATGGCTGAAACTGCTTTAAGATAAACCTGATTGAATGTAGTATCAGACTTAACTGATTTGAGTCAAACTGGTTTATGAAACTTCTGTTCCAGACCCCTTCCTGGTTCAAGTTAAATCATAGCCCTCCAGCATCCCAGCATGCTTTCCAGCCCTGGGCTGTGCTATGTTGTCTGCTCCAGAGTAAGGTTAGAGCGGGGAGGCAGAGACTGTACCCCACAGCAAACCACAGCTGGGGTTTGGGGCCAGGGAAAGCGGGGCTGGGGAGGGTTAAACCTCGCTTCCCCAAGTACAGTGTTATGTTGCCCTGCTAAACTTACTGTTGCCTGCCACTGTGGACTACCAATCCCAGAGGCACCTGGAAGCAGGAAGAGGAAGTGATGAGCAACCCTGCACCGTCCTGCTACTGTGATTCTGGACTGCAAATCCCAGAGACTTCAGGAGCAGCAGGAAGAGGAAGTGAACACACAGCCCATGTTGGCTATGTGCCAGAGAGCTGTGCTCTAGTGCCTCCCTGGCTATAGCCACTGCAGGCATGTGGCCAGAAAAAGTAAATGTGTGTTCAGTTCTTAGTCAGTTTAATCTCTGCATCTTAGACTAACCTGCAAAGACTGAGTCGATTCAGTCTCAGGCTTTTTGATTACTTAACCTAAAAGCTTAATATTCTGTAAAAATAGAATCAATATATACATACATAATAGAAATGTCCATTTTTATATATTACAGGATTTGTACAATATCTTTTATTGGACCAAATGTATACATTTAACTGTATATATTTAAGTTTATGATGTATATGGTAAGAAAATGGAATTTCTATTCTGCTGGAAATACTATTTCAAAAACAGCTTTCACTCCAAATGAGAACACAAAATATAATTCTGAAATTTTCTGTGGAACAAAAATTTTAAAATATTTAAATTATGAATGATAAAAAATATTTTTAAAAACGTTAGTTCATATTATAAATATTTAATATAATATTCTAAATATCAGTATGTTATAAATCGGGGTAGGCAACTTTTTTTGGCTGGAGTGCCAAAAAACAACACAATGCCTACCTCGGAAGGTGCTGGAGTGCCGGCATGGCAGAAAAACAAAATAAGGGCAAGGGGTACATGGCAGGATGCCCTGCTTGTGTCCCTTGCCCCCCACCCGA
>NW_017728949.1:43635414-43645648 GCF_001723895.1 Crocodylus porosus
AGCAGGGGAGAGACTGGGGCTACACTGCCTAAGCCCCCTCCTTCACTGCCCACTCCAATGCACAGGTGCACATGCCAGTGCGGCGATGATGCCAGAGCCTGGAGCCCAGCACAGCTGTTTGGAACCTCCTGGCTGCAGCTGGCCCTGGCTCCGGGGTGGTGCTGCCAGCCGGGAGACCAGGTTGTTCCCAGTAGGCAGCAGGGATGCTGCAAGCCCTGCTGGGAGCAGCCTGGGCTCCATCGCTGGCAGCAGCTACCCAGAGCTGGGGCTGGCCATGGTGTGCCAAGCTAAATGGCCATGCGTACCATTTGGGGCCATGCATACCAGGGGTTGCCAACCCCTGTTATAAAATGGAATAAGACAAAAGATAAAATATAAAAAATAAACAAAAAGACTAAACAATTAATTTTGATAGTCTATTGAATACTATAACAAAAATGATATGTTTTACCAAGTGCTTGAATTTGGTAGAATGACATTTTCAGAGGGAAAATGTTCCAATCACATTTTTTCCAACCAGAGCATTATGTTGCTTTCCTTGGTTTCTTTCCCACTCATCTTTTCCTCTTTACTTGTGGCTGTGTTTATGCATGCATGCCTCTTCTTCCAGAAGTTCTGATAGCAGGCAGTAGCTACCACCATCAGGCCAACAGAATGCACATGCACCTAAATGCTTGCATTGCAACAGTTCTACACCATTGTTCAAGTTCACTTGGGGAAGACACCAACTGCAGATTCGATTGTGGAACCTCATTGACTATGTGGGAGTGACTTCACAAACCACTGAATGGCAGAAGAAGCTTTACTCCACTCACCAGTGCATTCTGCCTCTGTAACGAGGTTTTGAGTGTGAACACACTCAAAGGTTTCTGACAGAAATAGAGTTTTGTTGGAAAAATTTTGTAGTGCAGACTAAGCTTATGACATGTAGGACAACTGCATATGGGCAACTGGAAAATGTGTATCAGATTTCACGTACATTCAGAACAAACCATCTCAAAGCCATTTTCTATTTCTATCTTTAACACTGAAAATCTGTGAAACCAACCAACAACATTACAATACCTAACCATATAAATAATACAGTATAACCTCATAAATCCGGCATGCTCAGGACTGAGCACCTGAAAGAAATGTGAAAATTTCATTTTTCTGAAACTGGAGCGGTGGTTGGTCCTGGAGCAGTGGCCACACTTAGAGTGGGGTGGTGGATGTCAGTGGCAGCTGCTGTGTGCAAGCTTCCCCCTCCATGTCGAGGGGACAGGGGAGGCATCCCAGCCAAAGCTTTGTCTAGCTGGGTTTTAAAATCCTTCAAGGATGAAGCTTGCACCACCTCTCTGGATAACCTGTTCTGATGTTTTACTACCCTCATAGTGAGAACATTCTTCTTAATATCTATCCAAACTTCCCGTGTTGCAACTTGAGACTGTTGTTCCTTGTTCTGAAATCTGCCACCACTAAGAACAGTCTAGTTCTACCCCCTTCAGGTAGCTGAAGGATGCTATTAAATCCCCTCTCAGTCTTCTGTTCTCTTGACTAAATAAGCCCAGTTCCCCCAGTCTTTCTTTATATGTCATCTCCCCTAGCCCCCTCACCATTTTAGTTGCCCTCTGCTAGACTCTCTTCAACTTGTCCATATCCTTTCTGTAGTGGGGGGGGGCCCAAAACTGAGCACAGTACTCCAGATTTGGCCTTACTAGTGCTGAAGAGAGGGGAATAATCACTTCCCTTGACCTACTGGAAACACACCTACCAATGCAGCCCAGTATGCCATTAGCCTTCTTGGCAACAAGGGCACACTGCTGGCTCATATTCAGCTTATTGTCCACTGTAACCCCCAGGTCCTTTTCTGCAGAGCTGCTGCTCAGGCAGTCAGCCCCAGCCTCTACTGGTGCATGTGATTGTTTTGTCCTAAGTGCAGGACTTTGCATTTGTCCTTGTTGAATCTTATGAGATTCCTTTTGGCCCAATCCTCCAATTTGTCTAAGTCACTCTAAATCCTAGCCCTATTCTTTGGCATATCTACTACTTCCTGAAGCTTGGTGTCATCTGTAAACTTGCCAAGGGTGCATTCTATGCCATCTTTCAGGTAGCTGATGAAGACATTGAACAAAACTGGCCCTGGGCTGACTTCCTGGGCACTCCACTTGATACTGGCTGCCAACTAGACACTGAGCCATTGATTACTAGGGCTGTGCAAAGCTTCAATCCCTGATTTGATTTGGTGGAGATTTGGCCCAATTTGGTGGCCAAATCTCTGAATCCAAATCAAATCAGGAGACCCTTTAATCTCTCTGAATTGAATTGGAACCCTCCGAATTGATTCGGAGAGCTTCAGAAAGATTTGGAGATTTGGACATAGACACAGATTTAAATGTTTTTTCTACATACCTCTAGGTAGCAGGGGCTCATGAGCGCTGTCATGCTGGGGCACATGGAGCGTCCCACAGGAGCATGGGGGGCTCCCCAGCACGGTTGGCAGCAGACCCGGAAGTGGACCAGAAGCACTTCTAGTATACTTCCAGGTCTGCTGGGGAGCGCACTGAGGGGCCCTCCTGGTTCCCCCTCCCTCCCTGGCTCAGCGACTGGTGCCTCCTGGGTCTAGGGGGACACCCGGTTCACCCCATAGCTGATCGCTGAGCCAGGGAGGCGCAGTGGGCGGCCCCCCCTGCGCACTCCCCAGCAGAACCAGAAGTACTTCTGGTCCATTTCTGGATTTGCCATTGAGCATGTGGAGGGCCCCCTGCACTCCTGTGGGGCACTCCATGCACCCTGGCATTGCAGCATTTGCAAGCTGTGCCTGCTACCTCAAGATATGTAGAAAAAACTTTTGAAGCTGTGTCTATGTCCAAATCACTGATTCCCTGAATCTTCAGATTTGGATTTGGCTGAATCGAATAAGGGACAGTGATCTGAATCAACAAATCAAATCATTGTCCCTGATTTGGGCTGAATTCAATCTGAATTGAATAGGGCCCACTTCACACACCCCTATTGATTACTACTCTCTGAGCCTGATGCTCCAGCCACTTTTCTATCCTTACAGACCATTCATCCAGCCCATACTTCCTTAGCTTGCGTGGGAGAATGTTGTGGGAGACGGTATTAAAAGCCTTGCTAAAATTAAGGTGCACCACATCCACCGGTCTCTCCGCATCCACGGAGCCAGTTACCTCGTCATGGAAGGCAACCAGGTTGATCAGGTATGACTTGCCCCTGGTGAATCGATGCTGACTGTTCCCCATCACCTTTTTCTTCTCCAAGTGCTTAGAAATGGATTCCTTGAGGATCTGATCCATGATTTTTCCAGGGACTGAGGTGAGGCTGATTGGTCTATAGTTCCCTGGATCCTGCATCTTCCCTTTATTAAATATGGGCACTATGTTTGCCCTTTTCCAATCATCTGGGACCTCTCCTGATAGTCATGAATTTTCAAAGATGATGGCCAATGGCTCTGCAATTCATCAGCCAACTCCTTAGCACCCTCAGGTACGTCCTATCTGGCCCCATGGACTTACACATCCAGCTTTTCTAAGTAGTCCCTAACCTGTTCTTTCACCACTGAGGGTTTCTAACCTCTTCCCCAAACTGTGATGCCTGGTGCAGCAGTCTGGGAGTTGACCTTGCCTGTGAAGACTGAGGGGAAAAAAGGCATTGAGCACTTCAGCCTTTTCTGTATCCTCTGTCACAAGGTTGCCTCCCCCATTCAGTAAGGGACCCACACTTTCCCTGATTCTCCTCTTGCTGCCAGCATACTTGTAGAAACCCATCTTGTTACCTTTCACTTCCCTTGTGAGCTGCAACTCCAATTGGGCTTTGGCCTTCCTGACTTCATCCCTGTATGCCTGAGTAATGCTTTTACTTTCATCCCTAGTTATTTGTCCAAGTTTCCACTTCTTATAAGCTTCCTTTTTATGATTTAGTTTAATGAAGAGTTCCCTGCTAAGCCAAGCTGGTCTTCTGTCATACTTCCTAGTCTTCCTGCACACTGGAATGATTTGTTCCTGCACTCTCAGTAAGGCTTCTTTAAAGTACAGGCAGCTCTCCTGGACTCCTCTCCCCCTCAGACTTGCTTCCCATAGGATCCTGCCCATGAGTTCCATGAGTGAGTCGAAGTCTGCTTTTCTGAAGTCCAGGGTCCTTACTCTGCTGCTTTCCATCCTTCCTTTCCTCAGGATCCTGAACTCAATCATTTCATGGTCACTGCTGCCCAAGTTGCCATCCACTACTACATTCCCCACCCGTTCATCCCTGTTTGTGAACAGAAATTCAAGAAGAGCATGGCCGCTGGTTGGCTTCTCTAGCACTTGCACCAGGAAGTTGTCTCCAATACTCTCCAAAAATTTCCTGGATTGCCTGTGCACTGTTGTATTGTCCTCCCATCAGATGTCAGGGTGGTTGAAGTCCCCCATGAGAACCAGGGCCCGTGACTGGGAAAATTCTTCTAGCTGTTTGAAGAAAGCCTTATCCACCACTTCCTCCTGGTTTGGTAGTCTATAGCAGACCCCCACCACAACATCACCCTTGTTGCTTTCCTCTCTGACCCTAACCCAGAGACTCTCCACAGGCCTATCTCCAGTTTATTACTGGAGCTCTGAGTAATCATATGGCTCTTTTACATATGGTGCAACTCCTCCTCCCCTTCTTCCCTGCTTGTTCTTCCTGAACAGTTTGTGCCCATCCGTGACAGTGCTCCAGTCATGTAAGCTCCCACCAAGTCTCTGTTATTCCAATCACATCATAGCTCTGTGACTGTGCAAGGACTTCCAGTTTTTTCTGCTTGTTTCCCAGGCTGCGTGCATTTGTGTACAGGCACCTGAGCTAACTAGTTGATTGCCCTGATTTCTCAGGAAGTATGAGAACACCTTCCATGTTGCCCACTTCTGCTTGCTCTTTCACCAGATCTCCTGCTTCCTCACATGCTTTACTTGATCTAGGAACTGAATGCAGATTTCCTAGTCAGAAGACGACCTACAAATTGTAGCCAAATGCCCCAGTTAACATCTGCTCAGGCACTCAAACTGGGTCCCCTTCAGTGAAAGTTAGAGAGTAGGGCTGACAGGGTTTTTCTCTAGAAAGGATGTTTGACTCTAGATTTCAGACTTAGCTTTTTTCATTCATTCATAGTACATTTTTTCTCTCTGGTTTTTGGTGTGAGTCTGGTTTGAAGAGTCATTTTTAACTGATGGTTAGTAGCATCCAATGTAAGGATAAGACATTTATTGCTCTATTGGGGATTGTGAAGTCTGTGTGGCCTACTAGGCATTGTTGCTTTTAATTTTTGTAAGAACCTCATGAAAAGCAGATTGGCTTCTATTAGTGGACTGAAGAATTCTGTGCATTGAGGGAATGAAATAAAACCGTCATCAGAACTGGATCATAATTCATTGATTTCACATGATCTCTTGAGTGAAGTAGCCAGATTTGGACTCTTTTGCTCAGCAGAACCCCTGTTAGATCTCTGCACCTTTAAAACAATAATCTCTCCTAATGGGAAGATTTAGTTATCACCTCCCAGTTACAGTACAGACCCCCTTTGAGCTACTGCCAAACTCTAGCCCTTCATATATGGGAAAAGGACCACTAGGGGTTTGGTACCTCCTCCAAGGTCCATATGAGGCAAGAAGACTGGAAAGACTAGGAAATCTTCAGTCTCCTGTCAGCACTGAAGCAAGGTGAGAATTCCTAAACAGCAGTCAGCTGGGAAGGAAGAAGTCCAGCCTTACACAGATAGGACGCCATTGGAGAATGTGGGAGTTGCTTGACTCACAGGATTCAGCTTTGCATAACCAAAGATTGGTGGTTGGTGGTTCTTCAGAAAGGCTGCTTGGGTTCAGCCTGGACAAGGAAAGACAGAATTTTGATGGCAGAAATAAAATATCCTGCCCATTTTCTTCACTATGGGGTCAACAAACCCAAACACATAAAACTGTTTTTAGTCAATGTAGCAGCAAACTTATAACTCCTTAGCTAACTTCAGTGTAGCTGTTGTATGCTGACATACAGCTGCTTAGGATGTGGCTCTTTTCAAGAAAGCTCTGAAATACAATATACATGTACCCTAAATTGAAGATGAGAAGGGATCACCTGGTGGAAGCTGAGAGACATTTCCTAGGCACAGGAAACTAGATATGTCCAGTGAAGAAAGGAGGAGGAAGAGGGGGCATACAAGATATAAAACAGATATAAAAAGTTTGCAGTGTACTGTATGATTGTTATTATTACAAAATATTTTTTTTATGGCATGGCTGGTCACCATGTTGGAAGTCTATGAACCATTGTTCTAGACAAGATGCAAACATGTAAATGGGAAATTCTACCTCATATTGGTGTTGTATGTGTTTACTTCAACAAATCTAATAGAAGGGAAAAAGTTAAATTTTATTCTATGTGATTAAGACTCTCTGAAAATAGGTATGCGTGCTTGGAACCTACAGCTGCAACAGGATAGTAACAAGGATTTTCAGAATCAGGTGTTCTGGTAATTCTTTACACAATGCTGAAAGCCTAGTAATTTGTGGCTCAATGCTGTTATCTTCACTCACCATGAATATGATTTCCTCTGAAATAACTTCCATTCAGATATAACATAAAATCCTTTAAAACCAATTCCTGAAGATCTAAGGTTCATAAATCCTTAATGACAGGGAAACCAGGCACGATACACATATACACTAGGGCTGTGCAAAGCTTTGGTCTGTGATTCAATCTGGCAGAGATTTGGCCCGATTCAGTGGCCGAATCTCCGAATCTGAATCGAATTAGGAGACCCTTTAATTTCTCCAAATTGAATTGGAACCCTCCAAATTGATTCGGCGATTCGGACATAGACACAGCTTTAAATGTTTTTTCTGCATGCCTCAAGGTACCAGGTGGCCTGTGAATGCTGCAGTACTGGGATGGACAGAGTGTCCCTCGGGAGCACAGGGGGCTCCCCAGCGCACTCAGCAGCAGACCTGGATGTGGACCAGAAGCACTTATGGTCCAGCTCTGGATCTGCCGGGGAGTATACTGGGGTCTCCCCCGTGCTTCCCTGGCTCAGCAACTGGTGCCTCCTGAGTCTGGGGGGCGGTACCTGGGTTCCCCCCATGGCTGACTGGAGAGCCGGGAGGGTATGGGCTGGCCCCCTGCATGCTCAATGGCAAACCCAGAAGTGGACCAGATGTACTTCCGGTCCACTTCTGGGTTTGCTGCTGAGCATGTTGTGGGGGGCAGGGGTGGAGAGATGCTCCTGTGGGATGCTTCATGTGCCCCAGCATCGCAGTGTTCACGAGCTGTGCCTGGTACCTCGAGGTGTGTAGAAAAAACATTTAAAGCTGTGTCTAAGGCCAAATTGCTGATTCTCTGAATCAGCATCAAATCTTCGGATTTGGATTTGGCTGAATCAAATTGGGGACAGTGATCTAAATCAACGAATCGAATCACTGTCCCTGATTCAGGCCAAATCTGAATCAAATATGGCCTGTTTTGCACACACCTAATTGTCAGAGAAAGATTTTAATATGAGTGCTGCCAATGCTGAGAGTTAGCTTGATTCCATAGTACAGTCAGAGCCTGCCCCCTGCTCGACCGCTAGGTCTGTCAGTCAGCCATGACCTAGATTCTGGTTCGCACATGCTCAGATCGTGTACAGCTTCTGACTGAACGCATGCTCAGAAGAAAGCAGGCCTGATGTAATTAGACTAGAAATTTCTCTGCGTAGAACAATTTGATTGGATGGCAAATTCTTATAAAAGGTGTATGAGCCCCCCACTGTGTGTGGGCATTGGGCATTGAGGGTGTGGGTATTGAGAGAGTTGGTGGTGTGAGGCGTTGTAGGTGGAGGTTTGGAGAGTGTTGACATTCGCTGTGAGGGGAAGGGAGCAGCTTGACTCCTACACAAAGGCTGCTATTGGCAGGGACTGTGACGGGGGAGAGACTTCCCAGTCCCTCTCCAGGAGTTCCACTCCTCGTATTGGCTTTCCAATTTCGATTCCTCTATTGATTTTTCGGCTACTTGACTTCGATCCCCGGTGTTCACCTTGACCACGATTGGATTCTCTTCACTGACACCAACCGCCACGGCTTCTCTATGATCATCTCGGTCTGAAAGCAGCATCGCGTCTCATCAATTGGGACTGGCGTCATGACGATACTCAGTGGTTCCACGAGTTACAGTTGTTTGTTTGTGTTCCATCTTATGAGCTGTTGACCAGCCCTAGGACTAGCTAACAGGCAGCGGCCCCTATCCCTCACAGGGTAGATAGCAAGGGCTTGTTAGTGAACCCTGTGGGCCAACAGACCCCTTTGTTGTGTATGTTTGTTTAAACTGTAACCGAAGAAGCATCATCACCTACGCCTCACCAGTGTAAGTCAATAAACCACCTCGTTGTTCTATAACCAAATGATTCTCATGTCTCAGATCTCCTTGCCAGAAAACCCGCCTGTTTCATATTAAATCTGCCACCCCGGCCAACCGTGACACTGGGGCTTGGTTCATCCCCTCGGGACACTAATATACACAACTTCCTTACCCCAAACTGCTAAGTGTATGTGCCTTTATAGTTAAGGTCCTGAAACAGCTCTTGTTGAACTGGGTCCCAATTCAGGAAAGTACTTACTTAAACATGTGATTATACTCTAGTAATTTCAGTGTTGTTTAGACTTGGGCTTAAGTGCTTTATTAAATACATACTACCTTCCTCTAGAATTATGTGCATGGTATGGTTATGATTATTTTCTTTATAATTTATGTATTAAATCAATAGAACTACTCACAAAATGGTGTATTACATAGTATGACAGAATCAGGCCTTTAGGGCTGCATCCAGATGGGTGTGGCTGTGAGGGATTTGGCACTGCACACGTCTGTAGCACCATATACCACATATATATGGCTGCTTTCTCCATTATTGCCATGTGCAGTTGAATTGCAGGCTACTGATTATATGCTATATACATAGCTATGATTTCAACAGGTAGTTTTCCCTGTTCACAGAAAATAAACTACTAAAGACCTGATTTTGCCTATATACACACAAGCACACATACATATATAGCTATGTATATTTGCTCTTAAAATATATACAGCTGAAAATATTTCTTGTAAATGTTTCTAGGGAGAAGAAACTGAATGATGAAGCAAACATACATATTGAGAGCCTTGTGACCTCAGTATGTGGTAACCTATGAAGTCATTTGATTCTTTTCCAAAACAATTTTATTTCCCAGCCAGACATCTTGTAAATTCCATCACTTTGATTCTTTGTGAAAAGTTTTACATGATTCTCTCTTGGGGTAGTATAAAAATGTTCAATGTTGGCACATGTTAGTGAGATGTAAAGAAGCTGGTTATCATCCAAGAGATTCCTGGACAGAAATAAACAGCTACTGTCCTTCCATTGTATTAATTACTAGCTATATTTATATTGCTTTTATGGATGCTGTTAACTCATTTTCAGCTACTCATACTTTCTGAGTCAAAATAATTTGTGTCTTAACGTCTGCTGCATGTGTATACAGGATGGGGAGGAAGAAGGCAATAATATGAAGTTATGGATTATTTTGTAGGGCTGTGCAAGGCTTTGCACTGTGCTTCAGATCCAGAGAAGCTTTGGATACTTTGGTGTCCAAAGCAGCATGTCCGGATCGAAGTGCTGGCTTTGTTAGGCTTTCTGAAGTGGTTCGGAGCTTCTGAACCACTTCGGAAAAGCTTCAGAGCTTTGGAGATCTGGCTATAGGGTATAATGGGGCACCAGTGAAATATCTATAACTTTGTTGTTTTCTGTCTGATTTGGATGAAACTTGCAGGAGTGGTAGCTTCTGCTGAGAGCACACATCTACCAATTTTCAGGAAGATCAGTGCAGGGGTTAGGGGGGAACTGCACCCCAAATTCTTGAAAGAAAAACTCATGTCACAGTTACGTGTTACACCACAGTGGGGTCAAAACTGCAGGGGTGGTGGCCCCTGGTGAGGCCACAAAGCATGCCAAGTTTCAAGGTGATATGTGCACGGGTTTGGGGGGAACTGCACCTCAAGCTGCTGACAGGCAAAGCTCATGACATAGAATCACAGAATCAATGAGTCGGAAGGGACCTAGGCAGATCATCAAGTCCAACCCCCTGCCATGGGCAGGAAGGAGCACTGGGGGTGGCAGGGGTCATAAGACCCCAGCCAGGTGCCTATCCAGCCTCCTCTTGAAGATTTCCAGGGACGGTGAGAGCACCACCTCTCTGCGAAGCCTATTCCAGGCTC
>NW_017728949.1:43646433-43654123 GCF_001723895.1 Crocodylus porosus
TCAGTGCTGCAGTCCCTCAGCTTGCCCACCAGAATTGGGTGGGACACTGTGTTGAAGGCCTTCTGGAAGTCCAAGAAGATGACATCGACTTCCTCCTGCCCATCTAAGCTCTTTGTTACTTGGTCATAGAAAGAGACCAGGCTGGTCAGGCAGGATCGCCCTGGCACAAACCTGTGTTGGTTACCCCTCAACATCACTTCCCCTGCATGGCTCTCACATAGATGACCCTGTGTGCGTTAAGGTGCAGTGGGCTGAAAACTGTAGAGGTGGTGTCCCCTGCTGAGGCCACAAAGCCTGCCAGCTGTTGAGGAGATAGGTGCAGGGCTTCTGGGTTCTGGGGCCCTGCACCTCCAGCTGCTGACAGGCAAAACTCATGACATGCGTGCTTGTGCAACTGACTGTCTTTGTTCTGGGGCAGTTGATTGTCTGTATTGATTATTTCCTCTCCTTAGTTTGTAGTTTTGTAGGAGTTAATCGCTGCTAATAAACTCATTATCTAGTAGCTACTAGTAGCTAGGTACTGCGTATTGAGCTGGTCCCTGTATGAATCACGATCGATTGGTAACTGGTAACACAGTAGCTTAGCAGCCAGGCCTGCAATAGTTCTGCCCCCCCTGCCCCCCAAACCTGTGCTCCAAGACACACACAGTTGCACAAGCACCCATGTCATGAGTTTTGTCTGTCAGCAGCCAGAGGCGCAGGGCCCCAGAACCCAGAGGCCCTGCACTAATCTCCTCGACAGCAAGCAGGCTTTGTGGCCACAGCAGGGGCTATCAGGCCTGCACCTATCTTCTTGAAACTTGGCAGGCTTTGTGGCCTCACCAGGGGCTACCACCCCTGCAGTTTTCACTCCCCTGTGGTGTAACACACACACGACATGAGTTTTGCTTTCAAGATGTTGAGGTGCAGTTTCCCCCAACCCCCTGCACCAATCTTATTTAAACTTGGCAGGCTTCATGCTCTCTACAGAGGCTATCACCTCTGCAAGTTCCATCCAAATCAGACAAAAAAAGCCAAAGTTACAGATATTTCATTGATCCCCCATTATACCTTATGGCCGGATCTCCGAGGCAGATCTGAAGCTTCAGAGCCACTTTGGCCAGATCGAGGCAGGAACCTGGTCCAGAGCTCCAGATTGGATCCCTGGTGTCCCAAGTGGCTGGATCCAAAGCTGGATCGAATAGCTGCACACTTGCACAGGCCTACTATTTTGTCTTTGATCTTACCAACTATTCTGTCTTGTTGGTGAGTGAGGAACAGAGCATGAATGGCAAGTATTCTTCTTTGCACCTCTGAAACTTCTGTTTCAACCTTGTATGCCAGACTGCAAAAGCAGCTGCACAAATAGCAACACTGCCTCTACAGAAGGCTTCTGCTGGGGTAACCTTAATTTCTTTTTGTGTTCCCAAAGCCCTAGTTGGCTGTGAGCTTACTTTGGTAATGATGGCTTTGCCAAGGTATTCAGTGCTCCCTTTGCCTTTTTCTGTGGCTCCAAACATACTGCAAGAGCAATCAGGAAATTGCTGGGAATCAGCCAGGCTTGGACCACCAGAGAGAGGCAGTGATAAGTAAACAAAACGACAAACATTTTGAAGTTGGAGGAAGAATGCTTTTTGAATTTTAGAGGCGTGTACAAAACCTGGTCTACACTTTAAAGTTTAGCTGGCATACTTAAGTCAGTAATGAGCTCTAATCAATGCAGCTAAGCCAGCAAAAGCCCTTGTGTGATTGTAGTTATACTAACAACATTGTCTTTTTGCTGATATGGCTTATGTCCCTCAGGGAAGAGATATACATTGCATCTTCACCTGAAGAGTCTAACAGTTACTACAAGCAAGTCCATGTTAGTGGTGACAAAGCCTTCAATCTTTAATGAAGGTTTCTGAAAATCATGACCCAATTCTACCTATCATTTGGGTCTGTATCAGGCCTAACTAACTAACCAACCGTTTCCGCCAAATCATGGCGCACATGTTTTAGAACACCTTGAACTAGTCAATAATAACTAATGACTAGTTAAATTTCAAACATACCTTCAACAAGGGCCCACATAGTAGGCTACTAAAGAAGCTAAACTGCCATAGGATGAGGCAGTGCCATGAATTAAAAACTATGAGAAAAAAAGTAGAGTAAGGTAAAATGTTCAATTTTCATCATGGCAAAAGAATACCAGAGAGCTGCTTCAAGGTTCTGTATTAGTCCAATATATTGTTTAATTAGTCTGAAGAGGAGCCAAATAGTGAGGTAGCAAAATCTGCAGATGAGGAATTGAGAAATTAAAAGGAAATGCTTTTCTACACAAAATACAATGAAACTCTGGAACTCCATTACCCCTCTAGGGCCAAGAACTTAACAAGGATGTTAGCAGGGATAACAGGGAAATTGGCAGGAATATTACATCTCATGGTTCAGGGATTAAACTGATTTATAGATTTTATAAATTGTATAGATTTATAGATTTATATTAGGCAGGAGGAGGAGATCAATGTGGAGGACATGATCTTACCTCCCCCCACCTGTCCCACATAGTTATAGCACCTTTCACCTGGTGCTTATCATTGTCAGAAGCTGGATACTGCTCTGCCAGTCAGGATGGATTCCAGGTTTGATGCAATACAGCAAATCCTATGCCCATATCCATGTAAGGGCAAACTTAGGTTGAGGCATATGCTTAAATTCCACTGGCTTCAGTCAACAGCGAGTTTCATCCTTAACAAATAAAACTTTACATCTCTGTGAAGTAGGGAAATATTACATATTTTACTTTGTGGGGAAATTGCAGCATGCAGAAATTATACATTTTATTTGAGGTCATACAGAAAGTAGGCTCCAGGTCTCAGAATGAAATCCAGATCACTTGAAAGCCAATCTTTTGTTATAGTCAGAAGAATGCTACAAAAGGGATTAATGAATGAATACGGGCAGGTCTACAAGTTCATTACTCTGCAGCAGTTACTACACATTTACTTTAGTACATGCTTAATGAAGTACTAACTAAATGTGCAGTGACTCACGCTACTGCACAGTAGCACCAGTGCATAGTTTTTTTTGATGTTTACTGCACACTAGCCTAATAACATTGCGCAGCAGTATATTAGCATGGTTTTTGCGCAGCACACTACTGCGCAGTGTTATTAGGCTACTGTGCAGTAAGTGTCTTATGTAAATGCACCCTCCTTTTATTAAATTCTTAATAAACTCTTAACTTAAATTTTGGGTAAAATTTTCAGCAAAAAAGAATGATATACTAAATGAGCTAAAACAGTATATGATAAGAACATATTTATGAGCTAAATCCTGAGAGATAGATTAATCATTTTAAGTGACTTTCAATAGTGACTTTTACTATATTTGTCCTATATAATTTTAAATTACACAAAATGTTGAAAGTCATACAGGATGCTATTTCAAAATAGTCTAATGTGATATATTATCTTTTTGTAACCCAAAACTATGCTGCCTCTCAATAAAAAGTAATAGTTTCTTGTGCAGTACCATACTTCTGGGTTTACAATTCCAAATGGTCTTAGAGGGAAAGATCTTTAGGGCCTGATCCTGGAAAATCTTATAAATGTAAGTAACTTTATTGTCTTTTACTAGTATTGCTTATATGAGTAATATTAAATGAGTTTACTCATGTGAAACTGTTTCTACCAAAACAGGATCTAATTTTGCTAGAGGATCCATTAGCCAGAATTATATTTCATAAACTAATGTGCATATTATGGTGTGTATGTAAATACACACATAAGCAAAGACAAATCAGCACAGGTAAATATACACACTTATTCTTACCAGCATTAGACCAGAGAATAAATAGCAAAATTCAGCTCTGAGCAAAGGACACTCCTCTTGAAGAAGTAGGAGATGGAGAGTTGAGTGAGTTGTCATCTTCAGGGATGGATTCAATAGCTGACAATGATTTGTAATATTCATCCTCTCTGTCAAGCACTTTGATTTGGCTTGAAATAAAACAAAAAAACCCTTATTTTTAATAATAGTTAAAACTTAATATTGTCAATATTTTAAATAAAAACTTGTCTATGATGGGGAAATGAAAACACTGAAAAGTGTCAATGCAAGAAAGAAAAGAAAAGTTCAGATAATTTGATTAACCAGAAATAGTGTTTGTATGTCTCTCTATCTTGCTGCCTCTTTTTGTGCCATAAACATATTCCACAGGAATGTGCTCTGATTAGAATGAGTTAGAGCAGACTTGATTGAGTCTGCTGCAGGGTCATGTGTATTTAGCGTCCCATGTTTCAAAAAGGTGGTGGGGATGTTTTAACTAAAACCCATTGGACGAGCTCTAGTTAAAGCACTCCCCCAACCATTTTGAAATCTAGGATGCTGAATACACTTGACACTACAGTGTTTTAATTAGGGTGGTTGTCCAGGAACTGTTCTAATTAAAACATTCCCCCTCCTACCCTGGAGCACGTGTATAGACACCCCAAATGACTCTGATGATCAGTAGAAGGCCACACAGCCTTTCACCTCTATGTCCACAGTAAAGCCATACAAGTTTTTGCTTACAGAAAGTATTTTATATGACAAGAATACTGTTGGAACATTTTCCACTAATATCCTATGACTTTTGGCTATATATTCATTATTTGGAATTGTATAGACTCTACAGGCAAAACGCATTTCAGCTTAGGAGTTTTTGTGAATGATGGACTTGATCCAAAGCTTACCAAAAGCAATCTGACTAACTTAATTGATTTTTCGATCAGGCTTCATTTATTTCAAAGATATAGAAAAATGACTATGCAAACACTTCTGGCCTGAAACCTCACACCAAAACTATGTAGATTATTTTTTGTAAGACTATTTTTTGTTTATAAGAGAAAGTGGAAGTCAGTCACAATTATTTGCAGAAAAGAAATAAAAAGAGCCATAAAATATCATTAAAACACCATAGGTTTCATTTGAATGAATGCCTCAAATGCATCTTTGCTCTCTTCACCAGAAGTGGTCGCTATCTGGCCTGTGAAAGTAGAAAGTTAAACCTGTTACCACTGCATGATGATCTGTTGGTTTTTGTGAAATGCATTTAGGTATCTCACCCAGCTTTCTAGCTACACACACTCTCACAGTAGTTTGAATTAATTAGTTGAGTGGGCAAGGAAGGACACTTTTCAAGAAAGAATTCCCCTCTTCATCTTCCCTTTCTTTGAACAAGTTGCTCTTGAGGAACGTTAAAAGCATACTCCTAGAGTGGTGGTGAGAAGCCTGTACATCTCTTGTCCCCACTGAGCTTGTTCCAGGCCAATGGACACCAGCTTTTAAGAGTTGTAGTCTGTCATTTTTCATTATTAATACTTGCATTTTAAAAACAGCAAAAGAAAGCTAACATTTCCTTGAGTAATACTGTGAGAGAGCTGGGTAGGAATATTCTGTAAGAACTTGTTCTAGTGTCTGCAGACAGTAGTAGACACATGTTTTACTTCTGTAGAAAATATCCGATGTCAATGCACAGAGAAATGTTAATTGTTTATTTTTAGAAGCCTCTCTAGAAAGTTTTGCATATTCTGTAATATCACAAAGGAGTTCTTCTGTTTACAGTTACTTAGAACTAAGAAGATAGATATTTACCCAAGTTTTCTTGGCTTCCTCTTGCTCCCTTGATATTCTAGAGCTCCCTGTGGAGAGGGCCAAGAACACACAGTCAAAGCAAAGCAGCAAGTCGTTAATTTTTAATTCAAAGTGATTTTGTGTTGAATGCAAGCAGATGCTGATAATATCAGAAGTCACAGCATAATTTTTTTGATCAAAGGGCTCAAGTGAGCCTGATGAAGCATGCATCTTGCTCGTCTTTGATAAACCACATCAATTATTCACCGTGAAGGCAGACATCCTGACATGAAAGCAACAGATAAAGAGCATAAGCACATGTTCAAGACGAGAGCAGAAGAACGTGGGGGTGGGGTTGGAAGGGCTGAAACAGGTATTAATAACAGAATTATTAACTGGAAACAAAGCCAGTAAAACAGCTTTATTGCTACTTTGAACTCACATTTAATTGGTTATAGTACATGTTGTCCTCAGGGCTATTCAGCATTTTGGGCTGCTGACATCGTCGACGAGGTGTTCTCAGCTTCTGTTCAAGATAGTTTTCTGAACCTACAGTAAGATAATGCAATTTAGTTTTAAGCTGTGCCAGGTGCTCTGAATGTCTTAACATATTTTAGACTATAAACAGTTCTTTCTTATGTCCTATTTGGTTCTGGATTTATTAGCAAATCTGTCCTATCTAAGCAGACATATAGAAAGTTTGGAAACTTTGTTTCCTGTTTTGAGACTTGGTTCAAACAAGAGTTTTTAGATAAGACCTTTTAGTTTTTATTTGCATAACATTTTATTCCTACATGTACACATATAACATAGTTCTGTGTTCCTTTCTTTATACTGACACCTTCTGTAAGAGATAGTGCTGGGAAACATCATCTAGTAGCACCAGCAAAATGTCTAAAGTAGACAGTTCTAAAATGCTCTGACCTATGAAAATGAGTCTACTAAAATCTTTATTTTTATATAAAAAGTTAGCTTCTTGACATGGCATTTTGCTTAATTGTAACAATAAGTCTAGGTTGGAATAATGCTTCCTTCAGAAAATTTGAGGCACACATCAGCTAAAAGTTGCTTCAAGTCATCTGATGAGTTCATGTAATTTAAAGAGATAACAATTTCAGGTGAGGGTAATAAAAAAAGCGATGAAAATATTGTATTAATAAAATAAATAAAAAATGGGAATGCATTTAGATTTCTAATAGATTATTTCCACATATTTTTTGATCTTTCCAGAATCTGGTTTTATAACAAGAACAATAATAGCAATAACAATAATTATATATTTTTAGTTGAAAGGAACACTTGACTATTTAACTTGTATTAGAAACTCTGAAGTAAAAGTAATAGTCACAGTCACAGATGAGCATTAAGTATGAAATTAAATAATTTTCAGAGGAGAAGAACAGGCCCCTACAAGCCTCTTTGAAGACAGTAGAGTTGAAGGTAATAGGGGTTCTGTGAAGATACAGGGCTCCGCTTGCACTGCTCTGAGTATAAGGTCTCGTCTTCACAAGCATGTAATATTGTAAAGCAGAGTTGTGATTCATGCAAATCCCCAGATTACCAACCACTGGGCATGTCTACACATGCACATTTACTGTGCAGTAACTGAAATTACTTCACAGTAACTGAAAATTACTGTGTAGTAAAGGCAGCATCTACATGTGCATGCCTATACTGTGCAGTAAATATGGCAACTTACGCTGACTTGGGTGTAAATTTGATACCTGCATGATGCAGGTATTAAATTTACACCCGGTTAGTTACTGTGCAGTAATGCACATGTAGACACTTTACTGCACAGTAACACTGTGTGTATGGATTGACTTGGGACTAATGTTAGTCCCAAACCAGTCCACACACAGCCTTACTGCACTTTAATGCCTGAATGTGTAGATGCCAGCCTAAACCCACTTACTGTTCAATAATTTACTGCACAGTAAATACATGTGTAGACATGCCCACTGTGTTCTTCTGCAGTTACCTCTGAGTCAGGTAAAGCGAACAGCTGAACCTAGGTTTCTCACAGCCTCCTGGAATGCCTAGACTGTCTGTCTACTCTGGGATTACTCTCCCTCTCTCTAGTTGTTTGCATAAAACTTAGGACATTTTTACA
>NW_017728949.1:43654223-43655602 GCF_001723895.1 Crocodylus porosus
GAGGGGTGGGACACTAATTAGAATGGCTCTGAGACCTGTTCTAATTAAAGCACTGTAATGTCTCATGTATTAGCGCTGCAATGTCTTTTGTGCTTCAAAATGGCAGCAGGGGTGCTTTAACTAAAGCTGAGCAAATGAACTTTAGTTAAAGTGCCCTCACCACCATTTTGAAGCATGGGGACACTGATACATGAGATGCAGAAGCTGGCTGGAGTGCGCTAATTAGCATGCTCCAGAAGACTCCATTGAATTTCCTTTGATGTGCTGTAATAACAGTGTGCCAGAGTAGACTCCCAGTTTGTCTACAGGCAACCTTTGAGTGTTGTTAGTTTCCACCCAATGTGGAAAGGAAACAGTTTTGCAGGTTGGGAAAACTGTTCCTTGCCCAGCTTTTCTCTCAGATACTGTCCAGAGATGTAACTGCCCCAAAATCTTAAAATACCTTTTTTTGGGAGAAAATTAGCTCTTTGTAAAGGCAACAAAATAACTACTAAATAAAGTGTTCCTCTTATTCCCAAAGCTTAAGATCTTGATGCTTTCACATTGTACTCATATTGCAAAGTGTAGGTTAGGGCTGTACGAAGCTTTGGTCCCTGATTTGATTCAGCAGAGATTCAGTCCAATTCATTGGCCGAATCTCCAAATCTGAATTGAATCAGAGGACCCTTTAATCTCTCCAAATTGAATCAGAACCCTCTGAATCAATTTGAAGAGATTCAGAAAGATTTGGTGATTTGGACATAGAGACAGCTTTAAATGTTTCTTCTACATACCTCTAGGTAGCAGGTGGCTTGTGAATGCTGCAATACTAGGGCACATGGAATATCCCACAGGAGCATGGGGGGCTCCCCAGTGTGCTCGGCAGCAGACCCAGAAGTGGACCAGAAGCAATTCTGGTCCACTTCTGGGTCCAACAGAAAGTGCACAAGGAGGCCCCCCACGCCACCCCAGCTCAGCGACTGGTGCCTCCTGATCTGAGGGGGGCATCTGGGGTCCTCTTGTGGCTGATCATGAAGCTGGGGGGAGGCGGTCCCCAGTGCATTCCCCAGCAGAACTGGAAGTGGACCGGAAGTACTTCTAGTCCACTTCCGGGTTCATCGCCAAGCATGCAGAGGGCCCCTCTGTGTTCCTGTGGGATGCTCCATCCACCCCAGCATTGCAGTGTTCATGAGCTGCACCTGGTTCACGAGGTATGTAGAAAAAGCCTTTTAAAGCTGCGTCTATGTCTGAATCACTGATTCTCTGAATTAGCATTGAATCTTCAGATTCGGATTTGGCCAAATCAAATCGGGGACAGTGATCCAAACTAAGGAATCAAATCACCATCCCTGATTCGGGCTGAATCTGAATCAAACAGGGTCCATTTTGCACACTCCTAG
>NW_017728949.1:43655752-43664071 GCF_001723895.1 Crocodylus porosus
TCCTTCCTATCCTGTCCCTCCTGTACAGCCTATAGCCCTTGACATTCACCGCCCAGTCATGCATTGAGTCCCACCACGTTTCAGTGATCCCCACTATGTCTGGGTTCGTGTCAGCTACCAGGAGGGTGAGTTTCTCCTGCTTGTTTCCCATACTACGAGCGTTTGTGTAGAGGCATTTGAGGCCTCCTGTGGATGTGTGCACTGGCCCCCTAATCCCAGCATTGCCCTGGCCCCTGTCGCTTACCTGTATATACGTTTTGCTCATTGGTCTATGTTTTGGTTCTAGGGTAGTGCAGAGCTAGCTTGTGTATCTTTATATAGCACTGTTTTCTGCTGCATAGATTTAACTTTAGAGTTCCCAACCCCATAAAAGAAGTTCCTGGCATTGTCTTGGGAACAATGGTCTCAATCTTAGGGTCAGATTCTGATGTCTAAATCCCCAAAACATATTTGGTTACACAAGTGTAAAGTTTGTATGAGTGAAGAATCATGCCCTCTGAGTCCAGAATTCCCTCACAATTATTAGATACAAGCCAAAAGCAAGTACATTGCAGGTAACTTTTAAAAAGTTTGTGTTCTTATATGATGTCATATATTGGGATACTTTTTTTCTTAATTCTAAAACATATCCCATTTTATTTTGCAGAAGTTTCTATATCAAAAGTCTATGTTGCTAGAGTTTATTTTACCCATATGAATTCTGATTTGCTAAAGTTTTGCTCTCTGTTTTTATCCTGACACAATTATTTCTGCATATTCCATGGGTGGTCTGCAGCTTGTATTCTCCAAAGGAAATACCCTTTCAGTGGGCCCATTTGTCTTAGTATTTAGTAGCATACAATATGAATGGTAAGAAAATCTGGGAACATTTATTATAGATTATCATAACTGGAGAAAACTGTATTAACATGTGCTCACCACTCACTATTGAAACAGGCATGTTCCATGGAGTCTGAAAACATTTGATGACAAAGTTGAGACAACTCATAGGAAAAATCACATATCATTTTAACAACAATAACAACAAAGATATGAACCCAGTATTTTTTTTTACATAGCTACCAAAGTGTGCTAAGGGTCTGTGGTACACCTTAAAAAGTCTAACTGTTACACACATCGTTCTCAAAACCAGAAAAAAGAGTAAAATTACATTTCTTACAGCATTCCCTTCTTACAACCTCCCAACACTTTTTAAATGGGAGAGATGACTCCTTTTTCTCATGTTATGTCCAGTTATGCCTTAGGACTAGACTGAAACTTTTCACCATGTGTTAAACTGACTCACTTCAAGAGCAGCAAGGAAAAGAGTAACAGCTCTTTCTTGGTCCATTCCTTGCTGCAGTGCAGCAGTGATGCACTTACCAAACAGAGATAATATGTCTTCATTGCACTATTGTACTGAATTTTATGTTGGTAGTGACAATGGTGAAAAGGCAAGTTAGTCGAGGCTTCACTCAGCCCATACCCACATATCTTTCCCTCCTCACCTGTATACAGAGCAACAAATCTGGGCAGATTTGGCCATATTAACAGGATTAGAATCCAGGTAAATCATAGATCTCAAAAAGGAACTGAAAATGGAAGATCACAAACAAGGAGGGTTGTTTCTGACTGGGTCTGGCATAATTATTATGGTTAATTATTAATTGCATTATCGTAACACCTAGGATTCTGAGTAATGGACCAAAACCCCACTGTAATCAGCACAGATCCCCACCCCCACTCACCACCCTCCAATGCCTGCTCAAAATTGCTTACAATTAAAATAGAAAACAAGAGATATAGCTACATATAGATGGGGAAACACAAGAGAACAATGAAACAATATTGATGATTATGATAGGAAGTGGTCTTAGAACACCTGCCTCCTAACTGCTGTCAATTTTCTTTGTACACAGCTTCAAAATGGAGAGGTTTAAGGAAGGTTTTGAAGGTGGGTAATGAGATAATTTTGCTGGTACTTACAGGGAGTGCTAGGGGCAGCATAGGCAAAAGCAGAAAGGTGCTTGTTTGAAATCTAATGTGGATGATGGAAGCAGGCATCATCACCAAACCAGAGGTAGGATTGGATAGCTCAGTACTAAATGAAAAATGACAAATCAGGTGGGAAAAGGCTGTGAGAGCTTTGGAAATAAAGTTAAGAAGTAGAGATTGTTGTAATAGAAAAGAGGCAGCCAGTGGAGGGGATCTGCTCTTAGTGTAATGCTCTTTACTGTCTTGATGACTGATTAGTCTAAAGTCAGCAGACGACAGGGCAGGGTTGCACCTTGGGGACTAACTGGTTTTGAAGAAAGCATAAACATTTTTGCTGATAGAATTTGGCTGGTGAATAACTGTAAGGACAAGTCAACCATTACATATGTTTTAAGACAGCTAAATGCAAGATTATCAATTTAGGAACAAAGGATTGGGGACTGTATTTTGAAAAGCAGCGACTCTGAATGGGATTTGGGAATTGTAGTGTGTAACTCATGGAACACAACGTCCCAATGTGATGCCATAGCTAAAAATCTTATTAGGGTTTTTGAATGCATAAACAAGCAGATATAAGGTAGAAGTAGGGAGGTGGCTTACTGCTATAATAAACAGCATTAGTGAGACCATTACTCAAAGAAAGATGTCAACAAATTGGAAAAGACTCAGAAAAGAGCTACAACAATGGACTGAGGTTTAGAAAACCTGCATTCCAATGAGAGATTAAAGCAGCTTAATTCAATTTATGCGGTGCATAAGAAGATGTCTGATGTGTGGCTTGTCACTTTAGCAGACAGCAGTAGATCCAATGGCTGGAAGTTGAAGACTAATTTAGACTAAAAATAAATTGCCATTGAGTGTAATTAACCATTAGAACTTAGAAATGTGGTGGAATCTTCATTGCCTGAAGTCTTCAAGTCAAAATACAATGTTTATCTGGATGAGAGGCTTTAACTTTAATACATTATAGACTTGATTCAGGCAGCCAGACTAGTTGGTCAGAACAATTTAGCACTATTTCTAGGCTTACTTGCCATGGCTCACAATCTGCTGGGATTTTTTAGTGTTAATGCTGAGCTCAAAGAAATATTTTCACTGTGGAATTTCTCTTCTTATGATTACTTTTTTGTTTTACAATGGGAAGGAACATTTTTCTTTGGGTTATCCATAGCTTCCATCTTACTAATAATCTTGAAGACATAACCTGGCCTGCAGGAGACTTGTATATTCCACATGCTATATATTACTTAGATGGCCAACTGGTCAAGACACCATCATTTCAACAAATGCAAAGGACTCTTAGACAGGATTACAGAAGTTTAATATAAGATCCTTAAGAATATAGCTGTATAAAAGACTTTGAAAGTGCTCTTTAAGTTTGAAGCAAAGACTGAGCAGCAATATTCAGGAAAGTCATACCATAAAGATGCAATGTATTTTTCTAAAGATTTCTCATAATTGGGGATGGCTCCATATAAGTTGCATCCTAGATGTTCCATCTGTAAGTGACAGTCCTACTAGAAACCTATAGCCAACCATGCTGTCTGTTATTGGTAGGGATTGATAATACTGCCCTTTGAGGTGAAGGCATGATTAGATTCATGCTTGGAAAACCTTCTTTTGACATGACAATCCTGCCAGATGTTGCAGTGTTCCAAGGCTGCTCCTATTTAAAGAATTTTGTAGGGGAAGTGGTAATTAGACAGTTCCAGTTCCATTTGGTTTTTATAAAAAACCCATTGACCTTTGTCAATTCTGTATTACACCTTGTATGGCACAGAGTTGGCTTAATATCTTTAAGGTGACAATCTATTCCAGGTAAAAGATTCTTGAAAGGGATCCTTGCTTATATTATTAGATCTGTCAGTGCCTTTTTCACCATTGAATATGATGCCTTGCCTCTGCTAGAGGGAATGGTTGTGTCCCTTCCTTGAGTTCTTTCATTTCCCTATTCTCTTTGAGCTCTTTCAAAAGCTGGGTGTGTCAGGGATCAGTCTTGCTTTTTTCCTGCTTTATGTAACCACAAGCTTACTGTAAAAAGAAGGGAGATTCAGTTGATGAAGGGAGCTCTTCCTCATGAGCTCTTGTTTTTGCATCTCTGATTCAGTTAATCTATAACATACATCTCTACACTGCCTTCTACCTCACTTCTGACTAACATAGTTAACTACCTCTCTCTGCTCATCTTTTTAAAATATTCATACATGACAAGATTTAACAGCGAGAGGTGAAGAAAGAGAAGCCTAACAAAGAACATGTAATAGAGTCTTTTAGGGAGTTTCATATATCATTTATGAAATAAGCAGAAATTGTGTGTCTGTAAAATCCATATGACCAAGAAATAAAGCATGCATGTGGCTGATTCCCAACCTATAATATCAGATGAAACATGAAAGTGCAACTGTTAATTATAGGCAAATATTAGCACAGGCTCATGGGATCTCATCATAACATTTCAAGGTCTACATTCATGAAAATTTAAGCAATGTTTAAAATCATGTTAATTTGTTCTTTGTTTGTTTCTTTTCCTGCCATTTAATTTATTCCAAAGGCTATGGTTCTCAAGCTTGGATATATTGATCATGTCTATGCAAAGCTTTGTTATAGCCTGGGGAGAAGATTTTTACAGAAAAAACTGTGTCTTTGTTCTCCTTTGGTAATTTATATGTATTTTGATGTTTTTGAGTTTTTCCAGTTTGGACTCATCTTTCAAGGCAGCAGTTAACTTCAGTTTTCTTCCTGAAATCTTAGGCAAATGCAGAGATGACCTCACAGACTACGATAATGTGCATCCTCCTCCCTGACTGGATGCTATGTGCATAATTATGTGCAGCATGTTGATTTCAAGGAACACACATATTTTACTTCCATTCAATGTAAGTATATTCAGACACCATGCTCCAGGGGCCTGAGATTCTGCTGTAGCTAATAACAGTGTGAAATCAGGAGTAATGCCACTGAAGTCCATTGAGTTGCAGTAGTGTGAAACTGTATCAGCAAAGTCAGAATCAGGCTCTGTGAGTTTAATTATGTCAGTCTGATTAAAGAAAGAAAAAGAGATAAAAATGACATGGCAGTATGTAGGGAGTATATATTTACACAAGCACAGTCACCTTCTTACTCCCACCTTTCAGGCCTGATACTTCACTACCTGTACTTATAAATTTATTTATATTTATGCAAAGTGGGTATGTAATTATGAGGTGAAATCAGGTCCTTTATGCCTGTCTCTACATCAGTCATTGCTTTAAACTAGCTAGCTGGGGTATTGGTAGCAATCAACTGCAGCACCAAGCTGAGCACAGCCTTCAAAGCCATCCTGAGATGAGGGGGAAACAGGCAGTTAGCCTATGCTGTGCTTCATGCTGATGCAGCCACACTATGCATCACTCATAGACAATGCAGACATACCCAAGAAATACACCAGCCAGGCTAAAAAGTGCTTTATATTACAAGTAAACCACCAATCCTTGAACTGAACTTAAAAAAAAATGTGAAACATGGAATAGCAGCATAGTTGTAATAGACTCTATGGGACAAGGACTACTGAATAGTCCAGCATCTGCCTTATGTAACAGCTGAATTTTCCAAGTTTATGTATAGAATATTAATATTAATTTTATTATGGTAGTTCCCAAATGTGCTGGAGGAGCATACAGGAAGATAAAGTCTCTGGCTCAAAGAGATTAGAATCTAAATATAGACAAAGACACAGCAAGGGAAAACAAAAGTGGGTAGGGGAGGGAGGAGAGAATTAGTAGACTGCATGGTTACATAGGTAATTATGCATGTCTCTAATGTGTTTTTTTTCTTTGTTTTTGATGTTCTGATGGGGGGAATTGGTGCTGAAATGTAGGTGGAGACTAGTAGGGAAAGCAGCAGACTGTACCACAAAGAAATTGTGAGGAAGGTGGGGCAAAGGGGGAACTTGAGGAGAGGGAATTAGAAGAGAAAGGGAAAAAAAGAACAAGAAGCCTGAGCAGGGAGACTGGGAAGGGAAGGTGGGAGTGATAAACCACTAGCAGTGGCAGAGAAACAAAGCCTAATCCACCCAGTTTTCAAAGGCTTCAGTGAATCTGGTGACAATGGTAGCCTGGAAGGACAGTGTTTCCAAAAGGATATTTATAATTATTAAAATTAATTATTGTCACTATTATCAGAGTACTTAGCATTTACATACTGTTTTATAGTTTTATGAATGTTAACTAAGGCTTTCCCTCTTTTTATGGGAAAACTGCATAGTTTAAGTTGTTGCCTCCACAGTACCATCCCCTCCCCCTGGAAGCTCACAGAAGACCATCCTGGAGTTCTGTTTAGAGATTTGGGGGCTGGCACGGATAGAAGTGACTCAGCTGGTTTCTGCAGCACCATGCATGTTCAGCCTTGGGATTCTGCCTGGAAATCTGAGAACTAATGTTACTTGTAAGACCATTTGCTGTTGTGCATTCACCTCTGCAGTTGCACTCAATGGCAGAATGGGCTTGTTGAAATCATACTGCTGTGGGCAGGATATTTGAGAAGCAGAGTCATCTGTGCAGAACAGGGCCTGCACCAACATATCTGAGTGCCCTGACATGCAGATCCATTGGATCTGTGAGGTCAGAAGGCCCCAGTTCCTGTCCATTCTGCAGGTTGTTGCCAAGCCTCTTACCAATGTATAAAATGTCTTGAAAACTACTAGGTTTACCTCAAGGAACATTCAGTTGTTATTGGCTCAAGTCTCTACAGGAGGAGGATGATTTGGTCCTACTTAACTTAAAAGTGTGTATGTGGCCTTAGAATGATTTGAATAAGCTTGTCCAAATCCCATAGTTTTTGCTAAAGCCAAACTTCCACTGGATTCAGTAAGTAACGAAAACAGAAGAGCTCTCTTAACTTTTGTGCTTGGCAGTGCAGTTTGGTAACTGTAAATGTAGTTATCTGATTCTTTGAACGTGTATAGCATGTTGGGAGTAAAAAGCACTGCAGTGGAAAGGCTTTAAGAAAAAAAACAATCAGACTTTGTGATCACCTCCTATCCCCACACAATAGTAGAGAATTTGTTTACTCAGATGGAGCCTGTTCATAGTGCCAAGAGCCATGGATGGCTAAGGAAATTCATTAGTGTAGCCTCTTTGATGTCATGTGCATCCCAGAATCTGTAACACACTGCTAAAACTGTGAGAGCTGCCTTTTGTTTATAACCCTAAACAGAACCATTTGAATACACACACTGAAAGGACTCCTAACAGAAGCAATGCGTTTTCTTCCACCCAGTGATTCATTACTTATGTCTTCATTTTGGACACTACTGCTCTATGTGAAGCCATATGCTTTAAATTATAAAGCACACTAAACAAATCATAAGTTTTTCAAGATGGTGTGTAAAGGCTGTTTCTGCATATGTTTGTTGCCAAAGACCCAGATGATACTGTAATTAGAACAACAAATATTTTATGTGAAATCAATCACTTTGCTGTCTCTGAACCCTGAGACAATTGTTGGGAAACAAAATCCACAAAGGACTAAAATCTTTTTTTCTTCCAGTACAATTCTGAGCTTTCAGTGTTTGTTGGTTCTTTCAGTTTTTAATGTGAATCGTTTAACTATAGATGAAAAAGACACAGATTAAAACAAAGAAACAGAAGAACCAAATGTTTAACCAACATAGATAAGGTTCAAACCTGTCAACACACAGCAAGCTCCAGAAAGAATGGACAAAAAGCGATGCCTTCTTACATACGCTGAAGTACAAGGAAGCTCAGCTAGGACAGCAGTATGCTGTACTGTAAACCTGAAAATATACCTCACATTTTAGAGACGTAAAAGAATATTTTCTAACTAGTCAAAGCCAAACAAGGATATGACACTTCCTTTAGCTTTGCAACATGACACTTCCCTTAGCTTTGGGAATTATATTTCTTCACATAAACCTTGGCTACTAAAGCTGCTTTGGGATGAACATGAGGAGGGAATTTCACTAATAACAACTGTCCTCCTTTCAGCATTTTCCCTGTGTCTTGTAAGCCAAAAACCTGGTTGTAGGCAGTTGTGAAGGTTGCTTTTTATTAAGAGTCTAGCAAAGATGGTTTGATTTTCAGAGGAGATGAGCAATGATGAAAACCAGTTTATTAGCTTGTCCATTATATATCAATTGAAAACATCACCTAACCCAAGTATATTTCATTGTCCTATAAGGCCTGCCTGCTTTATAATTATCCACTCAGGCAATATTTCATAGATTTCATAGATTTCATAGACATTAGGGCTGGAAGGGACCTCGGGAGATCATTGAGTCCAGCCCCCTGCCCAAAGGGCAGGAAGTCAGCTGGGGTCATAGGATCCCAGCAAGATAAGCATCCAATT
>NW_017728949.1:43664649-43667686 GCF_001723895.1 Crocodylus porosus
TTTGCTGAGCTTGTCCAGGTCATCCTGGATCACCCGCCTATCTTCTGGCATGGATGCTTTGCCCAAAGTTTGGTGTCATCGGCGAACTTGGCCAGTCCACTCCTATATTTTCATCTGCTCTCAAGCTTATCAACCTATTAAAAGAAAGTCCCAGGCTATGAGAAACTACACAGAACACACACCTTTCCCCTGAAAAATCAGGCCCCCAAAATTAGGCTGCATGTATTAAGCAGAGAAGCTGATTTTCTGCCTGGGATAGAAGCACCCACAGTGTCCAATCACTCTTCAGGCAGTTGAAGGAGTTAATTACCTTAACAACTCATTGTTTTTCCCTCTAGAGGTATTAACAATATTTCCTTTTTACTGGTCTTGATGTTCCACCAATCAAGCTAAACTTTGGTCTCCTATTTCACAGACTTGGAAAGCCTTTAGCTCTTCTCAAAATCACAGATTCACTCATGAAGACCAGTCTTCTGGAACAGCTAGAGCTTCGGCTTTAGTTAAGCAGGAACAGGAAGGTGGGTCAGCTGAAGATTAAGTTCTGACTCTGCTCTATGCAGCCGTAACTCTGAAAAAATCTTTTTTTTGTTCGTTCTGTCTTTCAAAAATAAAGTGCATATTATATTCTTGGGTGCATTGTATATGATAAAATACTGCAGCTATTTAAGATCTTCACGTGGTATCAGCAAAATCTCTTACAATTTGACTCACGCCACAGGATCAGCTTGAGTGATATTACAGGCACTAAAATGAAGAGTAAAAAATTCCATCTGGGGTAAAAGGACAACACAATACCAATAACAAGAGACAGGGCATTAGGAAGTTGGCATTAGGAAAAAGCAAAGCAAGAGTGTGCCTGCCAAAGGCTTGTGAGCAAAGCTTACTTCTGAGTCCCCCTGACCCTGATGCTGTATCACATAAAGCACTTGCCCTGGGTTGTGTTACAGCAGCACAAACTGCTCTGACAGGCTGTAATAGCTTTGGGATGGAATTAGAAAGAACAGCTGATGATCAGAGGTTGACAGGGGTAGGTGTCAACCACAGTCCATTTCTGTGGACATGCCCCACCTTCCATGCTACACCGGCAGCTGGGAGAGAGAACAATATAAAAAATCCTGAGTTGGCTCTAGGCAGCCCAACACTAGGATGGTTTTTTTTGCTTGTCAAACTTCCCCCAGCAGTGTATCATAAGGCTAGGATCTAATTCATTGACATAATTGTTTGTAAGTTAGCATGTTACATACTAAAAGTGTGTGAGCCTTTTAGGTACACATACATAAAACAGACTATCCTACATACAGACAAAAGATACTGAAAGAAATTTCCTCATAAACAACAGTAACAATGGAAATATCCATTACATTTCTTGCATAAAGGGAATGAGCCTATTCTTTTAAAGAAGGATTACAAGCTGTGTAAGCTTCAAAAACAGTGGTTCTAAATGCTATCATGTCAGAATCAAGCAATCAAAAATGGGAGGGGAGGACTCTACAAGTTCTCTCTCAATTAGGATATAATTCATTATATGCATATGTTTGAATCTGTATTCTAGCATATTGTCTTGATCTATTTACAGGTAAGCCACCCTCTTTTTACAAACTGTAATAGTATCTTTTTCATCCCATGTCCTCAGAGATTAGGACACTTGATTGACTTTGAATTCTGGACACACAGGAAATTTGTATTAATTTAGCATAATGATGAGGCGCAATAAAGGCTCCGTGGAACCACAAAAGTAGAGTCTCTAAGGTTTTGTTCATTACAGAAACGGCATTTGCATTTCTAAAGGCTTGGAACCATGGGTCCATATTGATACAAGTAGTTTCTTAAATTTGAGTGTTGCAGACTCAGCATATATTTCAAAGAACAAATGGTACAGGGCCAAGATAAAACTCTCAATAGATTTCTTCATTAAGAAAGAAGTTTCTTCTAAATTCAAGGTAGGAACTTTTAAAGGAAAAATTTAAAAAAACCCTTTACTGTTAGGGGCAAAGAAAAATCTAGTAGTTAGATAATACAATGGCACACTAATGATGATTTGTACTAGATGGTGATTTGGCTCTGTAATTGTAAATGCTGAAAGAGAAAAGGGTAGCTTCCCAGAAAAAGGAGACCAGAACTCCAGAGGCCTATTGACCTATGTATGTTAAGTGCTACAGTGATCTGTTTCTTTAAAGGGGGTGTTAATTACTTCTGAGACTTGTAATATGACCCACAATTAGACATGGTTCATAACTCCACCATCGAATTCAGGCTAGTAAATTCACAGGAAATATTTTTGAAAGAACAGCTGAAGAAGCCTCAACAAACTCTTCAGCCAATGATGCCCAGTTACAAAAATAAATAGTTGGGAGTGAAAAACATCCAAAGTTCAAAGATAGATGCAACCTGTGAAAGAGCACCTAGATTTACATTTCTCTCCAAACATAATTCAAATACATTTACTAATTAATTGTACTTCGATTTATATTGCAGAGAACTAGACATATACATGTAGCAGCTTAATATTTCAGGAGCAGGAAGTGAATGGTTGATATACATTGATCCTGTTTAGCTGAATAGGGAAATACAATTTTTAAAGGCTCATTTAAGAAGAGATAATGAGAACCATGGAAGTTATGGAGGGATTTGCAACACCCAGCTATTGAAGACCCTGGTTTGAGAGCAACACAATATTTTAAGCATGCTCTAGATCCTAATGCCTCCAGGGGGAGTCTGGGGAATGTACTGAATGGGCATACAGGATACATAAAACCTCCATCAGTTTTTAAAAATTCTGTCACAGAACTTGAGTCAGTGGGTGGAAAGTGTCTATATTTCAAAAGGTTTAGACAAATGAATTAACTTAGAGTTTTATAGTTAGTAGGGCTGGAAGGGACCTGAGCAAATCATCAAGTCTGACCCCCTGCCATGGCAGGAAAGAGTACTGGGGTCAAACGACCCCAGCACCACTTTGCTTGGAAGTTGGTTCCAGATCCTAGCCACCCTGACAGTGAAGTAGCGCCTCCTGATGTCACGTCTGAATCTACCCTCTGCC
>NW_017728949.1:43667786-43683018 GCF_001723895.1 Crocodylus porosus
CATGTTACCCGGTACCTTCTTTTTGCCCCCTATGTATTTAAAAAAGGACTTCTTGTTGTCCTTGATCCGGGAAGCTAATCCCAGTTCCATCTCCACCTTGGCCTTCCTGACTGCCCCGCTGCATCCCCGAGCAACCGCAGTATAGTCCTCCCTGGTGATGACCCCTCCCTTCCATTGGGTGTACGCCTCCCTTTTAGCTAGAAGACACGCCCATCTTCTAAAGTCACAATGGCTCACTTGAATTTTTAATTTGGGTTCCTAAGCTGTGAACTTCTGTTCCTTTGCAGCACAACACACAATATCAATATATTGTATTCTTCTTTTGAACAGGGCTCTGTCTTTTAACTGAGTGCTGTTTAAGTCAAACTGTTAAATACTATGGAACTACTTGAAGCTTCTTTCTTTATTATTAATATATAAAGCTAGTTATTTTGGTAATTTATCCTTTTTTTCCACCAGAACTTTAAGGCCAGGGACAGACATTACACATAAACTGGTTTAAGTGATCAGAAACTGGTTTTAACCTGTAACAGAACAGATATTCAGTGAACATAAACCAGTTTCAAAATCGCTGAAACTGGTTTAAGATAAACCTGGTTGAACGTAACATCAGCCTTAACTGATTTGGGTCAAATCAGTTTACACAATGTCTGTCCCAGACCCTTTCCTGGTTTAAGTTAAACCAGACTCCCCCAGCATCCAGCATGCTCTCTGGGCTGGGTAGAGTTCTCTGCCCCAGACAGCAGAGCTGGCCCTGGCCCTCTGCTCCCTGGCCAGAGCTCTGGCAGAGACTGTATGTACAGCAGGGTCTGCCTGGCTTCCCCCTACCCTACCCCCCTCGCCGCTCAAGCAGGAATCCCCCCAACCATCTCCCACAGCACCCAGCCCAATGGGTGGTATGACAGGCATGTGATATGCTAGCTAATGCTGAGATATGTCTGTGTGCATGTCTCCAATTTCACTGGGACAGGTAGACAGAACAATGACTGCTTAGGGATTTTTACAGCTAATCAACAGGTCAGCTGGTAATGTCCTTCTTTGGAAAAAGTTGTTTAGGAAGATCTTGAACTAATGGAGAGAGGCTATTGTTTTGCTGATGGGCTGATAAAAACTGTTATCAGCCTCCTGCTGGCTTGCTTGCCTGTCAGTTTGCTGCAGACAGTATAAAGAAGCAGGGAGGGAGATTGAAAAGTTCTGCATCATCAACAGATGCATACACTACATACCCCACCTTGCCTCACAGTGCCAGCCTGGGGCTGGAGTCTGGCAACACTCCTGTCCCTTGAGCAGTCAGCAGGGAAAGGTCTGGGATGGTGCAGGCAGACCTCCCTAATCAGAGCCTCCTGCTGGGGCATGGCCACGTCCCTCTTAGCTCAGCACTGTGGAAGGGAAGGGAGGGCTGCTCTAGCACCCCACCAATTCTGGCCTGAGCCACTGCAGGCATGTGCCTGAATTTCCTCAGTCCAGAGAGAATGTCTTCCCAGTTACAAACTGGTTCAGCCTAGCCAGGTTAGACTAACCTGCAAAGGTAGACTCAATTCAGGCTCAGGCTTTATAAATGCTTGTCCCTAGCTTAAGGGCCTTCTTTTTGCAAAGTGATCCACCAAAGTTATCTTAGGTACCCAACAAAACATATCTTCACATGGCAAGTGCTCAGCCTTCTCCAAAAATTAGGCCCTTTCAGTGTCCAAAAAGTGAGGTATCCAAAATCACCAGCTACTCTGGAAAATGTGGGCCAAGAATTAAGACACATTCCTGTTTGGGAACTAAGCAATTTTCATCTATTAATGATTTTTTGTGTTTTTTACAACTGAGCTAGATTCTCAACTTGCATAAATCAGCATAGCTCCAAACTATAGCCCGAGGGCCAGATGTGGCCCGCCAGGCCATTCTATCCAGCCCGTGGGGTCCCTAAAAAATTTGGAAAATTAATATTTAACTGCCTCTGGTTGCCTGTCATGCAGCCCTCAATGGCTTGCCAAAACTCAATAAGTGACCCTCTGCCCAAAATAACTGCCCATCCCTGACTTAGACTGTGATATTAAGCTATTTAAAACTTAATCCCTAATCATTAATTCAGGATGTCAGCCTACATTTTACTACTGCAAATAGATTCATCAAAGTCTACCATTAACATTACTGCAGCAAAAATAAGTACATACTATATCCTCAGCCTTAAGGTTTAGGATTAATTTTACCACCAGGAGCAGTCCCACTGAACTCAATTCAGATTACTCATGGTAATAATGTCAAGCATCTGCATAGAACTTTGCAAGATTGGGGCCACAGGACACTGGAGTGGTACTGTATAAATCAAAGATACTCAAAGTAAATAATCAGTAAATCAAGTGTATTCTTTAACCTGGAACAGAGCAAGATGATATAAAAAAAAGGAGGAGGCAGAAAGGAAAACATATTTGTACTATGGTATGAGGAAATATGATTAAAAATGGAAATTCTTTATACACTTAATAGAATTTTAAACTATTCCCTTTAGAGAGCACTGTTTTAATTATTTTAATTATTAAAAAGGCTGTAAAAAGCAAAAGGCTAGGGGCAGAGAAAAATAAGCATTTCTCTTCATTTGCAGAAGTTAAAAAATCATGTAAAAATAATGCCCCCTTCCCCCAGCACAATATTGGAATTAACTCATGAAGCAGGTTTAATTCAGAGGTAATCAAGACCTTTTCACTTTCTACAAACACAGAATAATGTGTAGGATTACTTAGTCTGATCTTTGAAGAAAACTGATTATGTAGGTTCTTCAATAAAATAAGAACAAGAATAAATTTTGCTTTCATGAAAAGTATCAATTCCACATGTAATTATTTGGCATTGTCTAAATTAAGTGAACATATGGCTGGCGGGTGGATGGTGAGACACACTGAAAATAATCAGCAAAGTTTATGTTTTCAAATAATGCACAAAACACATAAATCACTTCAAAGTGGCCTACAAAATTATCATTTTCAAACACATATTTAAATTGTAATGGAGCAAAAGAAAAAAATAGGGCATGTGAACCTTAAGTTACAGTTCATTGTTTGCTTTTACAAGGTAGAGTGACAGGAAATTCTCTCTCTCTCGTCACGCACTTCATTTTTGATTAGGTGATTTTATATTATTTGTAACTTCAAAAAGCAGCCACAAAAATACAAATTCACTAAGTGCCAAAGATAATTTTTTTCTCCCAAGATTCAACTTTCTGAAAGAAAACTGTCCATAGGGCCCCACCCCCCATACACTGCATCTGGCAAAGCAACTTTTCAATTCTTTACTGCAAGCCATTATTCACACCAGCAGCCCAAGTGATATCAATGGGCTGTGCCTCTGAGTGAGGACAGACCCTGTGCAGGACTGTACCAACATGTGGGGAATATCATTTAGTGCTCATACTTCTGTCCCTCATGGCACATATAGTAAATGGCAGGTATCAAATAATCATTATTTTGTCATTATTAATGTCTCTGACTCCATCATTTTGTTCCTAGGAATCTGCAATTATTTAAAGTTATCACATGGATTCTTGTATGATTTGCACACGATATACAAGATATTCACTTTATTTATTGTATTTATTTTTGTACTGCCTGTTACCTGCTGAAAGGGTTTGAATTTGGGGACTCTTGTCCAGTGGTACAAAATACTGTCACCTCTCCTAAGCTGCCATCTTGGGCTCCAGAGTCCTAAATTTAATTATTTTTTCGAAGCTGGAGGTAAATCTCTAGAATTCAAGCGTGCAAACAAAAGCATGACATGTGATTTGAGTGCAGCCAGTGAAGTAGTATTTGCCTGAACTTGCAGCAAACCTAAGAAGAGTGAACCTTCCTGTTCATCTCAGTGAAGTTTATTCTGGTTGGGGAGGCTGGGGTCAGCACCTGGACTGGTCCTAGCAGCCTTACCTGGGGTCCAGGGGGCCTGCTGGGGCTGCAGTGGCAGCAATCTAGGTACATGGAGTCTGGCTGGCAGCATGGCTCTGGCCAGCCAGGATCCAGTTTTGGGTGGTGCATGCTGCTGCCACATGAATCATGCCATATTTTTCAGCACCCTTTTTTTGATACCAGGGATTTCCTGGTATCTAAATTTGGCTCTGCTCTGCAACTATGCAGCATGGAGAACCAAATCATGTGCATGGGGTATGTTTCGCGGTGCCTCAAAAGCCTATAGTGTTGAAGTGATGGTCCAGGAAATATGTGAGAAGTAAGAATTCTTGTGTGTGATATCTTTTTTTATTGGACCAATTGCATGGTTGGGATAAGTACTGGCAGGCTTTGGGGTATCACAGCATCCTGTGTTCAGGCCTGAGGAAGGTTGCTGTGATACCTGAAAGCTGGTCTATATTTCTCTCAACCACGCAGTTGGCCCAATAAAATAGCATTCATAAGAATTCTTGACTTGTCTTAGTTTCCCCTTAGTAGTATGGACAAGTGTTCACGCTTCTGACAATGTCTTTATTTGGGCATCCTATTTCTTTTCTTGAAGTGTTGGTAGACACTTCAGAAGTTAATCCATTCACAGGGCTTTTTATGACTTCAAAAAAGGCTGATTATGTGATGCCACCAAAGGCTTTGTCATAGATCTTGCCCACTGACATTAAGTTTCTGGAGAAATAGAAAACACTTCTGGCAGCTTTCAAAGTAAGAAAATGTATGCAGGTACATGCAGTACTGTCCCAAGTTTTATATCTGTTGGCTTAGGAAATATTAGGCCATCAGAAGAGCTTGTGCCCTATTGTTCAGAGGAACAGAACTATAGATTCAGTCTAGATTCTTAGGGCTATATGCTCAATGTACATTTATACCAGTTCAGGGATAATTCTAATCCATCTGTAAGAACAGCTAGAAATATATGAAGGAAAATGCTCTGTCAGTACCAGGGCTGTCCAACTGGTAGCCTACAAGCAGTTAACGTGGCTTTTTAGACCTCAGTGTCTGCTTTTCCTGCTGCTGCATGGAGGGGAAGTGCCTGGGGGGGTCTACATGCCACCAGAAAGAGGTAAGCGGGCCATGTGGCTTTGGGGCAGGCCATACGGTAGGTGTCCATGTGCTGCCAGCAGGAAGCATTGGGCTGTGTGCTGCTGGCAGAGGCCACAATGCAGGGGTGAAAGGGGTTTTCCAGTACAGCCTGTGTGATGGTGGGGTTCTTTGGTGTGCAGCCTGGGGGGTACATGCTGGCACCATGTGCAGTCCCTGGCCACACAGAACTTAGAGAGCCCTACTGTAACAATTTGGGAGTCCCTGAGTTTTGATAATTATTGTGTATTTAACTATTACACATAAAACACAGCAGAGTATTTTATACATAAAACATACATAAAACATACCAGAGTTCAGGGATCCAAGTAGCTGACTTATTATTAATTATGCTATGACTTTGATTATTGCTACTGTTTAAAGAAAAGGTAAAAAAATGTTGTTTGTTCTGGCCTGGTGCTACACATCTAGTTAATGATGTTCTAATGAAGTGTTCCCTCTTATGGTGTCAGCAAGCCTACATGTATTAGTGGCATGTGAAATGTGACAAGCTTCCAGAAGTGGAGACGGAAATCAATAAAATGATCTTGTGAACATCCCTCAACATACACCACGTTTTACATCTAAACATAAGCAAGTGCTTAGTTTCAAAAAGTCCAAGTGATGTTTAAATGGCTGAAAATAACTGAAGATATCTGAGAGGTGTTTGTACATGTTGTCCATTGGAACATCACTTTTGGGTAATCCAGGTTTACTTTCAGGCATGGGTGATCATCAGGGATTTGGGGTTTCTGTTCACCATGCAAAAACGCAGTAAACCCCAGATTTTCTCTTTTAAAGGAGAAAAATACAGAAAACCCTGGGTTTCCCCTTTCAGGTCAGCAGAGTTCCAGCCTGCAAGGGGCTGAGGGAGAGGGAGGAGGCCTGTCAGGCAGGGGGCGCCATGTACATGTGAGCACATACACATGCACATGGGTACCAGGCAGCCTGAAGAGCAGTTCCCCACAAGTAAGTCTGGTGGAGAAAGGGGATTGAGGCCCCTATAGTCAGGGGAGAGAGAGTAGGGCAGGGCTGGGTCTGCTGTCCAGCTGGGGTAGCGCGTGGGGCTTGGAGCTCAGGGGTATATGTGGCCACAAGGCCCGGTAAGGAGTGGGGCAGCAGCCATGAGGAAGGCTCAGAGAGAGAAGAGCTGAACCATCTGAAACTTGCTCTCTCTCTCAAAACTCATGATCAAGGAACTGCCTGCCTGCCTCTGGATGATACTTGTGAGTAAGCTACCTGAGATCTAACTAGCTATGTTACAGTAACTAGGTATGTTGCAGTAACTCAGATGCATGATCAAAGGCTACCTATGGGAGTTTCTCTGATATTGCTCTACCCTGTATCCTATTGCAACCCTACCCCTTGTAACCAATAAAGTTCTCCTTTGTACCTAGCTTGGCTGCTGCCCCCTCCTCCTGGACAGTCCTTAACTTATATAGCCCTTATGACCTCATTTACCTGGTCCAATGGAGGCCAGCACCTGTTGCCTGTCAGCCAACCAATTTGAAATGCACCACTAGTTGCTGGGCAGACTGCCAGTTCCTAGCTCTCCAGGGACCCCAAGCCCCTCACCCAAGTACGTGATGCCAGTCACGTAGGCAGAGGGAGCAGGTTTCCCCCCTCCCTCAGGAATGCACCCAGCTCAGGTTACCTAAAGAGATAGGGTAAGGTGTGTACCCTCTGCAGGGCCCATCTTAACCAAACTGTCATAGAGCAGAGTTTTTGGGAAGAAACAGAGGTGGCCTTCTGCCACAGGCCAGCCATGTTATTCAGATATCCAGCTCCAGATTCCTGAAGCAAATGTTATTCTTCCAGCTCAGTCAAGGATTACAGTCAAGAGAAGGCCAGAGAAAGGGGAGTGTTTATGTGAGATGCTGCACAGTGGCTACCTTTTTATACAAGTACTAAATAGATGTGCAGTAACTGAAGTTACTGTGCAGTAGCATTGGCAAACACCTTTTAAGTGATGTTACTGTGCAGTGGTCTAATACTGCTGTGCAGTAGCATCTTGGCACAGTTTTTGCCATGCAATGCTACTGTGCAATAGTATAAGGCTACTGCACGGTCAGACTTTCCTGGAGATGCACCCAAGGACGTCCTCAAGACCAACTTGGAAAAAAGCAACATTGACATCAACTTGCAGGAGACTATCACCTAGGACTGCTCGGAATGGAGGAAGAGTCTGCTGCAAGGATCTCAGTACTTTGAAACCTTATGACAAGAGGACACAGAAAAGTGGGAGCAGCAGAAACACAGAAAAGTGGGAGCAGCAGAAACAGGGGGTTGTGGACCAAATCAAGAATCCAGAGCCACTCACCCCACACAGAAATGCATGCCCAAGTTGCAACAGAGTCTGTTGATTCCAGACTGGCCTCATCAGCCATCTTCAGACCCACAGATAAGACAATCATGAAAGACGATCATCCTCATCTGTGAGGGATTGCCAAAGAAGAGGGAGACGCAGGTTTAAATTCCCTCTCTGCCAGATTTAGAGGATGAAATGGAATACAGGTTTCATTCTTCTCAGGAGGGTGCCTTAACCACTAGCTATAGGATATACTGAGACAGGTCCCTGCCCCTGTCTGACTTGCAAATTCTCCTGCTGAAACTGTTCATTTAAAATTACAAGAATTAAATATTGATTTGAAAAGGGAGAAAAACATATGCTCCCTCCTCTCCAGGCGAGTGCCCTAATACCAGGGTATAGAGTCATTTTCTCTCTGGCCCAAATAATATTTAATTTTTTATATTCCACTGTTTGAGGAGGGAACATTTCTTCTTTTTGCTTGTATATCTGCCCAACGTGCAGGCCAGCCATGTGAATAGAGTAAACTGGTAAAGGACAGAGATAACTGTTACTAAAATCTACCTTGTTTAAGGGTAAAGATATACTATTTTTAAAAGAGAAAGAAGTGAGACATCTGTATCTCCTTATACCTACTGTTCATCCCCATTGGCACAATTAATAAAAGTTATGCATAAATCACACGAAGTTCATTAAATCAACTGGCTCATGCTGCTGACTAATTGGTAAATACGCTCTTCATAAAAACATGAGCTGTGTGCTGACTCTTAATTTTAGAAGTAGCTTCTCCTTGAGTTGCCCCTGCTTCTAGTTCCTTCTATAGCTGAGGTTGATTTGCATGATGGCTGGTCCTATAAGGTCAATAATGCTTAAGACAGGCCATGTTAATGGAGAGCTCTCCGTCTCTAGAACTGTGAAGACGAAGGACCAGATTTGTAAAGGTATTTAGATAACTAAATATACAAACTTGTGTCTCATGGGACTTTCAAAAGCACCTGTATGTTGGTACAGCAAAATGCAGTACAGTGTGGGGATACTTAAGCTAAGTCTGAATGAGCTAGCTGGACTGTGATATTCCACCTGGGCTAATTAATAGTGCAGAAAAAGGGTAAAAAGTAAACCTGCTACTTAATCTAGGCTTGACTACCTCAAGGTCTCTGCATTTAAGTTTTTGTTTGTCAATATATAGTTTAGAATAGATGATGCTTAATATTAGATTTATATAGGGGTGCAGAAGATAATCACAGTGGAGGCTAGAGATACAGAGCAACTGGGTTTATCTGACATTTAGCAATCCAAAGAGCAGAACCCATCTACCCCAAATTCTGGTAAAGCTGGAATCCATCTCAACTAACTTTTCCCGCTAACTTCTTCTGATTATAGAAGATAATTAAATATATAATTAAAACTCCTGGTTTGAACATGAACAATTAGGGAATTTGTGGCAAAGGACCATCTCTGTTTTCCTTGCTTCTACTACTGCAAGTAACAGAGCAGCAATTCATATTGGATTGATATTGTAGCTGTGACTGTTTAAGCAACATGCAAGAGCTTCCCCGCCATCCACCCTGCTCCCGGCTTTTACACAACCCTCTAACCTTGTCCAATTCATCATCAGACACAAACTCCTTGCTGTTCAACAGACATCAAATAGAACACAACTTTGCCTTAACAATGCAAAACCTTAATAATAAATGCAAAAGCACATCTGCACTGCTATCACAATAAACACTTCTACAACAAACCCATCAGAACCCAAGCATTCTATACAAGCCTCTCCCAAAATGTAGTATATTTCATCCAGAACACTGAATGCCCTCACAGAAAATATCTGGGTGAAATTAGACTAAAACTGCATATCAGAAGACATGTCTACATGGTCTCATTACCACACAGTCATTTAGTACTTGTATAAACTGTGCAGTAGTGCCACCAAACATCTTTTTCATGATGCTAACTGCACGGTAACCCGAGACTACTGCACAATAGCAGTGTGTCACACTTTCTGCCATGCAATGCTACTGCTCAGTAGTCACAGGCTACTGTGCAGTCAGTAGGGCTGTGTGAAATGGCACTGTTCTGTTCCGACTTCTGATCTAGTGTGGGGGATGGTGAAGCAGCCCAACTGGGCTACCTCCCTGACCCGGGTGTGATCTAGCATGGGTATAGGAAGGCATCCCAGCTGAGCTGTCTCCCTTCCCCCACTGGATCTTGCACCTGGGGAGAGAAGTCAGCCCAGCTGGACTGACTTCCTATCCCCAGTGCTGTGGTCGAAATGTTTTGACTTTTGAAATGTTTTGACTAGCCTCATTTTTTTCAAGGCTATTTTGATGGCCTTTGTTTCATTTCAATTTTGCTGTTTTGATCTCAAAATGAGTCAAAATAGTGTAGAAATGAAATGGCCATTGAAATTTCACACTGCCCTAGGAGTTAGCGTCTCATGTAGACATGGCCAGAATGAATAGTCATAGAGAAGGGATGAGAGAGAGACACATAAACACTTTACAGAACAACCATGCACTTTCAAACCTCGCTATTCTCATGTTCAAGAGAAATTTACACTACCCCTTCAAAGGGCAAGCACAGGAAGAAAATTCATAAATGGGCTGGACACTAGAAATCAAGTAGTAAACACTGATATTGACTTCGTGGCATACTACTATCTACTTGACTTCAAATAATCTTTCATCAGACTCTAGGTTATAATGACCTTTTCCCCCTTTGAAAATGATCTTCTACTAATCAAGTTATAATTTCTTCTGTGGTTTGCTTGTCTGCTACCCCTATGATTCTCTCTTCTCCAATTTCACAGCCCTGCAAACTGCTCCTAATTTTTCACTGTGCCTGCTTTTTCCTCAGACCTGAAGCATGCATTGCATTTGAAAGCTTGTCTTAGTCTATTCTAACCATGCACTTGGTCCAGTAAAAGATGTCACCCACATAAATCCTTGCCTCTTACTTGTTCAGAGATCCTACTGTAAGATCTTAAATCAGCACTTAACCTGTGCATATTTTGGAGCAATGGATGAACATCTTAATGTCAAACATCTTAATGAAATAACTCTAATTTTACTTGTGGCTAACACAGTCAAGTGGACAAGATAGAAATACAAGTCTCCCTTCTTCTACAGAGAAGATGAAGATGAAGAAGCACATAGTGAAATACATTGTCCACAGTTGGGGCCCAATACTATAAAAATAAACATCTGGAAACAATAGAATGCCATATGATCATGTATGTCAGATTTTTAATGCTTCTGAAATCCTTCAGGGTAAAATTCACTTTCCTCCTGAACAAATTCCAACTAACTTTGCCCATGAGGACTGGGCAAAGGCAATGAAACTTGCCCTACACACATGGTCAGGCCTGAGGGCAATGGAGCAGCTCTCCTGCAGCTGCTATTCAAGACTTTGGTTGGGACCACAGCTGTAGCTCCTTTTACATTCTGTAGGTGGTTGCTGTACTGGATGCTCCTTCTGTATAAGCCGGTTTAAGGACTTTTTCTGAGCACTTCCTCCATGCAAGAGAGCACAGGGCTGAAATGGTGCAAAGGGCTTGTGTGGGCTTTTTGCAGTTGGGTGGAATTTGGTTGTATATTCCTGGAAGGTTTTAAAAATCATTTTTGTGAGTTTTCCCTAACCATCAGCACTGTATCATCCCTGTGCTAGAATGGCTAGTCACAGAAAATGTTTCTTATAGAAAGCCACACAGAGAATATAAAGAAGCCCAAGAGCTGCAGGGCATACTGCTTCTCAGTGGTAAGATTCTGCAGCAATCCTCAATGATGCATTTTATGACCCTTGATTTTGTGAGGCACATCATCTTAACACACACACACATCTTTTTCTCATGGAGTTCATCCATCCCACAAGTGGGGGGCTGGTTATATTTGGCAAGTTTTTGAAAGATCCAACAATGAAGATTGTTTAATGGGCTGAGCACAGGTGGTCAGATGTTCATTAAATGATTTAAGTGATGTCTTTTAAAATAAATTGATCTTCTTTTTCATTCTGTTTTGTTTCATTTTTACTTATGCTTTTTATGGGTAACCTGTATAACCTACAGGTGATGTCTCCATCTGTGGTTGTTGCAGCCATCCTACTCTTGTGCCAATAAAACCTAGACTCTCTCATCTTTGTACAGTACAGTGGGGCCCAAGCCCTGGCTGGTCTTTTAGGCTCAGTACAAATGAACAACAAGTATCATTCAGAACTGCTTACACAGCTCTTACAGCCATCAGCTACAGTGCTCTAATGAGAGATCTTTACTTATCAGTCTTCCCCCCGATAATAAAAATTACATCTTTCCATTTTCCAATGGGTGTAATCTTTATGCAACTATATTTTTGTTTTAAAAACATCTGAATGTGATACTGGATGTTTTAAAGGAGCACCAGGGCTGGGAAAATCCATGTCTTTTCACATTTAATACTTGGAAATGCTCAAGGGCTTGAGGAAAATATTTTCATGGACTATTTGATGTTAAAAAAAAAATGCTCCAGGGCAGTTAGATTTCTTTAGTTAACATTTCAGCTTCAGGAGTATGTGAAAGATCTGATGATGAAATGCTTCTGTATTTTAATTTTCCATCTGGAAAATGAAATTATCTTTAATATTTAAAAGGCCTTTTGCAAAGTACACAGATATATTAAACAGTACCTGGGCTGTATTACAAGAAAGAGAAGGAAAACACATATGCCTAGAATGTAAGTCGTGCAGCAAGTCAGTCCATGGAAATGCCTCCATGCAGGGAAACTGAGAAATGTTTTTTCATGGGAAAGACACCTCCCAGTGGAGGGCAGAGAGTTCCAAATCTCAGCAGCATATCTGAAATACTAACTGGAAAAGCATTACTTTACACAGGGCAATTCTTCACTCAAATGGCTTATGTGTTACCCCAGAATGCTCAGAAGGTTACAGGAAGCCTCCTCCATCCTTGTATTGTCTGCAAAACCCAAACATAATGTGCTTTCCCTAAGTCCGATATCTGTCCTTTGTTAGTATCTCTCTGAATAGGGCAACAAACAGGCAGAGCTATGTCCCTACCCTCTTACGGGACCAGTAGAACTGGCTGGAGATAGGGTAGAGCATGTTCTAACCCATCAAACAGCATAGCATGGTGATAACAATTCTACCTGGAATTCCAGTTCCCCTGGAACAGGGGGAGTCAATGTTCTTGGCTGGTATGCTGAAAAAACTGAAATATCTACCTTGTAAGTTGTCAGAGTGCTGACATGCCAGAAAAACAAAACCAGGATGGGATACATGGGAGGATGCACTGCATATTAATAGAGTTAATAATCACAAATGTTGCTTCTTTTTTTACAGTAAATTCAAGGTTTTCTAAAAATGCAAAACCTGGTGACAATAAATAAAGCTTCATATAGTGTCTTTGTTCTTGTGTATTCTTTTTTGTTGTTGAGCATGTTGTGATGAGAGAGAGAAAAAAGGTGAAAGACTGAAAGAAGAGAAAAAGGGGAGGGAGAAAAAAGAGAGAGAAAAGGAAAGAGAAAGAAAAAAGAGAAAGAGGTAAAGAAATAAAAAAAGAATGAAAAGAGAGAAAGAAAAAAGAAGATAGAAAAAGGGAGATAAAAAGAAAAGAAAGAAAAAGAAGAGATAGAAAAAAGGAGAGAGAGAAAAAGAGGAGAGAAGAGATAAAAAGAGAAGACAGAGCAGAAAAGAAAAAAGAAAAAGAATAAAAAAAGAGGAGAGAGAAAGAGAGACAAGAGAGAGAAAAAAGGAGAGAAAAAAGAGAAAAAAGGAGACAACAAAAACAGAAGAGAAAAGAGAAAAAGAGAGGAGAGAAAAATGAGAAAGAGGGAAAGAAAAAAGAGAAAAAATGAGAAAGGGAAAAAAAGAAAAGAGAACAGAAGAAAGAAGAGACAAAGAAGAGGGGAGACAGAAAAAAGAGACAAGAGAAAGAGAAGAGAAAAAAGAGGAGAGAAAAAAGAAATAGAGGAGAGAGAAGAAAAAGAGATGAAAAGAAGAGAAAGAGAGAAAAAGAGGAGAGAGAGAAATAAAGAGAAGAGAGAAAAAAGGGAAAAAGAGAAAGAGGGTGTGTCCCTCACTGCCCGTGTCTCCCACTACGCCTGGCTGTGGGGAGTATCCAGCAGAGGGAGGCAGCAACACCCCAGCAGCCACAAGGGTTGGGGCACTCAGGCCTCCCCAGCAGTTCCCAAATGGGAAGAGAGGCCCAGCCATGGTGGGGGCAGCACTGGGGTGCCAAGTGCTGTGGTCAGGCACTTGGGGCAGGGTCTGGGTGGCACGGAGAGAAGTGGGTATGGGACAGGTGCCATGAGCAGGCTGGCCACTGGGCCCTTGGAAAGGAGGCACCTGGAGGACAGCAGGGAACTGTGAGAAGTGGGGGCTCCCCAGGGATCTGCAGACTCAGGCCATGGTGGGTGGTGGTACCCAGTGGCACCCGAGGTAGGGCCCAGCCTGGCCCACAAGGGGATGCTGTTTGGCTGGGGCAGGATACCAGGCTCAGAGGGCTCCTGGCTTTGAGCTTGGCCTTCCTGTGCACTGGGCACAGTGTGTGTGGGGTGGAGCTGCCCCCAGTACTAGGTCCTGGCTGCAGCAGCCCACTAGGTCCTGAGAACAGCTGCCATGAGCAGCATTCAGGGCCAGGCTGGCTAGGAGCCTCCAAGGCAGTGGCCCTCTGGAGTGCTTGTCTGGGCTGTGGCCCTAGAGAGGACCTGCGGGTGGATGAGGCCAGGGCCTGGGCAGTTGATATGGGGGGCTGCAGTGCTGGAGGCTTGCAGTGGGTGGGCAATCCCTGGGCCCAGCCAGGACTCAGGGAGATGGACACCCTGTCCCATCCAGGTGGGGGAAGTACTGAGGTGCCAAGCACTGGGGCCAGGTGCTCAGGGCAGGGTCCAAGCAATGTGGGGAGAAGCAGATGGAGGTGCAGAGGGAGGCAAAGTGGGTGGGCTGGCCTGGCCGGGCCCTTAAGAAGGCGGCAGCTGGAGGAGAGCAGAGACCGGGAGGGAAGCGGGGACTACCCTGGGGCTCTGTGGGTTCAGGCCATGGTGGGTGGGTGGGAGCCCCCAGTGGCACCTGAAGTGGGATTTGGCTGAGCCCATGCAGAGTTCCTGCTTGGCTGTGGCAGGATGCAGGGCCTGGGGGGCTTCTGGCTCCAGGCTCTGCTTCCCTCCAGGCTGGGCACAGCACGAGCAGGGCAGAGTTGCTCCCACAGCAAAGTCCCAGCCACAGGAGCCCCCCAAGCTCCAGGAACAGCAGGTGTGGGTGGTGCTTGGGTCTGAGCCACTTACCAGCCTCCAGCACAGCAGCCCTCCACAGCACCTGTCCAGACCCTAGCCTTGCCCACTCACAGCTCCCCTGCAGGGGCTGGGCTGGGCTGCAGGGTACAGCCTGGGAACAGGGGGTAGGGTCAGCAGAATGCAGACAGTTTCCCTGCCTGTATTCTCCTGATTCCTTCTGCAGTGCCTTCCACAGTGCTGGGCCTTGTGGCTGCTCTGGAGAGCCTGGAGCAGCAACTTAAAAACATCTTTTTAAAACAATTTCCTTGCACAACCCCTGGTGTGCCAAGGAAAATGTTTCCATGTGCCACTCATTGGCATTCGGGCTGGCTGTTGGGAGAAGGGGAAGATGAGCGTGGAGGAATCATCGGACTGCCAGACCAAGCAACACCCACAAGTACAGCCCAGCCTAGACTGATGACTGAAACATATACACAGGTAAGCGACAGGGGCCAGGGCAATGCTGTGATTTGGGGGCCAGTACACACATCCACAGGAGGCCTCAAATGCCTCTACACAAATGCTCATAGAATGGGAAACAAGCAAAAGGAACTCATCCTCCTGCTAGCTGACACCAACTTGGACATAGTGGGGATCACTGAAACGTGGTGGGACTCAATGCATGACTGGGCGGTGAATGTCAAGGGCTATAG
>NW_017728949.1:43683029-43703654 GCF_001723895.1 Crocodylus porosus
GACTAGATGATCTACTCAGGTCCCTTCTGACCCTAGAAACTACAAAACTATGAAACTATGGGCATTGCCTATCCCTGCCCTGGAATTTCTTTGGGCTGTCTCTGCAAGTGCCATTGCCATAAACGCACAGTTTGACACTGGTGACAGGGAAAGATTGATGAAGGAATTGGAGAAGTGCAACCATAGGTGGATCTAGGATTTTAAGAAGGGGTGTGTGGTACATAATCACATATAACAGAACACATACTTTTATCCAACTGAAAAGAAACTAGAAATGTTAGTAATATGCTAGGGGCCCAGGACTATATTATTCAGTTTAGAAACAAAAACATAAATTAGTTTATTGGTATATGCATTAATTTGCTATATCATATATTAGGTATAAAACACAACCAGCTAGGCAAAAAAATAATCAAAATATCTTGTTATTAGTCCTGTAGTCATTAGAATGAAATGTACATCTTTTTTTCACATTCACAAAATGAAATTTAGCCTTCTTGAGCATCTTGACAGAACATCCAATGCTTCACTGAAAGTTATCTCCACATCTGAGCTAATGTTCTCTCAAGTTAACATTTCCACCCTGAGTTACTGTTTTTAGCTAGAGTTAAAAACCAGTCTGAAAGAATGTGAAATGTGAGCTATATTACCAGAATATATACATAGCAGAGCTGCAGAAGAAAGGATAGCTTAATTGTCAACACCATTTAAAAGGAGAGAGGGATGACCATTAACTTCAGTGAAATGAAGAGTTCAGAGAGAATCAGGTGATTATGAGCCATAAAGTCAATTGACTCACTCATTGTTGCCTGAATAGAAATGCTGATGTCACTGCCAGGCAGCTCTGTTTTAAAATTTCCATGGACCAGGAATCAAAGGTAGGGTGCATCACTGCCCCCCCACCCCACCCCCAACCTGCCCCTGGATGAAACTTCTTGGGGTATAGGTATTTAGAGAGAAGAGAGAGGACATCTGTGGGGCGGGGGGGCAGATCTCCTGCATGATGCACAGTGGTCTGTCATAGCACCATCTACCCTAGTATGGGAGCAGAAGTATCTTGAGGAAAAATGGCTAAGGAGAAGAAAGATTGTGGCTTCAAGATTTAGGAGCCAAATGTTTCATCCTGCCTAATTTGTGGTAGAGTTGTGAGCACAGCAAGAGACACGGGGGCTACTTCAGTCCTGAGGTATAGTAAAAGCCATAGAATGGCTCAGAGAGACTCTATACCATTTTCCTGCCATGCATAGAACTCCTCTGTTCACAATCCACTTTCTCAAATTAAGTAAATCTACTAGGATTTGGCCTGTGGTAACTACTGCATTCCATTTTCCTCAGCTGTAAAATGGAAATCTTGATTTTTATCTACTTCACTGGGTATTGCAAGGCTTGTTTAATTATCATATGTAAAGTCATTCAAGATTCTCTAGTAGAAGGTGCTATAAGAACGTGGTGCACGAAACCATAATTTGGCCCACCAAATGAACTTAGAGAGTCTCATATTTAGACTGATTGAAAATTGTTAATTCTTCAGTTTAAAAAAAATTGGATCTTAACTTTGCAATTTTTTCCCCATCTCCATGCAAGATTTTAAAAATAGGACTGGTGTTTCCTTTAATTAGTACTTGATACAGTATTAATATTCCTATTTATCTTCTACATGCCACATGGATTAAATTCTCATTACTTTTGATCTTAATACTTTTAAAATATGTAAATCAGCAGACAGACACCCTCTTTAAAGCAGTGTTTGCACACCACATCTATTATTGCCTTGGGCAATAGAAAAATATCTGCATTGCTAAAATTCCAAAATTGTGCAGAAATCTTAAAAAATCAAATGTTAAACTAATCAATCTCAGTACATTAAATAATGACCAAATAAAATAGAGTTTCAGATTCAGATGTAATTTCGATTCAGATATACCTAACACATGACATTGGAAGTGACCACAGACCAGAGTCAAAGTATACATGAAAAAAGTAAATCTAATTAATTTCTAGGAGGAGAAACCCATACACTGGTCAAATCCCAGATGGGAAACATATGGACATCTTAAACAGAAAACCACTTTAGTTTATTTACTTCATTTTAATCTTAAACATTTAAAATATACAATTCTATTTATTCGTATGTTTACAGAAGATAAAATTATCTTTCATTCATCTTTTATTTTTGCAACATTACAATGTACTGTGGTGAATAAATTTTCATGGGTGAGTTTCCAGCAAAATAGATTTAAGTAGAGAGGGAAAACTTAGGGAATTTAACACTATAAAGGACATGTAAAGAGCAGGCAGGAATAGACAGAGATGGCCTTGTTTAAACTCTAAAGAATGTCTGATAGTACACAAAGTATTCAGAGTCAATATTAAATTGACATGTCATCTGGGTAGTATATATAACTAAGTCCGCAAAGTAAAGTCTGTAAGTTACTTTAGCATCTGATCTTCCTATAGTACAAAAACATAATATATTATTTTTAGTTGTGGCTTTTATAACTCTTTCCCTGTAGTATGCTGCTACTTTGTATGTCTCTGCTTCTCTGAGCTTACTGAAGGAAGAAGGAAATATTGTCATGGATAATGCAATACAATGCCAGAGAAGACCTCTTCAGTGAAGCTGGCCGATAAGGAACCTAACTGTCTCATTTTATTTTTTTAAATCATGTTTCTTTCTTTTCTCCTTTTTAGTGCAAAACCCAGTGGATTCAACAGGAATCTTTCTACTGGCTTCTGTGGACTTTGAATCACACTCTAAACGGTATCTACACTAGTCAGCATAGTTATGTCAGTTAGAGATGTAATTTTTCCAGCCAGTATGACTCTGCCAGTAGACCTGCAAGTATAGACAAGGCCTTATGCTAACTCACCCTCCAGAATCAGAGCAAAATTTTTTCCTGTCTGGGAGTGTCTACACATGGCCATATGGCACCGTTGTTACTGTGCCGTCATTTAGTATTTCCGTGCCAGCCATGCACAGTTATTTTTACTGCTAAGTCACCATAGCAGTGCACTATAATGAAGGATCTCATTGCTATGGCGACATAGCTACAGCACCACAGTTTTTGATATAGCAACATAGCGTCATGTGTAGATGCACCCTCTTACTAGCAAAATTGTCATTGAATTTTGTGGAAGTTAGATCCAAGCCTTTACATTGGTGTGCATTTGGAGTAACCCCATAGAAGGCACTGGAATTTGACTGGTATAAAGTGGTATAAGTGATCCTGGAGTCAGGTATTAATTCACTCGATATACAGAAAATAAAGTCCTTTGGTTGGCAGAGCTCATCCTATTTAAGGACCTGGTTTAAGAACTCGTTTGCTAGTATAAGCTACCCTCCCAGTTAGGAGATTTGCTGCTATGATTCTGTCAGTATAGCTCTGCTGACAGATCTCTTTAAGGGGATGTATGGCCTAAGTCAGTTAACTCTGGGCCTGAATAATGTCTGTTATAAACAGGCTTACAATTTCTGCTGAATTGGGCCTTATTTTTTTTAGATGCCCCACAGTACAGCCCACAATGTTTGTTTCACAAACATCCACAGGCTAGATTCATATTTGCATACCAAAGAGAAGGCACACTGCTTCTTTAATCCTTGCTAGCAGTCCAATAAACGTTACAAATGTTGCATTCCTCTGTAATTTTTAGAACTTAAATTAAAACAATCACCCATTTTACTTTATAGAACACAATCATCATTTACCAAGATATAATAGGAGGAGAGTATTACATAGCTGGCTAGATTAACAGGCAGAGTAAATTTGTACCTTAAAAAGTAACTAAATCAGAAATATATAGCATTTGCTTTTGTGAGCCCAAGCTTGCTTACTTCACCAGATGTAATTGTAATTGTACATCCTATAGCTTATGTAATAATTGAATTTAGAATTAGTCAATGAGAGAAAATTCTTCAAGTAATTTGAATTTTCCCTTTTCAGTGTTGTATTGATATTGTAGGGGACAACGCATAAACAACCACAGTTATTACACCTTAATATTTTGTGTCCTTACACCGTAGTAATTGCTTATTACTGTTCTATCATACAAATAATACATTATCTTTGTCATAAACATGAAATATGTCAAAAAATTCTTAAGAACATCAGTATACTAGGAACACCAGTGCTTCTAATCTTAAGAAGTTATTTAGGAGCTGCACCTGAATCTTTTATTTACACTGAATAGTACTCACTTTGGCAATGAGTGTCTATGACTTCAGTGAGACTACATGTGCAAATAAGTATTACTCAGGATCAATGAGAATTGCAGACTTGGGCCCTTGATGATCAACTTCTGTTTCTGAACAGATTCAGTAGGAGGGGAAGTCGCAGACAAGCCTCTGAAAACCCATGTCAATAGATCAAGGATCTCTTGGCTTTTGGATGCACTGCTCTGTTCTCTAGCTAGTTCACAAGTATTTCATATCAAAGGGATGCAAATGTGAAGCTTTAGAAATAAAAGAGTAACGTACACGTATATGAAGACTAAATAAAATACTCACAAAGCAGTACACTTAATTGACTGTCTAGTTTTTACCTACTTTCCTTTTTTCCTGTTCTTTATACACAACGCTCCCATAAATTTGGAGGAGATAGGATACCTGAACAACTACCTGAAGGGTGGTTACAAAGAAGATGGAGCTAGACTGTTCTCAGTGGTGGCAGATGACAATACAAGAAGCAATGGTCTCAAGTTGCAGCAAGGGAAGTTTATGTTAAAGTCTAGGAACATTTCTCACTGGGAGAGTAGTAAAACACTGGAACAGGTTACCCAGAGAGGTAGTGGAGTCTCCATCCTTGGAGGTTTTTAAGACCTAGCTAGATAAAGCCTTATAGTTGGGGGTGGTCCTTCTTTGAGCAGGGGGTTGGATTAGATGACCTCCTGAGGTCCCTTCTAACTCTCCTAATTTTCTGTGATTCTATGTTTCTGTGATATATAATTTATTTTGGCATATGATCCAGGTAAGAGACTTTCTTTACTCAGCTGTGAAAGACATTAAACACTGCATCTTATTTCACAATAATTCAGGCAGGTGACCCATTTAAAGGCTAATTGCACAGTAATATGCAGGCAAAACTCCCATGGGCTTTCACAGGAGTTTTACCATGATATAAACTGCAGGATGTAGATTTAAATAGTTTAATGCTGGATATTTCCAATCTGGAATGATTATATTTGTGGTTCTTATCCTTGAATGCTTCACTTACACTTTGTAGACCTTGCAGTTGAAGATGGTGTGGTGCCACTGCCTGGGTGCTTGATAGATTATCTTGTGACCTGTGACTCGACTTGTTTCTGGTTGATGAGAGAAAAGTGATGGCCCTGCCTTCTTCTCATCAAATATGTGCTGCTATGCATCTCCCCCTGCCCACAGTGAGCAGGGAGAAGGCAGTGCTTATATTCCCCAGGGCACTGGAGATGAAAACTGTCTGGTCCTCATACAGGCCATACAAGAGTAGGGACTTTCCCTAAAACTTTCCTGCTCCCTCTATTCCCCAGTACACACTGAATGCTCACGTGACAGTCAGGAACAGGCAAATTAACTTCTGCTGTTTTCAAGTGGCTGAAATGTTTTAGTGTATTATAGTGTCTTTTTATGTGTCCTTCCAAGCAAGCCCCCTATTTCAGTTCTAGCTTTCTTTGGGAAGTCAGCTATGGGACAAACATAATAAAACATACACCCAAGTCCCAGTGCACGAGCCATAGGCATGCTCCTACATTGACAATAGTTTACAATGGAAAATTGGCTGAGGCCCATCCTGCCACAACTGGTTTTGTACAACTTGCCCTTATGCTGCTGAACTTGGTTCAATGCCTCTAGGTGCACTCTAGGAAAGCACTATGCACTATGCTGGACTCTCTCTAATTTGTCCACTTCCTTTCTGTGTGTGTGTGGGGAGGGGGTAGGCAAAACTGGACACAGTACTGCAGATGTGGCCTCACCAGTGCTGAATAGAGGGGAATAACCACTTGCCTTGATCTGCTGGCAATGCTCCTACCAGTGAAGCCTAGTATGCCATTAGCCTTCTTTGTAACAACAGCACCCTGTTAGCTTATCGTCCACTTGAACCCACAGGTCCTTTTCTGCAGAGCTGCTGCTTAACTAGTTGGTCCCCAGTCTGTACCAGTGCATGGGATTGTTCTGTCCCAAGTGCAGGACTTTGCACTTCTCCTTATTGAACCTCATAAGATTTCTTTTGACCCAATCCTCCAATTTGTCAAGGTGTTTCCGAATCCTAGCCCTACCTTCCAGTGTATCCACTACTTCCCCACTTTCCCTCCCCAGCTTGGTGTCATCTGCAAACTTGCTAAGCGTGTACTCCATCCTATCTTCTAGGTTGTTGATGAAGATGTTGAACAAAACCAGCCCTAAGACCAACCCTGGGGGTACTCCACCTGATACCAGCTGCCAACTAGATGTTGCCTACTAACCTCTGAGCCTCAAGATCCAGTCAGTTTTCTATCCATCTTACAGTCCATTCATCCAACCTGTACTTCTTTAGCTTGCTTGTGAGAATGTTGTGGGAGACTGTATCAAAAGTCTTGCTAAAGTCAAGGTATATCACATCCACTGCTCCTCCTGTATCCACAAAGCCACTCATCTCATCACAGAAGGCAATCAAGTTGGTCAGGCATGATTTGCCTTTGGTGAATCCATGCTGACTTTTCCTAATCACATTCTTCCCCTTCAAGTACTTACAAATTGATTCCTTGAGGACTTGGTTCCATGATTTTTCCAGGGACTGAGATCAGGGTGACTGAAGTTGCCCATGAGAAGCAGGGCCTATGATTGGGAAAACTGTGCTAGCTTTTTGAAGAAAGCCTCATCCACCTGATAAATCCAGAAATTTCAAATAGAAATCCTAGAGTCAAAACATTCTGACCTGCTGTGGTCTTTCCTGTGTTCTTTGCAACAGAAGAATTGAGCTATTATTTTTTGTAGTCATGTGAAAACTAAGAGCAAGCATTTGCTGAAGGTGCTAGAGTCTAACAAGGGGTCCCTTGAGTCTAATGAGTTTGAGAACAACTGGACCTTATTTATATAATGGTTTATGTTATTTAGCAATATCAGGCAAGGTGTTTTTTCCTGTGTTTAACTGGTTCGTTTTCAGCTATTCTTTAGCCAGGTTAAAAGAAAAAAAATAGTAACAGAAAGAAAGTTGAAGGGGTAGGTGGACTGCTGAGAACCTACATCAAAGCTTAGGGTAATATCTTGTTTACAAATGTCATGAATGGACCCTGAACCTTCCTCTCTGAAAAAGCCTTTTTCTCATCAGGATAATATTGACAACAGTGAATTCCTCTTTTATCCAACAAAACCTAGAAATCAAAATAGAAAAATACTCTCCAAACACGGAAACAAATCAATTGACAACCCCTAAATTATGAGAAGTTAAAACATGAAAACCCCAACTCCAAACAGAATTTTTACTCCCTCTTCCCACCAAAGAAGCAGCTACATTATTCCTTGTTTAAGGCAGTGCCAGGATGCTGATTAAGTGACTCCTGCATATACTCAGGTTCTGTGGTTTTTTGGAGCTATTGGCTGGGTTCCATTTCTGCTAAGTCTGTGAAGTCAAAATGCCTCTGGGAACAGCTATTTTTGCTGTGGGGGTTTTTTTGAGCTTGGGCAGTGATTTAAAATCTTATCCTTTTTTTCTTTTTGAATGCATTTAAAATATCAGAGCTTTGAAAACTCATCGCAGTTCTCGAGCTAGAGAACTAGAACAATATCAAAACCAATAATCTGTATTACTGTTGGTCCCTAAAAACAGGGTAGAATAATGGTGAACTATGAGGAACTCAACACACTCTTCTAATCTCATTGTTTGCTAGGTGGTACCAACAGGATAGTAATCAAAAACATTTGAACTGAAGACTTGTGGCTCTTTCCACCGGGTGGACACTTCATCAGCAGCCATATGGAGAAACAGATACTTCCAATAGCTCTTTATGTACTCAGTAAGTAACCTGTTTTTGAGGCTGCTCTAGGTTACGCTGGGGGACCACAGCACCCTTAAAGAAGGTACAAAAATGAGCTTTATGCCACCTGCTCACACTACATGCCTGACTGGTTCTGGGTATTCCCTTTCTGTAGCCCTGCATGGATGTTGCCCAGCTTCCACACACATCCTCATGTCAGCAATTCATTAAATGGTCCAATAAAAGTATTCTAGAAAGCTACATAGAAAAAGGCTGCATCAGGCTTTTATCACAGCTAGAAGCTATTTTTCTATGCATTATATAGAATTGTTGAAAAAGCTTAGCTCTCCTTTAGGCACAATAGAAGGCTTGATTTTTGAAATTACTTAAGATACTAGGTGAACAGTGGGTGGCATTCAGGAACATTCACCCAGCAGTTTCTGGGTACTGAACACTTTTGAAAATCTAACTTAATAGGTGCCTAAATGGGATCTGCTTTCTTCTGAAATTCTTAAGAAGTTGGTCCTGACTTTTTTGGAAATGAGCCCCTTACATACATTTATTTCTTTGTCAATAGATATTTCCATTCTAACCAAATTCACAAATTTTTACTCTTCATCAAAAGCAAAAGTGAAAAAATAATCATGGGCTATTGAGTAGAACATAGAGTTCACTTTGTCCCTGGCTCCACTCTTCCCTGACTTCCAGTTTTAACTCTACCCTGCTGACCATCAAGACTGTAAAACTGTATATGTGATGGTAGTAGAAACTCTTTCAAGGATTTTCATAGATTTCATAGGCATTAGGGCTTGAAGGGACCTTGGAAGATCATTGAGTCCAGCCCCCTGCCCCAGGGGCAGGAAGTCAGCTGGGGTCACAGGATCCCAACAAGATAAATGTCCTAAAGGAATCCAGAGTAGGTGCCTGCACCACCTCTGGTGGCAGTCTGTTCCAGGCCTCGGGGGCTCGGACAGTAAAGAAGTTCTTCCTTATGTCCAGCCTGAAATGGTCTTGGAGAAGCTTGTGACCATTTGAACTTGTGATCCCATGGGGCACTCTGGTGAACAAGTGTTCCCTGAGATCCTGATGTACACCCCTTATATACTTAGAGGCAGCCACCAGGTCCCCCCTGAGCCTGCACTTTTTCAGGCTGAATAGTCCCGTAGCTCTCAGCCTTTCCTCATAAGGACTGCTTTCTTGCTTTCTGATCATGTGCATGGCTCTCCTCTGGACTCTCTTAAGCTTCTCCACATCCTTTTAAAATTGTGGAGCCCAGAATTGGATACAGTACTCCAGCTGCGGCCTCACCAAGGCTGAGTACAGCCAGAAGATGACATCCTGGGATTTGCTAGAGAACCATCTATGGATGCAAGCCAGAGTTTTGCTTGCTTTGCTGGCTGCAATATCACATTGGTGGCTTATATTCATCTTGTGGTCAGTCATGAACCCCAAGTCCCTTTCAGCTGTGGTGCTAGCAAGCGTAGCACTGCCAAGCCTATAAGCATGCTTGCATTTTTTGGAGTTGAAGGCCATCAGGTTTTCATCCATCCATTTTCCAAGCCTGTCAAGGTCGACCTGGATCACCATCCTGTCCTTGGGTGTAGACACTTTACCCCAAAGTTTGGTATCATCAGTGAACTTGGCCAGTCTGCTCCTGACACCAGTGTCCACATCATTAATGAAAATGTTGAAAAGGATAGGCCCAAGGACAGAGCCTACAAATCCCAGAGGTACCTGGAAGCAGGAAGAGGAAGTGATGAGCAATCCTGCAGAGTGCTGCTGCTGTAATTCTGGACTGCAAATCCCAGAGACCTTGGGGGCAGCAGTAAGAGGAAGTGAACACACAACCAGAGAGCTGTGTTATAGCACCACCACCCCTAGCTTCTGGCCTGAGCAACTGCAGGCATGTGGCTGCATTCCCTAAATCAAAGATACATGTGTGTTCAGTTTTGTTTCAATTTAATCTGTGCATCTTAGACTAACCTGCAAAGACTGAATTGATGCAGCCTCAGACTTTCTGACTTGACTGAAAAGATTGATAAGAAGCAGAGACAGATTTTAGTTAAAGAATTCAAACCTGAATTTGAACATTCCTAAATTACAGAATGTCCAGACCTGAAAATTCTTTTTAGTCATCATTATTAATAAGAGTGTGATTGCAAACTGAGAAAACGTAATTATGTTAGGAAATAAATCTGCAGAAAGCAATCCAGGTATTGGAGAGATTTTCACAGAATTAAATAATTTAAGAGTGGCTTCTTGGCAAACAAACAGAATCAACCTCAATTCTCAATTATCTTTCATGCAACCCATGAAATAAATTGTGTCAGAATTTGGATTATGAATGTAAAGGAGATTTGTTTGGCTCTTGCTGACATTAACAGCATTTGTGGGAAAATGCCTGTTGTGCTTTGGGGGGGTATCTGGACTGGGTCATGGGGACTAATAAAATAAAAGGACATATATGGTAGAGGCAATGTGCAATGTTAATTTCCTGTGCCTTATAACTTTCAGAACCGGTTCTAGAACTGAGTGAATCATTTAATTGACAAAATTGTTTTGTGTCCCATGTTTCACTTTATCTTCTCCGATGATCTGATATTATGTATGGATATTCTATTGCTGGTTATTTTTGGATTTTGGATACTATCCAAAATTCAGAAATAAGAAATAAAGGATTAATAAAGAAAAGACTGCATCTTCCACAAGGGAAGCCATGCCTTCTTTTATCTGGTCTGTTCTCTAGCTTCAAAGATTTTGGGCTAGTGAACTCTTTTCCTCCGCTTCCTAAGCATGATGGGTAATTGTGCTGCAAATAATATAGGATTGCACTAATATTGGTAAAATTGTCAGAGTAATAATATCATAAGTATTAATTACCCTTCAACAATGTATATAAGCTGTTGTCTATTCTATCTTTTTGCCTTGGGCATGTAAGATGGCACTCCAAGGAGTTGTTGCACTCCTTTCAATGAGTGTAGAGCAGGACCACATTTTAATAGACAGGCTGCCTTGTGAGGCCTGCCCCAGTCATGACCCCACCTGCAGTAATGCAACATCCTTGTTCAATAACTACTACTGCATGCCCACAAAGTCATTACAGGAAAGCACTTCTGCATTTCACTGCTAGTGCTATGAAATGTTTGTAATTGAAAAAAGTGACATCCTTATCTCTTGTTCTCCATCTCATCTACCCTCCTCCCATCCTTTCTTTATTTTCTCTTCCTCTGTTTCTTTGCATATGTTACTTTCCTTGCTGGTTCATTCTCCACTCTTTTGCCCCTTCTGCCCTGCTGGCTTGTTCCTCTCTCCTTTCCTGCACATGCTGACTGTCTGCTGGTTTTCCATCTCCTGTAGACATTGCCTTCTGTTCTACTGATGGCTCCTGTCTCCTCTCCCAGTGGCAGCCTCAGTCCAACTGGTGGCTCTGGCCCTGAGCAAATAGTCTTTCTTCTTCACCTCCTCTTACATATGCTGTCCTTTGAAATAAGCAGCTGGGAACAAGGCAGAGGAGCCAGAACCATGTGACCTGCAGCTCCCCGGAAGCCACAAAATATTCTATAGATGGTCAGGGGTTCATGATCAAGTTAAAGAATCTCTTTTGCAAAGTGACTGATGCTTATTGCTCTGTGGGTGGGAAGAGGGAAGGAACATTAATGAACAAAGACTGATTTTCTGCACCTGTGCTAAGATTGTGTCATACTGTAGGGTGAAACTATGCAGGCAAACTTTGAAGTCAAATGCTTAAAGCTGGAATCTTGCCTCTTGATTTGCAATGCACTGGAACTGGTAGTGAAGCTTCCTTAGGTACCAGAGAGAGGCATTTATTCCTGATTGGCCTTTAACCACGGATCAGAAGGAGTAACATACCATCTCTGGCACTGAAGCTAAAGAAAAGTCTGTGGCAGAGATTAGAATGAGCAATACTGTTCATTGTCTTGCAGAACTCCTACCTGGCATTTTGACTGTCTTTACCAGAGGTAAAAATCTAAGGGTTACATCTTCTCAAGAGCAATATATTGCCACCAGGTTATCAGTTTTTGATCATCCAGGAATTAATTACTAGAACACACACAGCAAAAACTAACTCCAGAACAGAATGCCAATATTCTATGTGTCTGACAACAGGAAAATTAGGAATAAGCCCCAACTGGAATCCTATACATAAACTCCCACTGGACTTCAGGAAAGTTTGGATTTGGTTCTGACCTTCATGTCTAAGCCCGATCTCTAAAAATGATCAAATAACTCAAATTCTTTGCTCTGTTTACCTGCTTGAAATTAGAGCTACCAGTTATCTCAATGTGTTTTAAAAACTACATCCATAAATGCTGGAACACATACTAGATTACACTGTCTTTTGTAGAGCTACAGCAAAGAGTTTGTTTTCTTGGCAAAAAGCCCTTCAAAGCTCACATTTATCTGATGGTCATGCTCTTAATCTTAACTAAGGATATGTTGTGAAGAACAGCATAAAAAGAATGTACAAAGACAATTGTGCTGCTTAGCTGTGGGACAACTTTGGTATTTGCAAACTCTGAAGTTGACAAAGAGAATCAAACAACGAAATACCCGCTTCCTTAGCTTGACTTTTTTGTTTGTTTTCTTGCATTTGCATGCCACAAATCTGTAGCTAGATTGTGACTGACTGGAACTAAAAGAACAGGAGAACAGCACTGCAGTCATGCATGACAGGTATGAAGCAGTATTCATTAACATATCTTTGGGTTTCTTTGCACTGTCTCCATGTTCACTACTGTTACTTTTTAGGGTTCTGTACAAAAATACCATAGCCCAGCAGTAACAATCCCTGTTCATGGGCCAAATGCAGCCCACAGAGCTCCCCATTGGATGGGAAATTTGGTGGTGGGGGAGCAGTGGCAGTACTGTTACTTTCCCTGGTGCCAAAATCCCAAGTGCCACAGGGTGGGTCTGAGCAGGGCCATGACCCACCCCTCTGCATGGCCAGATTGGAGCCAGGCTACACCCCTTTCCCTCCTATCTGCCAAGTCAGGACTGTGCTGCACCCCCTTCTCCTCATAGGGCTGGGCCATTCCCTTCACCTGTGTGGTTGACTGGGGGTCAGGCCATGCTCCTCCTGCCCACAGTGCTGGGCCATGCCCCCCTCCCTCTGCCTGGCCAGGTTGGGGCTGGGCCATGCCTCCTTCTTCCCATGGGTGCAGGCCACCTCCCTTCCCCACACAGAGGGCTGGACTGGGGTCATGTTACAGCTCCTCCTCCCTGCAGAGCCAGGTTGGGGCTGGCCCAAGCCCCCTTCCACTGCATGACTGGATTGGGGCCAAGGTGTTTTCCTCCCTCCTCCACACAGCTAGATGGGTCTCCACCAGATCCAGTCTGCAGAGGAATCAGGCAATGCTCATCCAGCCCACTGGCCAAAAGGGATGAGCACCATTGCTCTAACCTATGCCATTGTACCAAGCAGGATGTAGCTCAAAGAGCCCTTTGAGTATGCTTAGCTTTAATTAAAAAAGAAGAGAGGTGAATCCTTAAAACAGCTCTCTCACAGGTGATTTTTATTTTTTTTTAGGGCTAGACTAGAATGGATGTCTTACATGTCACAGTCTCTATCAAGCTCCCAAACCAGATGCAGTGTACCCATGCTACTGCAGTATTGTGGCCAATAAGCTGTGCTGTGAAACAGTGACTGGAATATTGACTGGACATGCTGCTTAGACAGTGCAGGTCTACCTCCTGCTTAGATGGGCATAAAGTTTAATACCTGGCTTCAGTGTAAACTGCTCCATTCACAAGCTGAAATTTTGCTACCTTCAAATATTCTTTAGCATTTGGTTAATGCATGAGTATCTTGCTAGTGAATATGCTTGCTAGAACATTTACCAAATACAAAGGGGATGGGAACACAAGGAAAAAACATTTGCTTCCTCTCCCCTCCCCTTAACTTAGCAAATGTTAAAGGACAAATTTGTTGAGGTATTTACTCAGCCCTACCATGGGTTAAGCATAGGTCTATCATTATTGTTGCCATTCCCTACTAGTATCAATGGAGAAGTAAAAAAATCTTAAAAGACTATAGCAAGGGCCTAGAACATATATTATGCCTGTGTTGAAGCCAGTCAGTGACAGTCTAGTCATGATTTAATTACAAAGTGTCTGAATCTTTAAGTTACAACCATCCTCAGATATAAAAAACCTGAAGTGCCAAACTGTGCTGGTTGCTTTACAGATACTTGTTGAAATCCCACACTGAAGTCAATGGCAAAACTCAGTGGGCGCATCTACATGAGATGCTACATTGCCTTATCGACAAGCTATGGCAATGTAGCTTATTGCTATAGTGACATAGCATCAGTGGGCACAAACGGTGATGCTGATGCTACTGCACAGTAGGGTCAGAAATGATCCATGTGCTGCCATCGGCACAGTAAAGGCTGTTACTGAGCAGTCATTTAGTACTTGCTTTAGCGCTTGCTTTAGCATTTACTTTAGTACAGCACAGGGGGCACGTGTAGACGCAACCAGCGTCTTCAAGGGTGCCAGGATTTCTTCTGGGATTCCCAGATACTTCAGAACAGGAGTCAGCAATGTTTTTTGGCTGAGTGCCCAAAACCCCCCACAACCTCGACTTGGAAGATGTCTGCACGGCAGGAGGGATGGCAAGGGAGCCACAAGAGGCTCAATCCTTCTTGTGGCAGTGCAGGCCCGGCCCTTTCCCTACTATGTTCCCCAAGGTGTGCATGTAGCCACTGCTGTCTGGAACCTGGTGCAGTGGCTTGCAGCCTCCCTGCCACCTGCTGCAAGCAGCTCGGGCTCTGGGCAGGCTCCTTCCACCTACTATGGAACCTGGGCTGCTTGTGCTGTGGGTAGCCCAGGCTCTGTGCATGTTCCTGTTGCCTGCCACAGAGCCTGGGTTGTTTGCAGCAGGGCTCACTGCTGCAAGCAGCCAGGGTGCCGCAGTGGGTGGCAGGGGCCTGCCTGGAACCTGAGCTACTTGTAGCAGGCAGCTGCAAGGCTGCAAGTGGCTGTACAGGGTCCAGAGCCCTGGCCTGGCTCATTGCTACTGGTGGCTGCATGTGCACCTCCGGATGCAAGGCAGGGAAGGGGCTAAGGCTGTGCTGCTTCCAGCTCCTTCCCCGCTGTCTGTCCTGAGGCATGTGTGCAGCTGCTGGTGGCAAGGAGCTGGACCAGGGCTCCAGAGCCTGAGGCAGCCTCTTCCAGCCTTGTGGCTGCCTGATGCAAGCATCCTGGGCTCTCAACAGGTCAACTGGTGCTGGCCATGGAGCCCGGGCTGCTCATAGCATCTTTTGCGGCTGCCTTGTTGCCTGCTGCAAGCAGCCTGGGCTCTGTGGCCAGTGCAGGGACCTGCCCAGAGCCCAAGCTGGCTATGGCATGCTGAGCAAAATGGCTTCAAGTGCCATGCTCTAGCATGTGTACCAAGTGTTGCTGACCCCTGCTCCAGAACATACTGCAGACTTAGAGAAGTGAAGGACATGGGGGATTATAGGGTTTGTGTCAAGAATGGGCAAAAGTAGGGCTGAAGTAAGCTGTGCTCTGGTAGTTTCTACCTTGTGAAAGAGCTCCTCAGAAGCCCTTAAGGCTAGGTACAGATATTCAAAAATCCCAAGGCCGACTTGATCTAAGTTACACAGTTTTCTGTAAGTGGCACTGTTTAGATCAGTAGTGAACAGAACACACATTCATCCTTCGCCGGGGATGGGAGGGGGAGCACAAATCTTAGACTGGTTTAAAAATGCCATTCTATGTGTGCCAAACTTCTGTTCTGTTAAGGGTATAGACCAGTTTCCAATCACTTATACTGGTAAAAGTGTAATGTCTGTACTTGGCTTGAAGGTTCAGGAAGTTACAGCACAACTAGCCCATTTTCACAAGATTACGGACGTTTGTTTCCCCATGGACAAGAAGCAGTGGCACATCTTGCGCCACTGCTACTTGTCCCTGGGGAATGTGCGTGCCATGTGCCACATGCGCTCTGGTGTGCAGCAGGTTACCCCAGGTGGGGTAGGGGAGACTGGAGCCAGCAACTGTCCTGGCCCTAACAGCCTTACTTGGGGTCCCCAGCAGCCCTTATCTGGGCACTGTCTGGCCAGGCTCAGTGTTTTTGGTGGTGCACTGGGTCTGTGGCACCACATACTGCACGGCCATGCTCATCTGGACACGGCTGTAGAATCTGCTGTAAATTCTATTACTGCCCAAGTTGGTCCTCAACTACACCATGGAAAGAGAGAACACAGTAATGGCAAAAAGGCACTTTTTTCCTCTCTTCTTATGCAGTCCTCACTGCACTGAGCTTGGGTCAGCCATGAAGTCAGGGCCCAGATCTCTTGACTCGCAGTCCTACCCCTTTACCACTAGACCACACTTCCTAAAGAACTTTAGCAGTAACGTGAGTAACAAATAGTCTTCTCTTCAATCCTCCCAGTTAGAGGCTGTGGCCGTCAGAGGGAGGAGTGCATCAAAGAATTTAACCAAAGGCTTAGAAGATGGTGTCACTGTGTAGGCTTTGAATATCTCGACCTTGGTACCCAGTTCAGTGACAGCGGTCTACATGCAAGGGACAGTATTCACCTCACAAACAGAGGGAAGAAGTTCTTCACTATGAGAATCGCCAACTGGTTGAGGAGGGCTTTAAAGCAGGCACATCCAGGGGTCGGGGGGAAGGTTTCACTGCTGTGCACAGATCCTCTAACCATGATGGCACAGGGGAGGGTGTTCAAGCAACGGATGTCCAGATAAGTACTGACATCCCAAGTCACTGGCAGTGTGACACAAAACCTGAGACAACTAGGGGAGAACTCAGGTGTCTTAATGGGAATGCCAGAACCATGGGAAATAAACAGGAGGAACTGGCACTTCTCCTGGTAGATGAGGAATTTGATCTGATTGGGTTGATGGAAACCTGGTGGGACAATGCACATGATTGGTCAGTAAATATTAAGGGCTATAGGTTTTATAGGAAGGATCGGGTAGGAAAGAAAGGAGGAGGTGTGGCCCTCTATGTGAAAGAGTGGTACCCCACCCTGCAGGTCATGTTTGACAGCAGGGAAGAGTCCCTTGATACCCTCTGGGTTAGGATACAAGGGGGATCATGAGAGGGAGACCTAATAGTGGGAGTCTACTACAGACCTCCCTCCCAAGAAGAGGAGAATGATTGGGCATTCTCTGGGGAACTGACTGAGGCAGCTGGCACTAGAGACGTGATTGTCATGGTTGAATTCAGCTACACCGACATCTGTTGGGAGGACCATTCAGTCAGCTCCAGTAGGTCAGCCAACTTCTTGGCAACAACAGATGATCTGGTCCTGACGCAGCTTGTGGAAGGGCCTACTAGGGGTATGGCCACTCTAGATTTAGTGCTTACCAAAAGGGAGGACATGATAGGTGACCTGAGGATTGGAGGTACCCTGGGCGACAGTGATCACTACCTGATTAGGTTCACCATCCACTGTGAGATTGGGTAACAAGTCAGCAGTGTAAGGGAGAGAAGGAGTCAGCAGGCTCCGAAGAACCCCGCCCAGGCGCAATCACGCGCATCCTGCGCGCTCCAGCCCAAAACGTGGGGCTGGAACTTCCCCCTTTCAGGTGTCGGGAAGGGGGAGGAGCCAGAACTACCAGGACCGGCATAAAGGAGGTGCTGGATCCATCCAAGAAGGAGGCAGAACCGGAAGGAGCAGGCGAAGGAGCTGATGCTGGCGGGAGCACCCTTCGGCGGATACGGGCTGCTTGGAGACACGGCCGAACCTTTTGGGGTAAGAACAGTCCGCAGCGGGGCTTGTAAGCCCAGGCAGCTGGCCGGGCGGGACCGAGGACTGTTAGATGCCGCCGGGAACAGCTGGGACCCGGCAGGGGCCGGAGACTACAGAGACTACAGTAGGGGCGCACTTACCGAGACAGGGGTCATCGCCCCTTGTAGTGCGGGCAGAGGAGCTCGTTGATAGGTGGATGGGGATTCCCCACCCTACGGCATACAGGCGAACACCAGGGAGACTCTTTGGGCAGGGGGCTGGACTCGATGATCTCCCGAGGTCCCTTCCAGCCCTAATGTCTATGAAATCTATGAAATCTATGAGGGTCGAAGCAGACGCCCCATTTCAGGGAGCCCTGGCCGTGGTCTTTTCTGTTGACTTTACCTTGTTGTGTTACGAACTATCCAGGGATACACCCTGACGAGTGACCTGTCCGGCTGGGTGGTCACCCACCGGTGGACCGGGCAAGGGTGTAGGGGTGGTGGAGCCCTCATTAACACGGGACCCTGGGAGTGTAGGAGTCTCACTTTTGGACGATACGCGCCGGACCAACTGGACCAATCAGAATTATCATCAAAGTCGTGGCAGGCGAGGCAGGCGTGTACAGACGCCCAACCAGTGGTGAGTCACTCCTTGATGACCGGCAGGCGGTCCCGACGCGGGGAGGTGGTGGTGACTGCAGTCAAAGACTAATACCCCGACAGTGGTGACTGCAGTCAAAGACTAATACCCCAACAAGCAGAACAGAAGTCCTAGATTTCAGGAAGAAGGCCTAGATTTTCTAATTTAACAATCAACTTTTCAGGCTGATATTCCAATTGCTAGTATTTTCTGTTAGGTATTGATGGCCTTCCTTTCACTGGGTAATCACTTGAATTCAAGACACTATCTAAATTTTCTGATGTAAGGAAAAAACCACAGGAAAGCTGTCTATTGTTTCCTTCTTTGCCATATGAATACAATATTATGAAAATGTTCAGTAAGTTCATTTTTTGTTTTAATATAGGCTCTCTGCAAATATAATTGAAGTTCTTAAACATTATACATGGTCAGACAAAATCTACTCTGTTACTTATACAGGATGATGATGTTTTTGCTGAATATCAAGAAGCCATGCACATCCTTCCTGGTAGTGGGTGTAAAAAAACAAAAGAAACTCATGCAAATTCATCTATATGGAAGCATAACTATGAAGATGCTGTATTTCATGGACTTAATGGACTATAAATGGAGATAGATACATTACGGAATGGGAAAAATACTAAAAAATAATAGCTACCATTGCTAATCATCAAGGAATGTGAAGAAGAAAAGCTCAGAGCTCAGGTGACAAAGAAAGCACTGAGAGAGGCACAACTCAATTTTCCTAATTCCTACAGCAATATTGAGCTTTAAAAAATGATAAGAAAGGGGGAAAGAAATTAATTGGGAGTTATAATGTTTGAATGGGTGGAACAATCGTCTGAGATGCATGCTGCTGTTTTGGAGCACTGGCAACAGTGGTTAAGCAGCATAAGAAAAGCTGTTGGAGATTCACAGAGAATACTTAGGAAAACTTTGAGCAATAATAATAGAACAGTGAGGTACAGCATGATAAAAAGCTTAACCATCAACAAAGAAATGACAAATAGAAGTACTTAGGCAAAGCTGGGTGTCAGGGATAGAAATGAAGGAGACTGAAAAAGCAAGTACACTGGTAGCCAGGGTCAGAAATAGGTAGCTAAGTCACTGTATTTTACTGGAAAAAAAGGAAGCCTTTACTGAAATATCTGTATGTAGAACAATAACATTTCTTGTAATTATAATTAATCTAATATCATTCTTGTTTCCTATACTGTTTTTATATTTTAGTGAGAGATTTAGTTACTCTGCTTTATCATAATTCAACCAATACTAATCCTCATCTAACATGTTACAATACAGCAGTAAGACAGCTGTTTAAGGAAAACTTTTTTCTTCTAACACAACCCCATACATACAGTTCAGTTCCATCACATTTTGTTCTCTCACCTTTAAGCCTAATCATCACTGACTGCAGGTAAAAGCCTTCTGCACCCAAAGCAATAACAATAACCTATCCACAAGTAAACTAGCTTGTAATGAAATTCACTGCCTAGGGCTAAACATAGAGCTAACATGTGTCTAACAAATCAAAGCTTGTATTTATCATTTGTCACTGTTTGTGTCTCTGTCTGTTTCAAGGGAAAAAGAAACAATTAAGAACCTGAGATGCAAAAGAGAAACCCTAGAAGAATTTGATTTTTTCAGATTTGCTTGGTACACTGATTGGCAAAATGCAGCTTGTGAATTGTGCCAGTAGAGTGCAGGCCAAGTAGCAAAAAGGTTTAAAAAATTGTGAATGGCAACTTTATTCACTAGAAAAATCCCCCAGACGTACTCCCAGATGTAGCTGCATAACAAGTGGTGGGTGCTCATTTTGGCTAGGGACAGACATTCAAAAGCCTGGGCCTGAATTGATTCAATCTTTGCAGGTTAGTCTAGCCTGGCTAGGCTAAACTGTTTGGAAACCAGATAGACAATCTCTTTGGACTGAGGAAATTCAGGCACATGCCTTCAGTGGCTCAGGCTAGAAGCTGAAGGATGCTAGAGCAGCCCTCCCTTCCCTTCTGCAGGGAACTGAGCTGAGGGGTGTGTGGCCAGGCCCTGGCAGGACTTTTTCATTAGGGAGGTCTGCCTGCATGGTCCCAGGCTTTTCCCCAGTGGCTGCTTCAGAGGTGGGAGTGTTGCCAGCCCCCAGCCTTGGGCTAGCACTGTGAGGCCGGGGGTGGGGTGGGGAAGAAGGATTGCATGAATCTGTTGATATGGAGCTTTTCAATCTCCCTCCCTGCTTTGTCATACTGTCTATAGCAAACTGACAGGCAAGCAAGCCAGCTGAGGGCTGATAGTAATAACAGTCTTTATTATCCAATTAGCAAAACAGCGGCCTCTCTCCATT
>NW_017728949.1:43704549-43705679 GCF_001723895.1 Crocodylus porosus
AACAGGCGCGTTCTGTAAGAGCGTGCTGGCGTTTGCATCGGCGTTCGTGCCAGAGGGTGAGCAGGAAGGGCCCAGAGGCTGACTCCTGCAAGCGCGGGGCAGAGGCATCCAGCTAGTAACAGGCAGCAACTCCTACGATGGTCTCGACACGGAGCGCTACCAGGGCCCCTGCCTGGGGGGTGTGGCCTTCCTGGGGCTTGTCTGAGGCCTCCACCCAGACAGAGCCCATGGGGGGGGCTGGCATCCCCCAACCCTCTGGGGGAGCAAGGCCTGGGAGGGCAGGGACTGGGGACCCCCACACCTGTCCTGCAGGTGCCCGCCTTAGGGCCCTGGAGGTGCAGGTGAGGGAGCTCCAGGAGGAGGTTAGCAGGCTGAGGGGAATCCGAGAGGCAGAGGAGAAAATTGACAGGCATTTTCTTTCCCTGCAGGGTTGTACGACCAAGGAGGATGCACCTCAAGAAGTGCCCTCCACTGCTCCTGTGCCAGGGCTGCTCATAACACGGCAGCACCAGTTCCTCCAGTCTGGCTGGAGAACAGGTACGAGGCCCTGGCAGCCCTGGAGGAGGAGGAAGGAGAGGACAAAACCGGGGAGGAGGCAGCTCCATGCTCACTGCATCCCGAGCAAGCTGAAGAAGACAAACAGGCCAGGAGGAGGAAGCGTTGTGTGAACGTCATTGGCGACTCCAACCTGAGAGGTACGGAGGGCTCCATCTGTCGCCGGGACCCCTCGGCACGTGAGGTCTACTGCCTACCTGGAGCGAGGATTCAGGACATGAAAGGGATGCTCCAGACCGTAATCCGGCCCACCAATTATTACCCCATGGTCCTAGTCCATGTGGGCACTAATGATGCGGCCAGGAGCACCCTGATCGCCTGATGGAGGGCTACCATGCTCTGGGGCGTGTGCTGAGGGAGATGGGCGCACAGGTGGTTTTCTCTTCTATCCTGCCAGTGAGTGGACGAGGCAGACGGCATGAAATGGGTATTGCGGAGACCAACTGGCGGCTACAGGAATAGTGCTTCGAGGCGGGCTTTGGCTTCCTCCGCCATGACCAGCACATCACGACGAGAGACATGCTTGGATGGGATGGGCTCCACCTTTCCCCTAAAGGTAAGCGTGTGTTCTCTTC
>NW_017728949.1:43705690-43716532 GCF_001723895.1 Crocodylus porosus
TTTACTGATATTATCAAGGTCACATTCATTAGCACTCCTTGGTCTCCTTCAAGGCTGGAAGTTAAAATGCTGAGATATGTAAGTGTTTGTACTGTGCCTATCCCCTAATGTGTGAGTATGTCCTGCTGCTTCTGGCTCAGCTGGTATTGGGAATCTCATAAAACTGAAGATTTTTGCAAGACTCAGACTATCAATCTAACCTGTGCCAGGATACATCCATGTATAAAACCTTTTAGGTCATCCATTGGATCTTACCCTACAGATGAAATAGTGAAGACAGTTTGTGAGTAGCCTCAGATGGACTGAAGCTCCCTTTCCCAACTCATAGACTCTCCCAGGATAGTCACCTATTTAGGGCTACTCTAAATGGTCTACTCTACTTCATACTGGTCCTGACAAGCAGGAATGAGTGGTTCGGGTAATTTTTCAGCAATGGATTTGGGATTGGGAGGGAAGTAATCTAGTCTTAGTCAAAGTCTAATGGAAATGAAAAATATGATACACAACTCTGACTTAATTTGGCAAACAAAAAGAAATTGTTTAAACATCCAAACTATGCATATTAAGCACAACTTACAACTCTGAGAGTTACTGATCATTATTATTGGAATACTGCAATTACTAAAATACAGTAGAAGAACACAGTGGAGACCATACAAGCCACTCCTTATGGTACCTGTATTTTCTTAAAATCCACTTGTATCAGGTTATGACATGCACAGAAAATCCCAGTGGAATTACTGAGTGTTGGCTTTGTAGAATCATTGGATCAGTTGTGTTAACCAGTGTCATTACCCTGTCTACAGCAAAGTTGTGCCTGATTTACACTAGTGCAAAATTGTTTGCACCAGATCTTTAAAATACTTAAATTCCTAGATTATGCCTTCCACCCAAATTAATTTTAACCTTACAATGTTTGCATCACTTCATCCATCAATTAAATACATCTGCTAGTCAAGACAGAATCTAAGCCACACTAGACATTTGTATTCTAAACGGGTAGATTTGATAAACAGTATCAAAATGAAACTAACTAGGAAGTTGAGGTTTATACAGACTGAACCGGTATACGACCAGAACTCTAGGATTACTCCCCGAGACTGTTGAAAGAGGTCCCCCAGCATTTTTGATCACAAGTGATCAAGGCTTCCATATTACATCTCACCTGAAACCTGGCTTGTCCTATAACAGCATTTCCTAGTATCATGCCTGGTTCTTCTGTTTTCTGGGAGAGTATCCTGACGATTAGGTTCTTGGTAAAAATATAAGAAAGTTGTCTACTTCCTCTCCCCCAGTATGCTGGGCTCCAATTTCAGGACTTATGCTTGGGTGTACATGTGTGGTAGTGTGCTTTGGGTCAGGCAGAGCACACCATATGCTGTGTTGCCACATGGATGCTTGTGTATCTTACATTGCATGTGGAATAGGTGTTAAGTTCCCAGAATGGGAGGTATATAGGTAATGTAAAACATGACCATCTTTTTACAGACAGAATGTTAAATTATGTGTATGAGCATGTTAGCTAGCATTGTATCATTTCCCAGTATAAACAAGCTCAGGGGCACAAAAACCTCAGAGGTTGGATACACTCCAGGGCTAGGGACAGACATTCAAAAAGCCTGAGCCTGAATTGATTTAATCTTTGCGGGTCAGAGCAGCCCTCCCTTCCACAGGGACACAAAGCTGAGGAGGTGGGGGTGGGGCACGGTCAGTTTCTGATCACTTAAACCGGTTTATGTGTAATGTCTGTCCCTAGCCTAGAAGACTTGACTAGGGTTATTTTGATCAAGACTGACATGCTTATTTTTCCATTATTTTTATTGTTCTTATAACCCATTCAGTTCTTTCATTGTATACATCTAATCCCATTATTATAAAGTATGCTGAGACAGTTTACTTCTAACTCTTCAAAATATCACTTGAATGCCAGATTAAATAGAAGTCAATGAAAACAATGGTCCTTGTTTTCATAAAACAATTTCTTTCTTCACTATATCCTTTGCCTGGAACCCTTACAGAACTTTTTTTTGCCTATGCCAATGAAGGCAAGCCAATAATCTGAAAATGGCAAGACAAGGATAGTAATACTCTTCATGGCCTCATCCTTCAGACTGTATTCAGCAAAGCTTCCATGTTTTCATCTGGAATTTGCTGAAGTGCAAGCCTGCAGGGTCAGGTAATCTAAGGATAATTCCATCTGCTTTCCAGATCTTGTATCAGAAATCAAACAGCAAATTCAACCCCCAGCAGATAGCTTAGCTATGGCAATTCCATCAGGTTCTGTTATGTTTTCTGTCTGCAAAGAGAAAAACATTAATTCTTAATCTAAAGGACTCACTTGATGTTATAGAAGCAATGTAGGATGTGAGAAAGAAAACATATTGCCCGTCTCACTGTAAGACCTCAGCTTTAATGGTCTCACAGCCCTCTAATTTAAGACTCTAACTTAAAGAGCAATACACAGAAAACAGAGTCATAGCTACAGTTACACTAGTGAATCTTACAACAGAGTGATACATGAACAATTAAATTAAGAATAGTTTAGAAAATCAAGAGATTTTAGAATACAGGCTGCATGTCCCATTCACATGGGGATCATGCAGTATTTGAGAATGAGGCTAGCTCACAGAATACCCTTACCAGTCTATTTCTGGTACTGTTGGAGGAGGAAGGCTGCAGCTTTCTCCCCACTGGTGATCTAGTCCATAAGCAGTTACCTACCTTTCATTACCTTTCTTGAGGAGAAAATATTTGCTATTTTTGGATGCAACAGAATACCATGATCTCAAACATGTTTCTATGACTGGTTCAAGTATTCATCAGTTATATCAGGGCTGTCCAGCTTCTAAGAGGCTTGGAGCTGCACACCTCATTGGCTGTACCAGTGGACGCTGAATGCTGTGTAGGGTGCACCACTGTAAACCATGGGGCCCCTGGGCTTCATGACACATGGATGTCCCCTCACTGTAGTGTGCATGCAAGCACTTCAGGCTCCTCAACCGCAGGCTCCCCCAGCTCTAAGGGCTGTCCTGTGCCACACTGCACTGCCCTCTATGGCAGGGCCAGGAAATGGAAGCCAGAAGAGGTAGAGGGAGCCTGGAGACCCTGGCTGCTGCTGCAGCAGGAGTGATGGTAGGGCTGGGGAGTGGCATCTGGGGTTTCAAATTAAACCCTCATGGTCTGTCAGTTGAGCAGACCTGGATTATATCATATTCTGTGGTCAAATTGTATAAAGAAAGGGTGGAAAAACCCTTTAAATAAAAGACTGATGCAAATTAAACATTCAAAAGGGTCTACTGAAGTTGAGTATGCCACTAGATACATACTAGCCTAACTTCTACTTCTACTGAGTATCTTATGTCACTTTAACTTGCCAGGATACCCAAGGAACCTCCAATGTCAAAGAACCTAAACCCAATGACCACTGTTGATAATTCCGACTTCTACAAATACTTGAGGAAGCATGAGTAGAGTACTTCTGAGATGAACTACAAATGCTGCAGGCTGCTTCACACAGAACATCTTAGGACATGGTAAGTTTCTACATTTCTAACAAACCCTCAGTATCTCAAGATACTAAGGGGAAGAGCATGGCATAAAAAGATAGACAGATGTTGTCCAAAGATGCATTCCTTTGCTCCCTGTAGTGAACAGAGACCCTTCCCTTGCATTCTTTTTGATTTCTGATCCTCAGGTACCAATGTCTCCATTAGCACTTGGAATTATGGCATCTATTAGTCAATATACAGATAATATTATTTTTTCCTTTTACAAACATATTTCCTTTTCATCTAGAAAAACTTAGTAACATTTATGTTTGGTCCAAGCCTGGCTAAATATTAGGTAATTCTTTCTGGAGGCACTCATTTCCATTGTGTCTTTTCAAATACTGATCTTTCTCAGACTGTTGTTTTCAAGGAAATGTCACTGCTTTGACTATAAGAATTATGTCTGTATGGTATCATTGGTTACTATTTTGTATTCTTCGATGTGATATTACTGTGATTAAATGGTTAATTTATGGCTAACATGTTAACTGGACTCTCCTCCTAGCTCTGATGATAAGGGATATTTATCAGGGAGAAATATTCACATAGAAGACACTAGGCAGGATTCTTGGCCCTGTGACAGCCCTTCTGTGCCACTCTGCGATGCCAAGGGGGAATCCCTGGGTACTGTAAGCCAACAGAGCTTTACTGGGAGATTTTCAATGGCACTAAGAAGATGGGGGTGCTCAGCTCCTACTCACAGTCAGTAGAACTGGGCTCCTTACTCCCCCTTTCTGTTTTTTAAAATCTCCCCCCAAACCTTTGAGCCATTTTAGCATGTGTGTGAATGCACCTTTCACTGCATGCTGTTTGACCATAGCTTGAAATACATGCTTTTATGGGACTGTTCCAAACCCCGGGGAAGTCAATGGGGGTCTTTCATTCGGGGAATCTTTTAGCTTCATTTTTTCCTTTCTACTCCTGTGGTAAGAGGGAACAGCCTGAGCTATCAGGTACCCAGGTTATAGAATATAATTGACTCCTGTGCATTATAAACACACTGGCAAACTTCCAGAAGAAAATTGCAAGCTGGTATCATTCTGTGACCATGTTTTATCATCCTTATTTCGACTTTTGAACTCTGTTTATAACAGATGTGTATCAGCCAGGGCCTGCGCCCTAAGTGGCAGCAGGGGCTGGGGTGGCTGGAGCAACAGCTGCTATTTTTGCACCCATTCTAAGTGGGTGTCCACCATTTGTTATGCTACTGATTTGTAAGTTTCTCCCACTCCAGATCTCAAGTCAAAACAATGACCTCTAAGTGAGTAGCCAAGTACAGGGTCCCCTATGTCAGCTTCTGCACTGCTTCAGAAATGTATAAGGAGTCACTATAGAGTATTACCAAGTTCCTTTCTCTACCATAGTGTTCTAAATTAACAGCATTGCTGCCAGACTGGTGGCCTAGTCCTATTAGCAGCATAATCTAAAAAGGATTCAAAATCAATTTATAAAAGTGATAGAGTAATGTTTCAGCAGGAAAATAATATTAAGCATATTCTTTGAATGACCTAGTATATTGCTTATGGTAGATAATAAATTATATATTACAGTAAAACACTATGAAATAAGTATGTTTACACTGAACTTGCTCCAGAGATAATGTTCTATATTTGCTATTTCATCTTGGTTTTCAAAAGTGCAACAGCACTATTTATTTCAACCTAAAGATCAGATACTAAGAAAGAATGCAGATTCACTGGGGTGTGAAAATATTTGAATTTCTGACTGCAGAAGTGCTATGCTTTTAAAAGTAATGGAAGATGCTATTATTCTTCAACAGGTTTATTTCTTTAGCAGTTATTCATTTAAAGAGTGATTTATTCCATTGCCTAGATTGAATACCTTAAAGGCTCTACTAAGAAATTCTTATTTCTTTTGGCTGCATACTTGTTCTTTTCACATATTTATTTCTTTAATAGATCAAATGAATGTTGCACTTATCTCTTCTGCAAAGTCAGGTTTTTAATTGGTGTTCTCCTGCCATAGTTATTTTTTAAAAAGCATTGTCTGAATTGTTGGGAAATGGACCCTGAAAAACATACTTGTGAAGAGTCTTATTCTGCCACCTTTACTCCCTTTGAGGAAAACTTTACTTCATACATAAAGTCACTGATTTCAAGGGGACTGCTTGCAGGGTAACGGACTATTCACTGTGAGGAAGGATGACAGAACTGTGCTTTCCTTGAGAAGGGTTGCTGCAATGAAAATATTTTCATTTGACAGGTTTATTGTTTAACAGGTTTTAATTTAAAAGAATTCCACCATAATGTGCACACCTTCTCAGTCCCATTCCATGAATTGAAATCCCATATGGACTGAAATTCATAATGAGAGTATGATGAATTTTTTAACCTGTTGTGTTTAGTAATATTTGGTCTGTGCAGTGGAAACATATTGTCCATCTAAAAAGAATGAAAAACACTAAGCCTGTTTATGGTTTTGTAATATAAGTCCTGATCCTGCAGATACCTATGCACTTGCTCAGTTTTATGCATGTGAAAAATATAATAAAACTCTGTATAAGCATGTGCATGGGGAGCATATGTGTGCAGGAAAATGTTTGCACTGGCCCTCTAGGGAAAGTGTACATAATAAATATTGACATTTAACTGCAGCAACACATTAACATACATGCAACATTTCAACCCATAAAGCCTCATTTTCATGTATGACTTGGACATTTGCACATTATAATTTAATGCTGGGGTTAAATGAAATGATATATGTTATCAAGCTTTTCTATCCTGAACTGTAGGTATTAATTTATGGAGTTACACATAACCCAGCATTCAGGGACCTGCAGATGCACCAGAAAGCCAACAATGGGCAGAATCCCTCTGATAAATAATTTCTGATACTGTTTCTGAGGAGGACGAGAGAGGAGAACCTGATTAAAACCGAAAACAAATTCTGTGGAGCAAGAAAGGAAGAATACATTATAAAACCATGTAATAACCATATTGGGTTGTTATTTATTGCAGACTTCACTGGGTTGAAGAATGGACTTCTCTAAATGCAAACGCACCAGTTGTCTCCACTCTGCCAAACATATAAGGTTTCATAACTGACTTCCACTTTGTCATGCTTGCAGCCAGGAGATATAGAGCAGTGTGATGTCAAATTTGTTTCATTAAATAGATGCTTCAAGATCATTGATCATGCTTTTAGCAGAATGCCTTTTTTAAAAAACACAATATACTCCTGCCTCCATACTCTATTGTACTGATGGGATTTTAATATTTGCAATAACACATGTTGACTAATCGTATTTACTTTACATTTCCTGTCTTCCAGGGATCTGTTAAAAGAGCTCATCAATATGTAAACAAACCTTGCATGCAGACAATATGTATCATATGAATATTAAAAGATTTTTATTACTTGGATACATTTCTTACCTTGTTTTTTATGGGATCCCAGGGGACTTACGAATCGATGATCTGCAACTGAGTGGGATTGGCTTACTGACTGTGAATCATTCGGTTGGAGCAAATGCTTTAGTTGAAACTGAGATGTAGGACTCCTATCTGAATCCTTTTTGAATAAAGAATATTGTTTCAGAAACATAAAATAGTGTATCTACTCCATTCAGTGAGGACAACTTTTAACCATGATCTCACAGAAAGCAAATGTATATTTTGTACTACTCATTGGAAATCTCTCATGCTAGATTAAAGTTACACAAGATTCTTGTTGCTTTTAGCAACAGTGACTTAGTATCTTGTGTCATAAACATTTGTTTATTTTTTCCCGTTAACTTATTTGCCCCTGTCCCCATGCACTTAATCACAGCATGCACTGTATGCTGATTTCCTCTCATAGTTAATTTGTATCCTTAGAAAAAAGCTATAGGAAGGTATTAATCTGCTTAACATTTCTAAGTACATCATCCAAGGGATTTTGTTTTTTTAATCTTACATATGCTCAGCAGAGTTACTGGCAAAAACTGTACATTTTCTTCATTTCATCCTTTCAACATCAAATGGTAAGCAGCAAAAATTGGATCAGACTTCAAAGACTCTGCTGTGCTCGAAGTCACAGAGCGACTCCTCCATTTCACATATTGAATTCGAGCAGGATATCAAAGTGCTACCAAAGAACCTCAGGTCCTTACTAAAAAAGAGGCTCTAACATCTGTAGAAAGTGAAGTGCACAGACAAATCACCTCAGGGAGCAGCTAGCATTTATTCTCAGCAGCAAATTTCCAGCCTTTTGATTCTCTTATTCACTGTACCTCCCTGTCTTTCTACAGAACTAAAGTTCTTAGCAAGCAGGCTTTTGTCTCAAAGACTTCAAAACATCACTAACGGTTTCATGTTCAGATGGCTACGCCAAGCAGCCATGAACACACTGCAGAGCTGTGGACTCAGGAATCTGAAGTTATGAAGCCATGGTATCTTAGAAACTAAATTTAATAGTACCTTTTGTGTTTGTTTGTCAAGACAATCACACTCTGCAGGAGAAGCTGCATTATCAGTTTGCTGCCTAAAATAACAGCAAAAAATACAGAATTTAAACATTAATTATTGCCTCTTTGCCACCAAAGACTTATCGGAACACACAAGTTTTGCTCGTGTTTTTTTCTAATTATCTCAGCATGCACATATGATCCATTCTGAGAAAACACACACAAGTTACATTTCCTTTTATGACAAAAGCCCCATCATTAAATATTTTAATAATTAGACCTGAGATATATGTAGCATATTTCTCATTAGAGCATGTGTGTGTATGTGTATTCATGTAAAACTATATTGGGTTTGTGAAACTTTTCTGAAATTGAAATGTTTTTAGTAAGATAAATTTCACATGATTTTACTTAGAATTATTCTACTCTCAGGATCCTGTCAAACACTACTTTCAGATGGCAATTCAAATTCAGGAACTCTGAAAATCAGAGAGGAGAAACTAGGGTACTCCCAAAGCCATGTGGTCTTGTAGCTTAAACAGAGGGAAGAAAGTGAGGGGGAGTCCTTAGGTTCTTGTCCCATCTTGGTATATCACTTTTTACAGACTTTATGTAAGGCCCAGTCCTGCTGTCACTGAGTTAAGAGTTACTTACGCAGAATTACTTAAGGTCACAAGATTAGGATTAAAATGTAGGTCTTTTCTGATTGTCAAAGTATGCCTGATCCACTGGATCAAGACCCTCTAGTCAAATGACAGCCTTTCTGAACATGAGATTTGTAATGGGTAGAAAAAAATGGGCTCTTTGAAATATAGCAGTTGCTAGTTCTATCTTTCAAAAACACTTCTAATCAATATAATTCAAACTGATGGAGGCCATAAAATATTATGAAACCATTATCCTAAGTAAAAAAAAAAAATTACACGTATGCATGACTACACTGCTGTACTACATAAAAAGTATCTCTCTCACATGCTGACTACACATTTTAGGCCCAGAATCTTGAAGACTCTGACTTTCAATAGGATGCAAACTTCTTTGTCAACTAGGTGCATTTGACAATGTCCCTCTGGCTCTAGACATCTGACTTGACCCAGTAGGCATATAAGGCCAGTCATGAGGAAAATGCCAACATACAGAGTGGCAATAAAAAATCCCCAGATGCAGGAACAAAATAAAGAATTCACTGATAAGTGCATTGCCTAAATTCTTTGGACTGTTGCAGTTTCTATGACCAGGAATGAGTGTACTTTTTGGATGTTGTATTGGTTTTGAGGGGTTTTTATTTTTGTTTAGTTTTTATACTTTATTCTTTAGAACCTGTTATTTGGAAAGATGGTAGCATATTCTGCCCAAAGTAATACTTTAGATTTTGTTTAAAGGAACAGCAAGGATAAACTTTAAAAATGCAATCAAATTTTTACTAATATGGGAGCACGACATTATTTCACATTGGATTTATGCACACATACTAACTTTTATGTCTCACAGGGTTTTCTAGATTTAATTTATATAGTAGATTTATTTGTATAACTTGCCATTTCCCCCCAAGCACATCAGCATCTCTTGAAATGATCCGCTTTTTCCTTTCCTTATTGTGGAATTGGACCTGAACCAAACCCCAGATCACAGAACAGCCTCAAACAATTAGGAGTGGTTAGAACTGAAACCTCCTTCTTGATCATTATGCTGCAAATGGTCTGTATCATTATAACTGGCTGAACCAAAATTCAAATTCAAACACCCCTGAATTTAGGGTTTGAAACCTGGAACTGGATCCAAATTCTGCCATTTCAATTAATTTCTGCTTTCTATTAAATCCATTATTCAGCATGGGGTTTTTTTGCCATTGACTTCAGTGAGAGCAGATTTTCATTCCAGATGTTTAGTAGGTAATATACAATAATTTGCCTTGAAAGGACCTTTAGTCAACACAAATAATCCCCTGGAATTTCTGAGCTACTTAAGCCCCAGATTCCCTGGCAGAATCTCTGAGATTCTGTACTGCTGGCTAGAATGGTCATGAAGCAGATTGTATTTGGCACAGGATGCCCCATCCTCCAACAAAATGTGCTGTTGCTGATATAAGTACATACTTTATGATTGCTGGCTTTTATTCAAAAACACATTACAGATAGTTCTGCATTTCTGCATGACAAATTCCAAAATACAGAACCTTCAGGGTTGCTAAGGAGTGCATCAATAAAGTGGAGCAGCAAACACAGTGAGTGTTTTTCTTTATTTTATCATATAGCCCTCACTGTTTTCTGCTGTGCAAACTGCAACTGTATTTGGATTCAAATTCTGTCCACTGCTTTTCTCTCATTTTCTCTCAAGTTCTTGAGGGCTGTAGTGTCCTTCTTTACACATAACATATGTACAAATAGGACAGAATGGGCTGGGGGAGAAAGTTTTTATTCTGAAAAGGAAAGAGGGCCATGCAATAGGCCTGTGCGAAGTGGCTAATATTTGCTTCAGATTCAGATTTGGCCAATTTGAGGGACAGTGATTCGATTTGGTGATTTGAATCACTGTCCAAAATGAATTGGCTGAATCCCCGCCTGCTCTCCCAGCCCCGGCAATGGCTGCCCTGCTTGCCCCAGCTCCCAGCACTTTGAAAAAAAAGCCTCCACTCACCAGATGCTGCTGGGTGGGGGGCAATCCCTGCCACCCCCTGCCCTACACTGTGTGGGAGGCTCTGACCCCCTCCCCTTTAAGCAAAAAAAACCCCCAGAAAAACCCCAGACTCACTGGTCTCTGTCTGGCAGGGGTGATCTGTGCTGCCCCCACTGCCCCGTGCTGTGTGAGGGGCTCTGCATGAGCCCCCTCAAGCCCTGAGGCTGCTGTAGGAGCCAGTGAGTTCAGGTTTTTTGTTTTGTTTTTTTT
>NW_017728949.1:43716642-43758123 GCF_001723895.1 Crocodylus porosus
GAGCGGGCAGGGTCGGGGGGGCTGGGGGAGCAGGCAGGGGATAGGGCCTGGCAGGGGTCCTCCATGGTCCCCTCCTCCATCCTCTAGCCCCTCTCCCCTGCCCTTACTTACCAGTATGGAGTCTGGCTCCAGCTCCCTGCTGCAGTGAGCAGGGACTGCCCAAATCACCAAAGCACTCCGAATTTTTTCTGATTCAATTCAGACCATTTTATTGGTGCCCTGATTCAATTCGGATTTGGAGATTTGGCCACTGAATTGGGCCAAATCTCCTCCAAATCGAATCATTACTCAAAGCTTCACACAGCCCTACCATGCAGTCCTTCCAGAGAGATGTAATTTTGGTAGTTGCTGGATAGGAACACAAACATATGGAGCTCATTCAAACCCCAGCCTCTGTAAGTCCCAGGACATGTATTCTAAAGCAAACTAGAAGTTTCCAGCAGGTAGCTTATACAGACTTTAAGCGCTCATGGACATGAGGTCTTTTTTGGAAACAACAGTCACAAGAATCAAAGTCAAGACAAAAATATGCCCAATCCTAATGATTTATACCAAACTATATCAGCAATGACAATAAATCTGAATTTTTTAAAATAGTATCTAAGTTGAACCCCAAATGTTATCTACAGTTTTGAACTATTGGTTATTAAGAACTTTGTAAATAAAAATACCTAATTCCTGCCCTCCCTCCCCACAACCTGTCTGGAGGCAAAAAAGTCTATAACCCACTGCCCCCACTCCTGTCACACACTCCTTCCTTCAAACCAAAACCCCTCAAAATAGACTGCAGTATTATATGCTCTGGGAACAAGTCATTGTGTTGGTCTGTGCTCTTAGATACCTAAAGGTCTTTTTCATGCCCATTACAAGTCAAGCCTTTTCCACATGTGTTCAGATCTTTATTTAATAGGGACCTTTAAAAGCTTTGCAACAGGGATGGACTAGCTTGCAATCTTTTAGTTCCTTCATAGTATCCCATTAGATGTGTTCCCATTTATTCATTATTACTCCCTTTTCCTGAGGTTATTAATAAACCTATATTCAATGCTGCTAAATGTTAACTTGATTTAAGTACCGTGTATTAGATACCTGTGGGCATTCAGCAATGCCCTTGAGAACGCTGTGGAAAAGCATATTTCACCCTCCTGCTCTTGCTCCATACACACTATGCTCCATAATGAGGCAGTCTGATTGCCCTGTCAGTGCCCCTCCTGCTATTCTCAAGCAGGAGGGGGGTGGCAGCAGGAATTTCCCTCAGAGCAGCTCCACTGCCTGACTTCTGGGCTTGGTGTATGCAGAGTGGAGTTCAGCAAGGACACCACCTTCAGAGGTGTCCTTGCTTACCAGCGCCCCTCCAAAGAGCACTGCAGGACTAGTATAGACATCCCGTATCTTGTTTTCCTTTTTCAACGAGACAAGGATCTGGAAGCTAGCTTTCCAGCCCTCAGGAGACTGTCCTGGCTGCTGGCTATTCTGGGACAAAGTTCTTTCACCCTCTCCAGTTATAGCTATTCCACTGTGTAAACAATTCAGTATCACAGGCAGGGAAGATGTGGGGAAGGGGAATGGAGAAACTCTATAGCATAATGATTAAGGCATTCACATAGGATATGAAGACTGAGGATCAAATCCTTGCCCTAACAGATACTTTATTATACATACAAAAGCTAGGGACAAAAATTACAGGTAAACTGGTATAAGTGATCAGAAACCGGGGTTCCATCCCCCAGCAGGGCCAGCTGCACAGACCTGCCCCCTGTGAGTATGTCCTTTCCTCCAATAAGTCTCTGGAAAGGAAAACACAGTCTCCTAGGTAGGTGGGTCAATAATTGAGAAACAAAGTTGCTAGCCCCATAGTGCAGTCTTGATGGATCTTAGATTAACATTTTAACAAGGAGTTAGTTACCTTTGCTGTGCAGGCAGTGGTTTGACATGCAGTTGTTAAAGAAGCGGCCGGGGCTGGCAGGGGGGAATAAACCCCCTCCCTGTCCTCTTCATCAGGCAGGCTAGCATCTGGCCATGCCCCTGCCCCTGGTGCTGGAGCAGTGAGGGTGGGGGGTGGGCCCTGACAGGGACTGCTGCACCCCAGCCAGGCAGACCCCGGCTGGGGTTCTGGGGGGAGTATGGAGGGAGGTTGGAATACACCTCCTTCCTGACCCCTTCACTTTAGGGGGCCATGCCAGGCCAGCATCTGGCCAGGGGCTGGGGTCTGGCCATGCTCCTTCCCCCCAGAAAAAAGCCTGGGAAGGGATGTTTCCCTCTTTCCCCTCCAGGCACACCCCGGCTGGCATTCCTGCAGGCCAGGGTGGGGATTTAGACCCCTCCTCAGTCATATTCAGGCTTGCCAGGGCTTGGCCATGCCCTCTCCCTCAGCTCAGCTTCCCTGCCCTGCCCACCCACTGTGGAAGGGAAGGGAGGACTTGCTGTAGCACCCCTTGGCTTCTGGCCAGAGCCACTGAAGGCATTTCCAGAATCAAACGTGAATGTCTATCCACTTGCAAATCGGTTCAATCTATGTAGGTTAGACTAACCTGCAAAGATTGAGTCAATTCAGGCTCAGGCTTTTTGAATGTCTATACTTAGCCTTTAAAACTTGAATTGTAAATCTAAACTGTGATTCAATGTAAACCTGGATTTCAGTGCATTATTGCCTCATTGAGCCCCCAAGGAACATTCAAGATGGAAAGAATATAACCAGCCACCTACAGAAATTTGCCCCTGACTTGTCAATTCCAGAACTTCCTGATTAGCTGCAGATATTCCAGAATAGATCGTTTCTTTGCACTTGGGTACAATTAGTGCTTATTTTCAAATAAAGGAGATAAATGTAGAATACTTTCAGAAATAACAATCTTGTATGGCTTGTGCTGCTTCATGCTAGTTAACACCCCACATTTGCTCTACAGACTGATTCGGGCAAGCAAACTTATTTCCTACATTCACTTGATAGAAGTTTTTTGAGATCCCATTCTCAAAAATTAGACTATGGACTCTCCATTTGGTTATGCTGAACTTTTAATTTGCTTCAGAAAATAGTCTTTGGGTTATGATCCAGGTCAATGTATATAGTTGCATTCCTTTGTATAATACAAACCAGAATTGTATCCCAAATATGATTTTACCTTCTTGACCCATAGAATACCTTGCAGCTCTTTTTTCATTTTCAAAAAAATACTAACTTAAAAAACCTACTAAAGATAAGTTTATTATTCTACACTTGATTTCCAAGGTATGTGACTCCACATTGAAGCTTCCTCCTCTAGGGACATATTACAAGCTACTGTGTTAAACATCTGCACTATTATTCATCACCCTTCCTGCTTCCTACAAGTTTCCTAGATGACTGAACAGCCATATGCTTAAAAAAAAAACCCCAATCCAGTAACAGTCACACATACAAGTGAGACTTGATTTATGAGAAGCAGTTTATAATACCCAGTCCTCCACGCTGCTGTGCACCCGCAACTCCTGGGGGAGGTCAATGGGAATTGGGGGTATTGCTAAAAAATGTACAGGATCTAGCACATAATCTTCTGTATTTATCAGGGTTAAAACTGGGTATCACAAGCAGTGACGGCATTTTAACCAAATGCAGCTGCTGGAAAAGAATGCATAGGATTTTATTATACATCTTATTGTGTATATGAAGTATGCTCCTGAGTACAAGCCAACTGGTCAATGTATTTTCATTAGTAGTTTTAAGATAGGCATTTAACCACCTAACTCCCATTAATTTCAATGGAAGTTATATACCTAAAAAAAGGTCTAGCCCAAATTAGCCTCAATAGCTGCTGGTCCATGAAAGCTTCATGAGTCTCAGAGGCTGTGCAGCTGTGGAAGCTGCTTTCTAATCCAAGGAAACCCATCTATGTGGAAAACAGCAAGTAATTCCAAAAATAGCTTGATGCAGGGAGAGGAAAGGAACCCATCCTTGGCTAACTGCATCAGAAAAAGGAACATTTTTTGTTTGTTTAAAAAAAAAAACCAAACACCCCCCCTCTAAACCTGTGGCCCTGGAGTAGTTATTCTCTGGATAAAAGCTAAAGAAGTAAAGAGGTCAAAATGTCTGCTCACCTTGCAACTAAGTATCATTAGATTCAGAAAAGGGAAATGTAATAGGCACATGGTAGCAACTGATTTTCAACAGCAGCAGCAAATTGATGAGCAGATCACCATGGAGGTCACAAGAGATTCCTATGCAGCTGCTATAGGGAGCTGCCTTCAGCAGCAGTAAACATAGTGAGAAGCAGCATACTGACAGAGTTACAGGGGTAAGTTGTAGTAAGTTCATTTCCACTTTCTCTACTTATTTATTTTTTTGTCCTTGTTTCCTAAATTTAACCTTTCCCTTCCACATAAACCCATGTTGCACCTGAATATTTGTGATATCACATGGCCCAGATGCATCTATGCAGTTGTATCTGGACAAAACCCTTTAACAATTTACTGGCCTATTTAATATCATTTTTCATTCATTCAAATAATTAATTCCAAACTAATCACTAAGGTCTCTGACAGATATTAAAATGATTATGTAATTGAGATCTATGAAATGTTATGCCCTATCCCAAAAATTGCACATCCTGCCATGCCAGATGTGTATGGCAAGAGGTGCAGTGTTTGGGATGGGAAATCCTGTGGATCAGGCAAGGGGTAATTCTGTCCTGGACCCCCAAACTGTCCCCTGCAGAATCCCTATGCTCAGCTCAGTGTGGGGATCATGCATGGTTAGCTTGGGTCTGGTTCAAGACCCAGGGATATCTCCAGGCAATGGCAACAATCAGCTGATTGTTGGCATTGGTGAGGCCCTGCTATTCTGGAACAGACACACAGACTTATAGAATATTAGGGTTGAAAGGGACCTCGGGAGGTAATTTGGTTCAACCTGCTGTTCAAAGCAGGACCATCTCCAACTTTATCATCCCAGCCAAGGCTTTGTCTAGCTGGGTCTTAAAAACCTCCAAGGATGGAGATTCCACAACCCGCCTGGGTGGCCTGTTTCAGTGCTTCACTGCCCCCCTGGTGAGAAAGTGTTTCCTCCCTTAATACTTACTATATTTTATGGTGTATAAGTTGGCACTGTGTATAAGTCAACCCCATATTTCTGTACAAAAAGTTAGGATTTTTATAGATCCGACGTAAAAGTTGACTCTGCTTTGCCATGGCAGGAGGATGGCTGGATGAGCTTGTGGTGGGGGAAGGCAGTGGGGATGGTGTGCAATGTGCTAGAAGCCTGGGTTGGCTCATGGGAGAGGCAGTGTGGTGGTGGACTCCGGGAAAGCTGGATCAGGCCCCTGCGAGCTTGAGCAGCACACAGCCTGCTGGCAGCCTACCTGGTGAGCCCCAGGGGGTGCCACTGCCCTGGAAGAAAGGATCAGGCCCCCTTCAGCTCAGGAGCTGCCCAACCTGGCAGCAGCTTACCCCCCAGTAATGAGGGGGAGAAAGGGTAGGTCTTCCAAAAGCAGGATCAGGTCCCTCACCACTTCTGCCTTCAGCAGCTCCTGCAGGATGCTTGACACCGCCCAGGAACAGGCTGGCTAGCCCCATGGGCAGCATGGGGTGCCAGGCAGGGGCAAGCAGGGAGGCTAGGGGTGTCAGGCAAGGCTGGCCTCCCCTCCTGCCTCTGCCCGACACACCATGCTGCCCATGGAGCAAGCCAACCCATTCTCAGTCTGCACCAGGCATCCTGCAGGCTGCAGGAGCTTGCTGAAGGTAGAAGTAGCGAGGGGCCTGATCCTGCTTTTGACAGAGCATGCCTGCCTCCCCTCCAACTGTGGGGGTGAGTTGCCGCCAGGCTTGATTCTTCCCTCTGTGGTGGCAGTACCCCCTGGGGCCAGCCAGGTGGGCTACAGCAGGCCATGTGCTGCTTGAGCTCCTAGGGGGCTGATCCAATTTCCTCAGAGCCCACCAGCACACCACCTCTTAATAGAGCTCTCTAAGAAAAACTGATGGTGCTTGCTGCTTTGCTGTATGGGAAGCAGAAGTTCCAGAAAGACCCCAGGACTGTTATTCCATAAGCCATGGGGACAAAGATATATGAAAGAAGGTATCAAACCCAACCACATACTGCCACAAATAGTCAATGGGACAGCATAGAGGCAATAACAGAAATAATAGCTCCTACCATTCCATTCAGCCACAGGGGACTGGTAGCGGGGGCGAACCTGCCTCCCCTGAGTTTGGTCCCTGACTCGCCACCACTCAAGACAGGGCAGTTTTTTTGCCATGTGGGCTGGTGGTGTGTTGGGGGGGCACTAAGCTGCAGCACTGAAGTATAAGAGTTGTTGTGGGGCTTTTGGCCCACCCCTGGGCCCACCCACAAATTGTGCCCTCCCAGACTCAAGAGGCACCAGTCATCCCTGCTCAGCTGAAGGAAAGGTGCGTGAGGATACCTGGCTGGAGTGAATCAACTTGTAGAGCTGGGAGGAAAGGAAGATTAAAAGCCTTATCTCTATATAAAGAGGTAGGGACTAGTGTTCAGGTTCGCTGCATTCTAAGGCTCCCTGACAGCAACTTGCTGACCCACCTACATTTTACTGCTACTGTCTCTACAGAGGAACAGGTCTACATGGAATTTAACTGAAAGGAAAGGAGACAAGGTCCCTACCTCAAGGAGTTTTCAATCTAGTAAATTAGGTAAAAGGAACACAGACCAGCCCTGTGAAATGCTGACTCCTTCAGCTTTCACTGAAGTCAATGGGTAACAGGGGTGCTATTGAGAAATTAACAGGAATAGGCCCATAATTCAGCATTGGCAGATAATGCATGAACTTCTGATTAGAGGGGGGAAACTGAGATAACTAAGATAATGGAGGGAAAGCCCATGTGCCCTAAGCCTTCAGATGCTTAATATAACAGGCTTTCAAGCAGAGGGCTGGATGACAGTGCTACAGGGTCAAAGGGCCCTGAGCATCCAACATTTGATGGATACTCCTATAGCAGCAAAGGGAGGTGCCTTTGGAGATCTACGAATGAAAATTACCAGCACACTGGGAAGGTGCATTGAGTTACTGGTTATGCTAGCTGTGAGTAGTTATCCAACTAAAGTGTTGCTAAAGTTAATATTGCAGAAGACCGCCATGAGTATGACAGAAGACATGTATGCATAAGTGGTTACGTACAGAGCTAGGAAGTAGTCATGTAGCAGGGCCAGTATCATGGAAAAGCTGAGGTGTCTGTCTGTGAACATAGCAGACTTGGCCAGTATATGTCCCTGCTGGTAGGCAAGGTTCTCTATGAACTTCATGTATGCTATTGCCTACCACACCGACCGCATGCTTTTGTACTGTTCTTAGTAAAAGGTGTTCTACTATATCAGCTTCAGGAACTCATATTGACTAAGTGCTTCCCTTTGAAAAGACAGACTTATGAGAATGGGAAAAGCTATTTGTTTTCAGTGCCTGTTCCTTTCAGATCATGTTTTATGGAATGTGTTTTTATTAAAATAATGAACACCAAAGGAGTCAACTCACCAGTGTTCTTCACAGCCAAAATTTGGGGCAGAGCAGCTGCTCACAGGCTCAAGGTCAGCTGCGTAGCCAATGCTGCTTTTCAATCTCGTATAATTTTTACGAACAATGTATCCCCTGAAAGCTAGACAGACATAGTCATGAATAAACGCAAAGTTCCATCATCAGTCTGGATCAGAACTACCAGAGTCTCTGACACAGAATGGGCATCCCCCTGCCCAGAGCTAGCTGAAAGCAGTTGAGTTTCAGGGCAGTCTATACCTCACAGAAGTGGATCAAATGTTGGAAAAACTGGGAAGATATATAAGGCCTGATTCTTATTTATGCTACAGATATTTGATATGGCTCTGGAAGTACAAAAAGACCTTGATATGAGATTAAATGCACTTGGTTTAAGCAGGAATCAGTTTATTAATTTAAACAGTACTTAAAATTCCAATAATTCATTTTACCCACAACTAACATGATTATAGTTGGTCAGCATTTTTAATTTTTTAAAAATTATTTCCCACAAATATTAACAAAAACATTAAAAATCTACTATTTTTATTTTCCTTGTTTTCAACCACTTGCAATCTTAACAGAGTTTTTAAAAAGAACATTCGATTTAATCATGTTGACGATTTAAAAGATATCTACACATGCCAAAAACTGTTTTACAATTATACCATCAACAAAAAGACATAGCAATTAAATAGTAGTAAACTATAATACATTATGGTAGGAAGTTTGCAATGCAAATCAATGACATAAAAGTCAATGGGTAAAAGCTTCCAGAGTGCCTAAGTCCCCAAATCCCACTGAACATCATTGAAGTTCAGGGTTTTTGAAAATTTTACCCAATAGGAGTTTGGGCTGCATTCTCAGTAGCATTTAGCAAGGAGGAATGACTCCTACATAAAACACAAGTAAGATCATGCCTTGTAAATACTGTGATGCATTTAAGGATTTCATTAAAAGAAATTGTAATGCAACCCACTACAATACAATCAAGAATTTATTTTTCTTTACTTGCTTTTATCATTGTATCAAACATTCATCTCTTTTGAAGGATAAATGTGTTAAGCCAGCAATTCCCACTCTGTGGTACAGGTACCACTAGTGGTACACAGACAACCTGTCAGTGGTACGTGTTAACATATTTATTATAATTACTTTATATGACAAAAGTTTGCTGGTGGTACTTAAGGTTGAACTGGAAAATTTGCTGGTGGTACTTAAGGCTGTATTATTTTAAATTGGTGCTGTGCAACCTGTCAGAGTTTGGGAACCACTGAGTTAAGCAAAGGATAGGACTGACTGACTTACACAGAAAGAGAACATAAACTCAGTATATTTAGAATATCACAGTTTAAATGCATGAGAATAAAGTGATGATAACCTTTTCTGGGGCAAGCATGAAAACACCAGTAAAGGAAAGGAATTGTTTACTAAGGACCAACATGGGATATTAGGCAAAGAAGAATCTGGGTAAATATTAGGGCACATCTCCTAGTGCCAGCTTTATGGAAAAAAGCATCACAAAAGCATCTCTATCCAAGAAAAATGTTTAAGAATGTGTTTACTTGTTTTCCTGAATCTGATAGACTTAAATACAAGCCCAAGCATGGGCCCTTTCTGTGGAACTTGCCCAAGGGAAGAGGAAGAAGTCCCTGGAGTTCTTGAAATCTAGGGTCTTGTGCTCCTGTGACCTTAGGAGAGATCTGACCTCACAGAAGTCTGCAGTAGGTCACAATGCAGAATTAGGAGCAAGAATTCATTCAAAAGTATGCTGTAAGGGTCAATCCTGCACCAGTAAGGGGATATACAGTGGAATGGAGAAAGGTATGGTGGATTGACCAGAAGATATACAGGTCTTTTCAATCTCTCTAATGTGTAAAACTTTATAAAAACAAAGTGTGGATAAAAAGAGATCTTCCCCATGGTATTTTAAATAAACCATCCCAAAAGGACTAGCCAGTATCCCCAAAAAAGGAAGGCAGTGTTTATGCTTGTGAAGTTTATGACTTAGAATCAGCAAATTTGGGATTACTGATGGATTCTCATCTTTGAACACTTAAGTACTCTTTTGAAAGCAGCCCCACAGTGATATATTCTTGTGCTAAGGGAAACGGGAATTTTGTTAACCTAATCTGTTTTCAAAAAAGTTCCCTTAGGAAGTGCTGTAAACTATCCCTTGTCTGTTTTAATTCCAGAAAAGTGTTAACTGCCTTCTTTTCAACTAGTACTTCTGAAGAAGATCTATGCTGTCACATTATCTGTGCAATAAAAGAAAATGAAAGACATCTGAACTTCCAAAGCCATAGTATGCACTGCACCGTAAAAACCTAAACATTTCAATGCCACTGAGGTTTCCAGTTTAAGAAGCAACAAAATTGCTTTTTAATGAGGGGTCACTGAAATAAATAACCACTCTTTTGCAGAAGGCATGACAGAAGTTGGGCCTGCTGAAGTGTTGGTACTAAATATAGTATTTAGGTATCATGAGGCTGAAGAACTTTCTACCCTTAATAATAGGCTGGAAAAGTCTGCCTATTTGGCAGAAATGAAGCAAACATTCAGTTGCCTCATGTGATCAGCCTTCCAATCCTTAACTATCCCCTACTGACTAGACAAGAAACCTGCTCTGATGTTGGCTGCAAAGACATCTGGCCAGCAGCCATCTCTCTGCAGTTGAAACATGCCAAATAGCGGTCGGTCTGTGAACAGTTTAAATATAAAGGAGAATTGATGAACATTAAATAATAATTAAATAATAATATCAACATGTTTGCTTTTTATCACTTCTCATCTTTAAACACTCAGATTTTTTTCTCATTATTACTATATTACAAAATTAAGCTTCACCTTTATTAAGGCTACATTTTTAATAATGTGAATACATTGGACATCTACTCAAATATTTCCTATGCAATTTAACAATTTTGGTTTTTCTTCACAATCACTAAATTAGGCATTATAGAATCTGATTTCACTGTAGTAGATTTCACTGCATTCTTTACGTTTCATAAATGTTTTAGGAATCAGCTCTTCTTCGACTAAACTTTACCACATGCAGGTTTCTAACGTTTTTTCTAGAATGCTTTGGTGCTGACAGGTAAATGGCCATATTGGTCTTTCTGCTCCTCCTTTGTCTAACAGGATAAACTCATTATGAAACAAACACATCTCTTAAAGCCTTCATCAAGCATTAGCATAAGTATTTCACTTCAGCATTTGTTATTCCAGTAATATTCCATATCTATTATTCCACAATATTCCAAAAGACATACACATGCAGAATATTCTACTGAGGAAGCCTGAGAGGTCAGGAAGCTGGTCCATCACAGCAATTTGAATTACTGACTTTTGCTGGTTTTGACACTAAGCGCTTGGCTCAAAGAGTGTGACATTAGAAGACTCATGTTGCTAGTCTTCCATGAACAATCACCACATCATTGAAGAAGAATGATTACCAGCTGCCACCTTATTTTCACCTTATGCATTCTATACCCTGAACTTCACAGCAACAGTATATCCAAATCCTGACCCTTACACAGCTAATGATAACAGGATTTGAACTTGGAGCAGAAAGGGATGTGAACTATACTTTAGCACTTGTATTATTAGTCATGCAGTGTTAAATGTTGTATATGCCACCCATGGATTTTATTTTTTATAGTAGCCGCTGCTTGCATAAAACGAGTTTTCCCTCAGCATTAGCAGGTAATATATTAAGAATATTTTTTACCTTCAGGATTTTAAAGTTTGATATTTTGGCATTACAGACATTTATTTACAGAAAATATAATAAGACATATATGTAGCAGATGATGTTGCTCAGTTTGGGTTGGAAAAGATCCAGGCATTTCTCTTCTGATTCTCATAGGAAATATTATATAGCTATAGTGTAATGTTGAGCACAACACAGAGAGCAGTCAGGACAGATCTATGCAAAAAATACATAGGCAAGAGGTGTGGAAATATTTTAAAGGAGTCGGAGGGAGATTCATACTTCTTAAAAAAAAAATTGTTCTCTTCATTTCCAAGCATAAATGATAAAGTAATACTGCAGCACATTCCTCACAGAAACACATACACTTTTCATAATCCCAGTCAAAGTAATAAAACAGGAATTTCTGCCCTTAGAAATGCAAGGTTATCATCTGGGAAGGGATCCTGCCACCCTGGTAATATTTAGTTCCAGTTTCCAAACCTTAATCCCTATCCAGGATACCTGACTCTTATTTGCCTACTCAGATAAGCACTAACTGCTAAAAACTGAGAGGATTTGGAGACTAGAAATCAGATCCTCCACTCTGATATACTGGATTCATGTCAGATTAATTCTACTGAAATGTGCAAAGGACAGGAGAATTATGCTCTTCCCTGAGGTTTCCAGGGATAGCCGTTATCTTCTGTGATCCTAAGGTGATCTGTATGTTTTGCAGCACAAGCACTCCCATTATACCATAAGCCAGGGGTTTTCAACCTTTTTGGATCCTAGTACCCCTGACGGCTGAACACAGAGCAGGAGGTCTGGTGTGCACGGCCAGATGTGGAGCTGGGGGAAAGGGGTGGTATGAGGCTGGAAGTGGAGCTGCAGCAGCCGCCGCATGAGAGATTCCCCTATGTCTGGCTGGGTGGGTGGCAGCAGTGCAGGATGGTGCACGGCAGTGCTTTGTCCCTGCCCACCTGGGCGTACCCCCTAGGGCCTTCTCATGTACCCCTGAGGTATGCATATCCCTGGTTGACAGCCCCTTTCATAAGCACTCAGCAGAAGAGTGAACAGAAAATTAAGTTTCTTTTTCCAGCAGGAGTTCTCACAAAAGTGTGGGTACCTGCAAGTAAGAAAGAGAAATGTCCTTTCCCAAAGTTGAACCCAGAGTTCATGTGTTTCTGCTGATGCTTGCACTTTTTGTATATAGTATTTTGATTATTATATGTAATAATAATAATAGTAATAATAATAAAAATAATAATGATAATAAAGTGTAAATCTCTGTAGCAGAATTTCTGGTTTGGAGGTTCTGTTCATGGGAGCAATCAAAAGCATAGATAAATCTGAACCTCTTTGGTCTAGAAGTCAGGCTGGATCACATAGAAATATGTTCTCCAAGGATATCTTGTTTCTTGCTGGTTCTGTATAGTCATGAAATACAGTAAAGTGGCTTTTCTTGGGGCCTTTCAGTAATTTCTTCTTCCAGCCCAAACCAGGAAAAAATGCAGACGTATTCACAGAGACAGAGCATGTAGATACAGATAAGGAGGCAGGACCTAAGCTTCAAAACCACAAATCCCTGCCACTTGGCCTAAAGTGGGAACTGCTAATAAGTAACAGGCTCCTAACAGTTTCTAGAGACAAATGCTAGAGAGAAAGCATGCACTTAACTAGTGTATGACACAGAAAAGCAAAGTTAACCAAAGTTTTGCAGCTCTCACAAAAAGATTTGGTTTGACCTGAGTTTCAACTGTCACTAGAAGTACAAATCAGTTTAAGTACTATTTATACAGCTATGCCCATGACTACAGTAGTCCTTATACCTAAAATTTCATTTATAAGGAACAAAATAAGTGCTGTGAAAAGACTGGAACTGGGCACTGCACCCAAGGTGGAATGATACTTTATGAAATTTGAAGTAGAATGCTGGATTTTCCTTTTCTGCATGCACTTTTGAAGTGTTTTGAAGAATTTAACCAATATAATTTCTAGTTTTATGAATATATATGTGCACACACATCCATAGTAACATTATTTATACCTATATATCAATATCATGAGATAGATATCTAGCACAAATTTTTCCAACAACTTATTCAGCTCTCATTGTAAACTGTCATTATTAAAAATGACTACTGGAAATTCTGCTGACAATATGTATGTTCAGTTATTACATATAAAAATACGTTCTTATTAGCACCTTTTTTTCTTCTTTCTGCTCTTCATCTTGGGGCATAGGTTATATAAATAGTTAGCAAACAACAGTGCCTGGGAAAAAAAATGACAAAATGGAAGCACTTCATAGAGGAATGTCTCAGCTATGTTTCCTCCCTCATTTTTTGTTACAAAAGAAGCCAAATCCTGAGTTCTCAATACAAATTTTCATAGTACAACATGGCATATGGTGAGTGTGTGAAGCAAATGTGTGTCAGAGAAGGGGGTGGCTTAATGGATTAGTGATTTGCCTTTCACCTCTGGAAGCAGAGTTTAAACTCAGTCCTGACCAGAGTTGCACAGCATATTCCAGATGGCTAAGGTGGCCCTAATTAAAATGAGTTCAGTGATGTCACCTCATATCTAAGTGAATCGCACACACCACTCATTTGGCGTTTTGGCAGTTTCAGCTCACAAGTAAAATAGACAGAGATTAAAATCCTCTTTTAAGTCTTTGGAGAAAGCAGCCACTCTGAATGGAAATGTACACTTCGATGATGGGAAACAGAAATGACTTATTGCAATTGTACTTACTTGTTTTCTTATTTATAATGAATAAATGAATAAAGTGTGTTAATACAAATAAACACTATGCCAGATCTGCAATGGGGAAAAATCAGTGTCTTTCTATTGAAATCACATGATTCTATAAAGATTCACTGATTTACATCAGCTGTGAACCTGATTCAATTTCATTTTGAAAAGTTTAAAATTTTTTTTCCCCCTTTTTTGTAGACACTAATCAAAACAACATATATCTTAAACTGAAAGAAATACTATATTTTGCACTCTTGTCTGAGCAACTTAAATTGTCCTTCAAATACTTATGTAATATAAAGGATTATTATTTTCTATACTGTACAGATTGAGAAACTGAGACACAAAGGCATGAGTAAATGCTGGCTGACACTGGGATCTTTAGCCAATAGTCCTACTATACAGATGTATTTACTTTGTGAGAACCATAAGCATGGTATAGCTTTTTTCCTCCAACTGCTTTAAATTCACAAACATTTTATCTACTAGGAAGGGTTTGTTCTCCACCTCCAATAATGACTTATTTTGGGTGTAATATTATACACTTAGGAAATGTATCCTCATGTGTACTATGGGTTTTTTTTGTAAGTTTGTTTTTTCTGTCAACATTTCGTCAATGGATAGTGAACTGCTCGGGCCCACTGAGATCTCCAGACCACCAGCTCATGTATTTGAAAGGCAACTGTTTGTTTTTAAAATGTAAATGTAGCCTACCTCAAAGACTGACTTGCAAGAAACGAACAATCTGAACAAGTCAAGAGGTTTCCAATCAGGAGCTGTGTTCCTCCTTTCTATCAGGCTATGATCACTTGCTGTCAAAACCACTTAAACAATATCCTGGAATCTGAATGAAGTCCCCCCACAATTAAAATGAGCAGGATAATCCTGCAAGAATTATTCAGGCAAATCATTTTTCACACAGTTTAAAGTAATGATAAGGTCATTTACAAAAGAAATCAGCGCCCTTTGAAATGTTGACTTGTAGACAGAGGACTGCCTGGAGGAGGGCCATAGATAACAGTGAAGACTGGCCTCCTAACACCACCCTCACAGTCTTTGGAACTGATTCTGATGAAGAGAAGGCCCAGTAAGGTTAATACCCCTACTTTGATCTCTGTCAAAGCGTACCAGCAAGAATTAATTTACATTTCAGATGAAAAAGGTTGACAGCATGAAAAGGCATCTTGTTTCTGGTATGTGAATGTGCTGTAATAGATCGGGAATTCTGAAAGGAAGTTCTGAGGAAGCTAAAGGGATAAGCTGCATGGCTGCTTTTATTGGGAAAGAGATGAAAGGAAAACAAATTCCAATATGTGCTGTTCTAGAGAAACATGTAAGCCAAATGTTTCCTAAATTTCAAGGACTGCTTTTTTGGGTACATATATTTTAATTATATAGTTCTACAAATGTCTGGATAACAAATCTTCACTGATCTAAATTACTCATTATTTAAAATAAATGTTTTATTGAAATGCTGTCCTTTTACTGTACTCAGATTTTAAGCTCTTATTTTGCATTTATCTGTTTGTCACCAGACACTTTTACAGTGCAATGTAAAGAACAGTAGTAGCAGGCTGTGTACTTTAAAAGCTGGAAAATGGTCACTTTGCACTTATTAGCTGTCTTAAAACACAAAAGGCTTGTGTACAGAAATAAACAAATATGCCTGGAGAGAAGTTTCAAAGAGAGTCCCAGATATAGATTTCCTAAAGCAGAAAATAAAAAAAGATGAGGGTTGATCTTCTGAGAAGAAGAATTGTGCTCTATAAATAGGAATGTTGTGCCAAAGATCGGAGTAGCCAGAAGCAGGATTAATACAAATAAAGGTGCAATGTGTCACTCTTCACTCTGCAGTTCCAATGCACATCAGCCAATCTGATCAACACTATAATCAAATGGCATGTTCTGCCTGGCCATTGCATGGTGTGCAGCAGGTGTGCTAGGAAGAGGAATGCCAGGACGATGCTCACTTGTATGGGTCAAGCCACAGAGTAGTGTCTGGGAGCGCTCTAGTGCACATGCCCCAAATATAACAAGGAGAAGGATAGCTTTGCATTTCTCTGACCCTTACGCTACTTAGGGGGAAAGCAACAGGACATGTATACGGTACCCTAAAGGGGTTCAGTAATGGGCATTCACCTTATGCAGGCCCAGGACCTCTGGGTGGCATGCTGAGGTAGATTTGTTCCTAGGGAGCTCTTTGGGGTGATGCTGCTGCACACTGCCTTAGGGTTTTGCATAGCTGGGACAATTTAATTTCCAGTGAGCCCTTTAAGAACTGGGAGTAGTGGGAAGTGAAGGGCCGTCTATTTCCATTTCGCCTGTATTGCACAGGCTGTTGGATACCTGACCCTCAGTTTCCTGGATGTCCCAAATGTAAATGTTATAACTATCCCAGAAAATAGCTATAACTTTGAATGCCAAAGATGTGCCTGGTGTTTTACAATGTAAGTAAGAATAGATTCTTCAGCTGAAGAACTGACACTCTGTGTTAAAAGTGAAAACAATAGATGACAGTACAGAAGAGAGGAGGAAGTGAATAATATGATTATGCAGGAACTTGGTGCCTGCTATAACTAGCAAAAATATTTATCCCCACAACAGATCCAAGTTTCAGAGACTATATAGCAACATAGAACATATAGCAATTGACCTTACAGCTATGCTCCTGTTGTATTAAGGATATGTACAATAGCATGTGCATAAAGCCATAAATCATTCTTTTTTTCCCAGTGCTGCTTACTCTCTTTTTATCCCATAACTAGAACTGTATTATTTTATGTTCATGCTGAAAGTCATAGCAATGTTAACTCTCAAGGGAAAAGACTGGGAAAGGAAGGAAGTTGTTGGATTTATAATGGAAATGGCTTGACAATAATGTTTTGATTTTGTGTTCAGAGGGACAGAATATTCAGAATAGAACCTTTCCTTGCAGTTTAATGACAGGCTAAGTGACACAACGCAGGAGTAACAGAAATCACGTAAGTATAGGATAGGCAATGGATGAACTGAAATGTGGTACCCAAGGTTATCTATAGATACAGCATCAATGGATTGTTTTAGATTGTTCTGCAGAACTCTTTCACTTTGAGTTAAAGAGAGCGATGGCATGCACAGGTGTAATACATCATTCTCAGTTTGCCTCATGTTGGCAGCATGTACAGCCTCATTATAACTTCACTGTGAATGAGTTCACGGGACTGACTCTTCTATTTTCAGTGCCATATGGTCTCCTGCTCTCTACTAGAGACCTACATAGCCCTTTGGGCCTGTTTCTTCAATAATCTCTTTAAAGTTTATTCAAATTCATATTGATATGGCTGCATAGGAGCCTGGCAGAGAGTCAGAGGATTGGCCCAGGCTGGTAAACTCAGCAGCAGTTGAGACTAAAACCTGGATACCTGCCAAGATTAGGGCTAAGCACAAATTGAGAGAAATGGCATATCCAATGCCTACCATTCATGCTTTAAATCAAATGAATCTAGTATTCCATACCAGTTCTATCCACTCTCTAACAAATCCCAAAGAATTAAATTTGATGACTGTTCATCAGTACATTTTGCTTTTGAGAAGTACGCATCATAAAAGCTTCAAAGTGCTTGAATGCTGTCACTGTGACGTTGGATATTAAGAAACAAATGGTCAGACAGTTTTTGTGTAGCTTTTGTTTGGTTTGTAGGCTTTTCTCTCAGCTATAAACACTGACATGTAATTACCCACCGCAAAAATAAGTGTTAGCAATGGAAATAATGTTTTAATTACCTGCTTGAATATGTATAGCAGCATCAGTTCTTCTGTTCCTTATTTCCTTGTACTTCCTGCGAGCTTCATATCCTCTCCAGGCTAAAAATACAAAACCATGTGTTGGAAATTACCATCATTTAAGGAAGTGCTACAGAGTCAGAGATGTGCTGAATCTTTCATCCCTCTTGCCATAACCACCTCCCCCCACCCAACTCTTCCTTACCCACCCACATGTTGAACTCTGGGTTCACAACTGAAGTATAAGCATCCCCACAACTTCAAACACATTTCCAGTCTTCCAAATTTTAATTGTCAACATGTGCTGTGTGATGTCACAAAGTCAAGCACAGATGGAGGTTCAGTATCACTAGATATAAAAAAATCAGTCAAACAATTACCTCTTTCTCACTGCCCCATATTCAGTAGAGGGAAAAATGCTATGCTACGAATAATGAACCTCTCCAGCCCACCCTACATGTCTGTTGTTTGGAACGCACATGTGCAAGTGTGCACATGTGTAAGAGAGAGAAAGAGAGAGAGGAGGAGGAGCTGTGTGATGCACATTAGTGTACAGATGCTTAATGACATCTTCCCTTTGTTTACAGGTGTAGTGTCACTAATGCTAAAGCATTTTTTAAAAATTACGGATTACAAAGCTGAAAACTTGGAAATGAATCAGTAATGCTTGTGTCTGTTACCTAAGGTGAAGAAAAATCATCACACACATTTTTATTTCACAGCAAACAGTTAGGAAGTAAAGAGATGATCTGCATGCAGTTAAACAATACCAAGATAGTGTATGAAATAGGGAATGTGAACATTTACCTGACTGAATGGCAAGAGCACTATTTGCTCGTTTTTCTTTGACCTTCTTATATCTTCTAGCTCCAAGCCACCCCTTGATATAGGCTTGCATGACCACCACCCTGCCTATGACTTCTCGCAGAAACAAATTTAACTGCTCTATGTGGTAATACTTTAGAAAAACCTGAAATGAAACAAAAGCTTCAGTATTACATATATGCAATAGGATAAATTATCTTACACTGCCTTTTCATTAGTCATATTGTAGTCTACATTACAATGCAACCATTAGAAGAACCCCATTAAGTCCCATTGCTGAGAGTTCATTGACCATGTTTTCAGTTTCCTTGTGAAATTTCACTGTGTACAGTTTATTATGCCCTTCCTGCAATGTAAATCATAGTTTCCCCCACTGCAAATTAAATTGGACAAAGAACTGCTTTAGATATCAACATTTTTTAAACAGCTTTTCATGCTAGAGTTGATTTGGGGTAACATTTTAAATACTGATGTCTCCCATTAGTACTAGTATTTTTCATTGTGGTGATCCTGTAGGAGTTCAGCAGAGGGAAAATTCTCCTCCTAATTAAAACAAACAGGAGCAAGGTCTTGGAGTGAATTTATAAACAGAACATTGTAAAAAGGACTGTAAATTGGGGCCAAATTCTAACAGTTCTTACATTTCATTCATGTTTACTCAGGAAAACTCCTACTGTGTTATTCCTAAGAAACAAGTAGGAAAATCAGGAGCTGGCCCAATATTTTGCAGAATTCAGTAACATCACTTAAATGGTCAACAAAAGTTACTGCTGAAATAACTCAAAGTATCTCATCTGAAAAGAAGAACCACTTCAAACATGGCAAACAGATATTGTGCCAAACTGGTCCACAGGCTGAGATGCATAGAGAGGGCTTAATATTAGTGCCAGGAGGAAGGACTGTAGAGCCGTACTCCCAAAGAAGGAGCTGCTGGATGCATTGTGCCCTAGTTGCCTCCAGGAACGCTTGGGGGAGGGCAAGCATTGCAGCATATCTGGAAGAGGGTACAATGTGCCAACTCTGTGCAGGGAGAGACCCAGATTTAGCAAACCACTCAAGCATGTATCACTGTACAGACAATGTCTTTGAGACAAACAGAAACGCGCTCTACCTTTGTTTTCCCAAGGATCCAGTTATCAAGTTTTGATTTCTCCAAAATAGCAATGCAGTTCTCTCTGCTACCCAGAGGGGTCTCATGCACCTTGAAAGCAAGGTAGTAATACCTACAAAGCAAAGACAATGGAAAGACCAGGTTAAGATACACTTCGATTGCAACAGAGAACTATTATACTCCAAAGATTATGGAGAAAATTTTCAGTCTTACTAATTCTCAGCCTCACTAATAAGGTAAGAAAAGGGGTAAAGCTGTACTAGAAGGGGAGCTGAGGATATACTTAGTATAGGGGAATATTTGGCTGTTGTAGAACTAACCTGGTCATTTTCTACTCCAACCAGGGTGCATACAGACATTTGGAGAGGTTAGAGGGGGAGGTTGGATTGTGTTAAAAATGGCCACCCAATCATACTTTGCCCAGGTGCAGACATTACACTAGTCAGGTTGATCTAAGTGTAAGCTGTACAGAAGTTCAGGACAGTTAGATTGGTTTAAAAATGTCCAACCTAAATTAGACTACCTCACAGGTAGAGTTAATTTAGATCAGGCTGGCCACTTTTAGACTGATTTAACTATTCTGAACTTATGTTCACAGAGCAGCCTAAGTGCTGAGAAAACCCAATCACTGGCCCCAGCCCCAGGGCTGAGCTTTTCTTACCACCTCCCTAGCACCAGGTTATTTTTAGCCTCCCAGTCCCTCTCCCCACCCGCTGATGGACAACCCCCAGGCAAACCAGCCAGCCCTCCCCTAAGTCCACCAAATCCCCTATCCCACAGACGGCTTCCAGTGCCAGTTTTACTGGCATTTGCCAGTGCTGGAAGTCAGGGTAGGGGAGTGGGCAGGTGGGATGGGGGGATTGGTTTGCTGGGGGGTCAGGTAGCTAAAAATAGCCCCTAGCCCACAAGCCTCCCAGCCTAGGCAAATAGTAGGGGGGTGGTCATGCCATTGCTGCCAGCTTCTGCAGGAGGTCGCCGCTCACCCCCTCCCCCCTGCCACCGCTGCCTTCTGCAAGCAGTTGCCACTTACCACCCTGCTGCTGCCGCCGACTTCTGCAGGTGGTCGCTGCTCACCAGCCCACCACTGATGCCGCTGCCCACAAACTGTGTCCCCCAGTTTCAGGGGGGCACCAGTCACCCATGCTTCCTACACCCCTCCAATCTCCTTGTGGACCCTACCTGCCTCACCTCATGGACTTCCTGTGGACGCTGCCTGTCCCTCACAATAACCCTTGGAACATGCCCTCCCTTCCAGTTCTTCCTAAGCCTCCCCTCCACTCCCCTCACGCTAGCCCCTCTACTCTGACTTACCTTACATCAGGTGGCCTTAGACTGACCTAACCTCTCCCTAACGTCCCCAAATGTTTACACACATATAGCATAAGGGCATAAAGGATGACTCAGGAAGGACCTGTGGCTGGAGAGTGCTGTGCTCTAACCAACCCCACCAGCTTTTCATAGTAGAGATGTTTTGCGGTAACAGCTTATAATAGCTTATAAGGGGCATCTACAAACCAACACAATTTAGAACAGGCTGCTTTAAAATTTTCCATTTAAATGCTTTAAATGAGAGTTTAGGAGGAAATATAAACCCGAACAGTGGAGAGGAATGAATAAAGTAAATATTCTAAAGTAATAACCTGTAAATTAAATATGCACTTTACAAAACTCTATATTAGCTCTCATTTTTATATCTATACACAAAGTTTTCAAGTTCAATTGAACAGTTAGCTAATGCCAGGTATTCTATTAATGTTCGTTCTATCAATCTCCAGCAGAAAGAACAGTCAAATACTAACACCAGAGAAGCAGAAGTACACTGAATCTAAGTTATCCATTATCTAATGAGATGTTTATTTTCTTGTATCAGGAGTAACAGAAAGGATTACTTCATCCTCACTGTCATTCTGTGTGTTTGCCATTTGACCATTTTTCTCAGAGGAGCAGCCTCAGAGTTCACTGGGAAGTGTAAACCCACACAAGACCATGACTCTGGGTTCATAACAAGGTCACTCCAATTATGAATGCTGAACGGAGCTTTGAAGGAACTTCCAGTTACCCATCTATTTTACAATGAGACTATAGATTCTGAGCCACTGGAGACAAACGCCAACATTAGCAGAGCTAGTGGTAGTGTTTAACACTCACTGTCTGTATCAGTGACACTGACTGATAATTGAGTTCAAGAGTTGGCCACTGCTGTATGTCAAGAAAAAAGATGAGTTTACAATAAAAATGACTCCCATATCAATCTTCACTTATAGAAAATTGGAAGCTCAGGTTATCTGAGACCACTTGTGATTCATAGCTCTAGCCAAAGGACAAGTTCATGCAAAATTAAAAACAATCAGTCCTGCCTATCTTATTGGTAGGGGCTTTATTGGCAGTAGTAGTGATGGCTGGAGGGAGTTAGTAACTATTATAAATAGAGCCAGGTGAGTATGGTTAATAACTCAACATATGAATCTAACTATTTCCTCTGTTCAAAAATATTTGCAAGCATATTTCTAGTTTTGAAAAGGCACTGACTGTTTGAAATCAAACACTTTAAAGAAACAATGTTCAGTTCAAGTATTCGTGGCCTTTGATAGGGTTTTTTTTCTATTCCCTGAATGAACTGGAAGGATTACTATTGACGTTAGTGGGCTTTGGCTCAGGCCCAGATGTTCTGCTCAGATGCCGTTGTTCACATGCAAGATATTAATGATATTCATGTAAAAAAGAAGAGCTCTAAACAGTTATGTGGAATAATACTTGTTTATGCAAATGTCAATGAAAGGGATATGAGGAACTATTTCAAGTGAATAGCTCTTCACACTGTGGATGCAGCTTTTGCAGTACAGAAATAGCTCTAGTGACAAATAGTAGATCATTAACTGACATGATATTGCAAATTAACTTTACAAAATGTGTATCTTTAAGATTTGAGGGCTCCAGAACAGTTGCCTTTACTATACATAAGGTACTGTGAAGAAATCTCCACTCTCTCTGCTATCCCTTGGGTTATTCCAGAGGTACCTCTCTCCTTCTCACTTGCTTTCTATTTGGATCAGGCTGGTCAACCAGGTGACTGGGCCATATAAATTCCTGAGGGGAGGGGGAAGCTCTCTCTCGTCCTCCAGTAAGCATTTTGAAAAGCCACAAGCAAAGTGCCTCCAGGCTGCTGCCTGGATGAACTCCTGTAAGTAAACGCTTGAGAATTAGCCAGGAGTTAGGATTTATGTCTAGGCAGACGTGTTCTAAAAGGACTATTACCCTCACAGACGATGCATAGGGGAGGCATGGGGGTGTGTGTGCCCCCCCTGAGATTGGCCCTCGCCAGCTAGGGAGTAGGGGCACTGAGAGAAGTGCCGGCCAGTGCCCCCCCCGAGATAGACACTGGCTGGGGAATGGGGTACCAAAAAGAGTGCCAGTGGCACTTCTGGTTTTGCTGCCAGGGCTTCCAGGATCCATCCCCCCCTTCCCCCAGTCAGCGATCAGCCATTGGGGGACCCCCCCAGTCAGTGATTGGATGCTGGGGCCCCCCTAGACTCAGGCAGCACCGGTCACCCATGATTACGTCCAAGACTGTGCAAGACTCTGATTGATTATGTTTGCTTAAAGTGTATTTTAACTTTCTTGTTCTCCCCCAGCCTGGCCCCCCCTCCCCCCAAGGGTTACAGTGTGCCTTGCTGTTTCACTGTGGGGGGGAGAGGCAAGCCTTTTAGCTCCTAGCCCGGCCAGCAGAGCCTGTCTATTTATGTTCCCTCAGTCCTACCTGAGGTTTTCCTGGGAGTCTTCAGGCTGAAAGAGGCACCCAGAAATATTATCAGTGGGCAAATCACCCCCAAGGCTTGGTGGGTCTGTGTGCCCCAGGCTTGCAGGTGTTCTCCAGGAAGTGGGACAACCGGTGGTAGGCACCGTGTGGGAAACTCCCGAAGTGAGGTTTTTGGGCCTGGCACAGTGAGGCGGGTGGCTCTGTGTAGCAGCGTCTCTGACTGTGCCACCACAGTACTTATTTTCTAGTTCTTTGTTAAGTTATCCCTATGTATCAACTCAATTGGTGATAAGGAAAGAACCCAGGTCCCATCGGCTGTTCCCCTGAAGTATAACATTTTGAACAGACACTAGCTACCCTTTAATATCCAGGTAGCAGAAGCTGGCAAATAAACCTCAAAAATATGTCCCTGGACAGTTGTGAAAGAACAGGCACACCGAGTAGCCCATTTTAAACAAAACATGGAGACATTATCATAGAGAATGGGATACTGACAGCTAATTTTTTTCCTAAGGGAAAGTAATTTCCAATTATTAGCTTCAGTTAATCTGCAGTTCCAGCTGTCACAGAAAAATAAAAAAAAGAATCACAGATTAGTTAATAAAGGTGAAAGGGAAACTAAATGATGTCTAAAGTGAAAGGCATTGTTGTCAGTTCCGGACTAGATACATGATTGAAGACATGAAGACATGGTCAATGCTAATTAAAAGTGTCCAGACAGCAGAATATATATGTTTATGTTACTATTTTTAATTGAGTGAATTTCTCCATAACAACAGTATCTCATGGTATGCCGAGCCAACTATTTCTGAAGAATACTTGAGGGTCATGCCATTTAACACCTATCGAGAACCATGCTGCCTTCAAAAGAAAATAAAAGATGGAATTTAGTTTTGCACTAAGGTTAATATTGTCAGCTTTCAGAAAGATGGACAGTATCTTGAGTTTTGATGAGGAGAGAGAGAATGCAAGTACAAGAAAATATTTTCCTATATATACTGGGATAGATATTTTGTGTGTGCATGTGCGTGCATGTACACATGCACATAAATTTGCTAAGTAATTTGTAATGTAAAGTTTCAACATATATTTAAAGGTTATAGTATAAAATTGGCATCAAAAACATATTCATTGTGGCCCATTTTATATAGTTTGTGTATAATTAAATCAGTTGTGTCAAATTATATTTAGTGTTTGTAAGACTTAATGGATTACTTAGTTAAGTTGGATTTTGTACTTTTTTTAGAATGGTTATTTAAGGGACACTTGATATCAATTTCCCAGTGATTCATGCATTCTTTAATGTATGGAATAGTTTGAGACATTTGGAAGTACAGAAAAAAATCTAATAATTACCCTTTGTCACAATTCGTATAAAATGCTCTTACAACATCTAATAGCACTATTACAGTCAGCATTCTAGTTGTTAGTGAAAAATTCCTGGCTATAAAGGGTTTTTTAGGTACTTAGTTTATATTCTTGATCATGTACTTTAGTTATATTAAAAACCCTATTACCATTTACATATAGTTCCCTCTGCATCCTTACATAACATTAACTATTTAAGGTTTACTTTCTGCTCCAATTGAAATGGATCAATAAGTGTTTATAACAAATAAATGTGAAGCCACATTTCCTTACCAAATGCTATTCCTAGCTGTTATTTTAAATGATATTTTAAAACCTATTTGTTTTTTTAAAATGTCAGTTTGTTAACTGAGAGTTCCTGAGGCTTCTTGGCTTAAGGAAAATAAGTAATTTGAGTTTCTAGGCATAGTTAGTTATGTAATATCTTGGTTATCTCAGCTTCTTGAAAGGGGGATGCAGCAGAGAGGTCACAGGTGTGGAGGATGCAACCACTGGTGGACACCAGCAGTGAAGAGTTCACTGCATGTGTGCTACACAATTAAAGGGAGGGTGCGACCATCCCACTGTACCCCTATCTGGATCCATCCCTGATAAAAATTAACTTTTTTTAACTTAAAGTGTAATTTTCTTGTCAATTGCTCTTACAAAGTCAAACCACTGGATGGGGGGTCCCATCACTCGTTAAGCATGCTGTAGTGTTAGGATTTCCACACTAAACCTCCTTGTTCTTTTTGGTATGGTATCAAATATTAAAGCAGGGACTGATCACTTGTTCATAGATAAGAGTTACAGGACTCAGATATCCTCATTCTTATTGCTAAATATTCTTGAATAAGAGCTACATAAACTTTTTCATTGAATGGTTCTGGAGTCTGAATAAGTTTGAAGATTTTGAGATGTGGTTCCAAAGTTTATATGATTTTTAATCTAGATATCAATCCAGGTTTCTGAGTTATAATTTGGGATAAACTCTTTTTCCCTTTTCTCCTAGTGGGTGTTCCAGTTTCCATCCATCTCATTCCCCACTCTATTACTAAGCCACAGTTTGAAAGACAGAAGTGTAGCTCTTGCTGAATAAGCCCGGGTCACAGAACCAGTAGAGATATTTCTCAGTGTAATGCTCCACCTGAGCTACATACATAAAAGAAAGATGGTGTATTACCTTGGACCAAATGTCCCCTGTGCAGCTATCCTGCCTCTAATAATACAAGAGCTATTCAGTAAGCACTAGTTCAGGTATCTCTATAACAGCATTGTGTTCTGTAGATACACCAGTAATGCAGTAGTTCTTAATCATTTCAGACACTCCTCCATAATTCCTGTGAGTTCAGTGGCACTCCATTCAATAATGAATTTATATATTGCAGCACTTAACTCTTAGCAAGGGCTGGAAGGGACAAGTGTAAGCTTACCCAGAGACTGGCCCACACTTACCTCCTTGCATAAGGGCTGGGTAGAAAAGAGCGAGTGCCTATTTCTTTGTACCCACAGCACCCTTAAAAGGAGCTTGTGGCACCCCAGGATGCTGCAACACTCTGTTGAGAACCAGTGCACTAATGAATATATCCCAAGTTTCTAAGGCTCACTCTTGTTGGAACATGAGATTAGATCATGAAGTCAGGGCCTTGTTACACATTACACTGTGAACTGCACAAAGGTTTAGTGCTGACTGGCAGTCTCACTTTCAACTTGAGTGGCCCATCTGTAGGGAGTGGCCACATTTTAATAGAACAGGAGCTGGGTTATGCAGATCAAGGGATAATCCTATATAACTTTGAGCCACATAATGAGTGTTTTAAGTTACTTAAACATGTTAATGTGCAGACACTCCAGGTGCTGCCCAAAATTAACACATAGCAAGGCCCTTAGTCCATATAATCTGAGTTCCACAGTGGCCCATACCTGGTGATTAGGAAGAAGATGAAATGTCCCCTTCATGTAGCTGTTCCACTGTACAATTTTGTATGTGGGGTGAGAAGATGGGGGCACAGAGGTGTAACAGGGCATATCCATACCCTGAGCAGCAGCTGTGATCCTGGATGCCAGTGATCTCTCAGCAGCTCTTGCTGGAGCTCTGCATATGCTTTGAGCTCTGAGCTCACCAGCTCAGTTCTGCCTGGAGCCCTTGCTTTCAACCAGCTCCAGAGCCTGCTGTTCTTCCCTCCAGCCCTCCTTTTTGCCCCCTTTCCCTCTGCTGAATTCAGCAGCAGGGAAAACAAGAGACAGGATGCGGCATGGAGCCTCTGGAGCTGAGTTACAGGAGGGGCTGCACATTACTGGACACTGCTCCCCTCTTGCTGGGAGCAGGAAAGTGAAGAGCAATAGGTTCCAGAGCTGCTTGAAAGAAAGGACTCCAGGCAGAGCCCCCATGGAAAACAGTGAGCTCACGGAGCTTACAGCACATGCAGAGCTCCCAGCAGCAGTTGTGAAGTGTCAGTGTACTCTGACAGCTCACTGTGCATGTGAAGCATGGCCAAAAGGAGGTACCACATTGCCACAGCACCACCCTGCATTTGCCTCTGGTCCCAGTAAAAAAATCAGAAGTGCTCCTAACACTGTGAAGCCATATGATGAACTGCATTTATTTCTGAGCTTTTGACTATTATACTCATCCATCTCAGAAGGGCCTGTTTTGTACTCCAGGGTTTTAGACAGTGCCATACAACTGCAATTTCAAAGCATTAACCCATTAAATAATAAATAACTTTTGCCTTCCCAAGAAAAAATATTTTCCTTAAATACACTAATACACAGTGTAAAATGGACAACATTCAGGGAAAGGGCTGAAGTCCAACATATCACAACCCATTCCTAGGCTGATTCCTATGTATGACAGAGAAGCTATTACCAGTAACTAGAGAACTTCAAGATGAATTGTCCAGATAGGGGCACCCAGTGTGAGGATGTGCAAGTGCCTTGGGCTCTTGATCAAAGTCTTTTTACTTTAACAGGATCTGTAGAGTGCCTGCTCTTCCTATGCCCCATATTGGCAAAGAGTAGTGTGGACTTCCCACTCCTCAGTTCCTTAGATTCGTATATGAAGGGCAATTCCAAGGAAGAAGGAAAGAAAGATGAAGTGTAGATGTGTATGTGAACAACAGATCTCAAAGAACTCCAGTTACTAAAAAGTAACTTCTCTTTCATCTTTGAGTGCTGGTCCCTATGTGATTCCTTATATTAGTGCAGTGTCCACAAACCTGAAAGTGGTTTTTGGAGTACCCTCAGAGATTTTCACACTGAATGAATCCCAGGATATTTCAGCTCAAAAAGAATGAAAATTAGGGAAGAACACAGGCAAGCAGGTTTTTTAGGCAGTAATCAGTATATCAGTAATCTTTTGGTTCCTGTCACCTTAATGATATCTTGTCTAGATAAAAGGCTATATATGGGAAAATAACTACCATAGGCTTAGATCTCATTCATTCTCCTTGCTGAGGAACTGTCACTTGGCAAGCTGTTTCAATGGAAAGGCTGAGCAGAGAACCCGTTGCTGTGGATTCAAATAGTGGCCCCAGGAGATGTGTTAGGTTCCATTATGAGATGAGGTCCTTCACCAGAGAAGAGACCTTGATCAGGTCAGAACATTCAGGTGAAAGAATACGTGTCTGCTGTCAACTGGAGAATGATGATCTTCCTTCACTTCTAACACTGGGGAGTCAAAAGTTAGTACCATAACTGTACATGTGGAAGTAATACCTAAGAAGGAAGTCACCAGATAGATCACTGTTCTGACTAACAAAAGAGCATGGTTTTATTATGACCAAATCTAAGCCTTTCAGCTACTTCTCTCTTGGGCTTGATCTGATCTGCTTCACCTTTTAGGACAAGGTGCATTAGGGTCCTATGGGGAGGGGGGAGAGGGGCCATTTGCAGGACAATAATTTCATTTAAGTATAGGGAAGGGACGAATTAGTTTCTAGATCATCCTCCATCAAATCCAAAGCTGGAGACCCCTCTCAGTCTGAGAAATGGGAAGAGAGATGCCCCAGAGGAATCTGTTATGTTGATGATGAACAGCAAGACAACAATAGCTAGACCTATCCCTACACTCAGGGGCAAGCTAGAAGCCTCGAGACCAGAAAGTCCACATCAGAAAAGGTGAGTAATAATCCAAAAGCCACTGACCCAGGGACTAAAATGCTCACAAGAACATCTTTGTAGTCCAGGTTTGTCTTTTCAAGGAGTCTCTGATGGTGAGCTCAGAGATGGAATGTCACTGGAGCTGGCCAAAAATATTGGCTCCAAAGGTAATACAAAGTGATGGCACCTTGAACACGCTCCTGAGAAAATGGTTGTACCAAGAAACAGCAACAGGTTGTATAGACAATTCATTTGTACCTTAGCCAGAGATAGCCAATGAGGAGAGTCCATTACGGAGAGGCAAGGAGCATCTAGGCTCTGTTTACTGATTGCCTTCTTAGTAGTGGATTGAGGATCACTGACAAGACTGGAAAATTGCCCTGGAGGACTGATTGTGGGATCATAGCAAGCTTCAATAGTATCCCTACAGGACTACAAAATCTCACACAGACAGCAGATATGAAAGTGCTCCAAGTAGCTCCAAACAGGGGACTTCCCCAGGAGAAAATCTTAGAGCCAAGAAGACAGAAGATCTCCATGAGGGACCAGGCCTAGAGAACACATATCTGAGTCTCTTATTTCCAGGATAAGATGCAAAGCTGATGGACTTCCTAAGGAGGCATTTCTAGATCTTGAGTTTGTGGCCTTTTTGTATCCTGGATATAAAGGACATGCATATGGACCATTTACCAGGAATACAGAATTCACCCAAACAGTTAAGGCATTTGGTATGCCCATCTGATATAGGCATAGTGCCGTTACAAGATGGGCCCAACTTCAACCCTGGAGAATGGGGAGAATCATCATAAGGACACTTGAGGAGGAAAAATAAATGAGAGCATCTAGTTTCACTAAAAAGGAAGATGATACAGGAAATAATCAACAAGGGAAATATGGCCCCCAGGTGACAGTGTTATGTGGTACAGTGAGAAGCAAAGCATGGGGAGTGGTGCCACAAGAGCATGACCCCCACCAAAAGAAGAATTCAATTGTTAAGAAAAAACAATTTTGCTTATCTTTTTGTGAAGAAAAAGTTGGACAATAACAGTAATAATGAAAGGGCAAAATCATTTTAATGAAATGGGGGAGCATTTTGAGGACAAGGCTTTGAATAAGGTTGTAGGTTGCTAAGCACAAGCCAAGTAGCAGAGGCAGCACTAGGACTTTGTGGGGTGCCAAGTGATTACCTCCTCTCCCGCTCTGACTACTGCTGCTGCTGTGGCAGTGCAAACTCCCTGAGCATGGGCCACGGGCATCCCCTTTAAATTGGTGCCTGGGACTGTACCCCTGCTTGCCCGTGCCTTCTTACCCCACTGCCAACCAGAATGCTCCATGACTAGCCAGATGATTAAGAATAATTGAAGACCAGGAACTGCCCACAGTCCTTTATTCCCCTCAGTGCAGGGGATAAGGCAGAGCAGAGCTGCGGTGTGCTCTGCAGATATAGCAAAGGCAAAAGAGACCTTAGCATGTGTATATGGACAATCATTTCAAGGAGATTCCTGATTTTGCAACAGAACCCAGTATTAGTTCTTTACCCTGGTAGGTCCTGCAATATCTTTCTTTTAAATGGTGCATGAAAAAAACTCTTGTGTTGGTAATATTTTTTCTCATGCTTAAAAGTTTGTACAAATGAACTCATGCTACTGAAGAATTATCATTTTAGAGGAGAATAGGAAGAAATGTACAAATAATAAAATAATTAGACCATTTTAAAACATTTTCTAAAAGTGTCAAAGATATTAATTTTGTAAAAGATGCTACAGACTACATGATGGCGTGATGTGATATAATGATTTAATTGAGGTTCACTTGGGATACCCTGCATAACTCACAAGTGACTACATATGTACACATTTACATATGTAATCACTTCTGTCCACCTATGAGTAACAAACCTCACTGGAATGGAAAGTATCCTGCAGCTGTGTAACAGTGCACAACAAATACCAAGAGTCTAAGAACTAGATGTGGAGGACAGAGTTTATTCAATTGAAATTACTAGAGAAAATTAGCTAGGTAGATTGGGTGAAATCCTGTGCCCCTTGAAGTCAATGACAAAACTCCTGCTGATTTCAATGGAGCCAGGATATTACAGTCATTAAAGGCATGTCTCCAAACATCATTTTGGGATTTTGGTTCAGTGCTGACTAAGTATTTAAATAGGCTATCTTTAAAAGTCAGTGCTTCCTTTTTTCTGTTTTGAATGTGTTACTTTCACATTTCATTCAGTGCTTCCCTGTTCTTGAATATAATTAACTTAATCATTGCATGATCTGAGAGAATAGAAGAAAAGCATATGCAAGAGTATAGTTCTGCAGGATTTTTAATGTCTGAGCAATGCTAGAAGCGGTAATATTGTCTGGGATTGAAAGTTTTTTTTCTTAGGTACTATACCTGTAACAGTATGTGTATAGGTGAATCTTAGTGGCCATATAAAGCCCAATAAAATTAATGCAGTTTCCTCCTGGAGCATGAGTGAATGAATGTTGGTGTATGAAGTCATAAGACGGAGGCCTAAGACCGCAGTGACTGTACCTTCATATGCATGTGTGTTGTGACTAGCACAATGGGGGTGTGATCTAATTTGAGCCCCCTGTGTTTTACAGTCAGGGCTTGTAGACAGAAGTGATATCTTTTATTAGAACAACAAGATTTTTGCAAAAAAAAAAAAAATTTAATTCCAAGCTTTTGGACACAAACACCCTTCATCAGGCATCAGAGAAAAGATTTAAAAGTTCTCCTGGGTAGAAATGAAAGTTCAGATTTCATAGGATTTCACACAGGAGTCAATAGATGGAAAAACACTATTTTTTTATGGAGGATTTTTCCATCTATTGACTCCTATGTGAAATCCTATAAAATATGAACTTTCATGAAATATGGAGAACTTTTACACTCTTTTTCTGATGCCTGATGAAGGGTGCTTGTGCCTGAATGCTTGCAATTAAAGGCTTTTTTTTTTGCAAAAATCTTGTTGTTCTAATAAAAGATATCACTTCTGTCTACTAGCCCTGATTGCTTTTTCCTCTAGACCAATACAGCTATGACCTGGATACCTGTGTGTTACAATTCCTTTACCACCAGTCTGCCACTGAGAGGGCAGTATTTATTGGAACAATTTAACAGTAGCTCACCTGGTCACAATTCTTGGGCAAAACATTCTAAAACAGCAGAGAGGATGCCAGGAAAGAGGTCACTGAAAAGAAATGATTCCTATTTTCACTTCCTAACTTCTTTTAAAAAAAGGAAAAAAATGAAGATATCTGTTCACAAGGATTTGGGACAGTGACAGTATTTATCATTGTATGTAGGACCCAGACCTTACTTTTTTCCTACTTGGGGGAAAGGGTTTTTTATAACAGGTCCTTGTATATCAGTGTGCAAATAAGCCATGCTTAAATCCTTTCTTCCCCATCTGTTTTTAACCCAATAAACCTTTTTTCAGTTTGCAACACTGTGAAATAATCTGGTCTACATGAAAACAGAAGACAGTAAAGAGTAACATTAAACAAGACTTTATCTTTTGTTTACCTCCACCTGATAAACCCTGAATGGCTCTGCTCCTGTCTTTGATTGTTTTGTCTTCATATTTCCTGCTAAGAGTTTACAAAACAGCAGTATTGAGCAGGAAGATAAGAAGCACACCTATTTGTTTAATAACATCAAGGGGGAAAAACTGCTGGCTCATCCATTTTGTTGTTAAGTTGCTCAGAAGGATCAAAATACCAATTAACTTGCTGGCTTAGAAAATCTTTGATATCCTCAGATTTACTGACATTTTGAAACTCTTGTTCATACTTGCCTAATGGCTTTTTGATTATGAACAAAGAAGTGCCAATCTGTTTAGCATTTGACCTGTTTTCTCAAATATTTTTTATGTGTTCAACTACTTAGTTTCTAAAAACACTTGACTAGTCATGGCTGTAAATTAAAGGAGCTTGTTCAACAGAAGAGTTGTTCAAGCTTTGCTATTTTTTAAGTCTGCAGAAGGACAAACACTGTTTAAGAAGAAGGGGGAAGTGGACTGAACATAGGAATGGCACAAAACACTCCTGGCTTCTATTTGAAGCTCTGACAATGAGTCCCATAGGCTGGTGGGCAAATCACTTCACCTCTTGTTTCTCATTTGCCCTATTGAGCTACCCTTCATTAAAACTTTATGCCTGTTTGACCACAAGCATGACAAGATTTGGGATACAACTTGTCCTTGTCTGCACTGATGGCAAAGCTAAGTCAGGATAAGTGTTTATCTAAGAGAATCCTACTGATAATAACGAGTCCAGGAGTGAATCTGGGGGAAGCAGGGGGAGGTGCAGTGGGGTGGTTGCACCTCTCTTCTACAGTGAAAATTACATGCCAGTGGCTTCTTTTCCCCAAAGCCCTAGAAGCTTGGGTCCTCTGAGGTGTTCAAGGCATGGATGGAGCCCTGGGTTGGAGTGGGACACTTGGGGAGAACAAATGGGGACCAGGTTGGGAAGGGAGGGGCCACTTGCTGCTGTCCTTAGATGACCAGGGGCCAGGGGAAGCCCCAGGACCACTCCTGCCCCTGGACAGTGGGCACACAGCCAAGGACAGCCAAGGACAGTGGGGAGAGGCTGCCTGGGGTACTGGGTCCCTGCTCCCTCCCCCTCCACCATGTTTCCCTTGCTGGCCCTGGGGCTCCAGGTGTGGAAGCTGGTGTGCAGAGGCCCAGACAGGGCTGGGCATGGAAGCATCAGTCGGTGAACACCTGCTTCCAGCTCGTGTTCCTGGACTGCAGGCAGGGAGCAGGAGTGCTTGGAAAGAGGGATCACCCACTGATGCTGCCATACCCAGCCCTGCCTGGCACTCAATGATGCTGCTCCCTTCATCTGAAGTTCTTGGGCTAGCAGGGGGAACAGAGAGGCGGGAGAGGGAGCAGGGATCTGGCATCCTATGCAGCTGCTGTCTGTAAGCCCCAGCTAGAGCTGGGAAGGAGTGGTCCTGGGGTTTCACCTGCCTGTAGGTCAGCACTGCGGGACGGGGGGAGGGGAGGCAAGCACTGACCATGGGGCAGCGACCACCCGCAGGCACTGTCAGCAGCATCCAGGTGCAATCAAGGACCGCCCGCAGACAGTGTTGGTGGCGACTTTTTGCAGGGGGTGCACCACCATGTGCAGAGGGTGCATGTGCACCCGCGTGCACCCCCTATGCATCACCCTGTGTGCACACAGTGGGGCTGGAGGTGGGACTGCAAACTGTGGCACTGGTAAAATCTCCTGCACCTCACTTTTCAAATTCCTGGATCTGCCCATACCTAGCCCTGATTTTCCTCTCAACTAGTATTTCAGCTGTGTTAACCTGAATTCATTACCCAGTTTACTTGAGAAAAGAAACCTGAAAAGAAAATTTTTGCCTCATGCTTCACATCTCTTCAAAATGCTGAGAAAATTAGCTGATGTTCATAAAATACTATGGAAAGGCAGCCTGATCTACCACTTTATTACACTGGCGTTAGGTTGGTGCAACCTCAGTGAAATTAATATGGTTACATCAAAATAAAATGGTGCAAAAGAGTGAAGAATCAGGGCTGAAAAAATATGGTTACCACAAACAAATAAATGTTCCTACCTGAAATATTGATTTCTTGTTTTATTTACTCTCTTATTTTTCAAGCGTTTTTTTATATGTTCCTTTGACACAATAATTCATTACAGACTGATCCTATTAGTTAGGAATTGTTCATGAACTAATCCTGATACTTGTTAAAATGACTTCAACTATTTACTGTATTGTTCTGACATGCACCTTTCATTCTATGAGCTACTTGTTAAAAGTATTCAATTATTCACTACTAATGTTGTATGGCTGGTCACATGGTACTGTTTCTGTTTACTGAATCAGTGACAAATATTTTAAACAGAGAATAATGAATAACAAATAATAAATATTAAAGCCAGAAAAGACTTTATGATCCTCTAAATTGACTTGCATAATGTGGACCATAAAATTTCATCCTGTTAGTCCTGCATTAACTTTAAGAGTGAGCTACAGCATGTTTTGGAAAGGCATCAAAATAATGAACTCTTCTAGTACACTCATTCAGACCAATAAACACTGGTATTAAAATTTACAGAGCTTCTAGGATACCCAAAAATATTTTCACAAATATCAACCGGCTACTGGAATATTCACAAATTCACAGAACCTCTCTGTACAAGGAAGTTTTTTTGTTTGTCTGTTGTACCAGTATAGTTGTAACATTGGTATAGTTAGACCAAGGTAGGCACATCTCTCAGATGGGTACTTTTGTTCCAGATTAAAAAGTAGGTTTTTTTCCAATTTAGTTTAAACCTCTTTGAAGTGATGCAAATTAAACCAAAGAAAAAGCATTCTTTTATAGGAAAACCCATCCACATATTAAGTTATACTGGTACAATTATCTGGGTTTAAATTACACTTCAGTTTTTACAAGTATAATTTTCCTATATAGAACAGTTGAAAGCAAATCACAATTCATAAAAGTACATGCTTTCTGTATTACATTCATTTAGCTCTTTAAGTTTGGGGTTGAGGTGAGCAGCTGACAACAGTGAAAGAACAGTTTAGGCACTATTTAAAAAATCTGGACAAGTACAAGTCCATGGGGCCAGACCCATCCGAGGGTGCTGACGGAGTTGGTTGATGTGATTGCAGAGCTGCTGGCCATTATCTTTGACAACTTGTGGTGTTTGGGAGGGGTCCTGGATGATCGGAAAAAAGCAAATATAGTGTTCATCTTTAAGAAAGGGAAGAAGGAAGATCAGGGGAACTAGAGATCAGTCATGCTCACTTGAATTTCTGGAAAAATCATGGAGCTGGCCCTCAAGTAAATCATTTCTAAGCATTTGGAGGAAAAGAAGATGATTAGGAAAAGCCAGCATGGATTCACCCAGGGCAAGTCATGCCTGACCAACCTGATTGCCTTCTATGATGAGGTGACTGGCTCTGTGGATTCAGGGAGAGCAGCGGACATGATATACCTTGATTTTACTAAGGCTTTTGATATGGTCCCCCACAACATTCTAACAAGCAAATTATGGGTTAGATGAATAGACTGCAGGGTGGATAGAAAATTGGCTGGATCATTGGGCTCAAAGGTTATGGTAATCAATGGCTCAATGTCTAGTTGGCAGCCTGCATCAAGTGAAGTGCCCCAGGGGTCAGTCCTGGGACAAGTTTTATTCAATGTGTTCATCAACAATCTGGAAGATGGCATGAAGTGCACCTGCAGTAAGTTTGTGGATGACATCAAGCTGGGGAGGACTGGTAGATATGCTGAAGGGTAGGGCTAGGACTCAGAAAGACCACAACAAATTGGAGGATTGGACCAAAATAAATGTCATGCAGTTCAATAAGGAGAAATACAAAGTCCTGCATTTAGATCAGAACAATCCTGTGCACTGTTACAGGCTGGGGACTGATTGGCTAAGCAGCAGCTCTGCAGAAAAGGACTTGGGGTTACAGTGGACAATACGCTGAATGTGAGCCAACAGTGTGCCCTTGTTCTGAAGAAAGCTAATGGCATACCGGGCTGCATTAGTAGAAGCATTCCAAGCAGATCAAGGGAAGTGTTTTTTTCCTCTCTATTCAGCACTGGTGAGGCCACGTGTGGAGTACTGTGTCCAGTTTTGGGCCCCCCCCACTACAAAAAGGATGTGGACCAATTAGGGAGTGTCCAGCGGATGGCACAAAAATGGGTAGAGGGCTGGGGCACATGACTTATGAGGAGCAGCCAAGGGAACTGAACTTATTTAGTCTGGAAAAGAGAAGATCAAGGTGGGATTTAACAGATACTTTTGACTGTCTGAAGGGTGGTTCCAAAGAGAATGGGGCTAGACTGTTCTCACTGATAGCAGATGACAGAACAAAGAGCAATGGTCCTAAGTCACAGCAAGGTAAATTTAGGTTAGATACTAGGAAAAACTCTTTTATCAGGAAGTAAGGCTATGCAAAGCTTCAGTCCCTGATTTGATTTGGCGGAGATTTGGCCTGATTCAATGGCCGAATCTCTGAATCCAAATTGAATCAGGAAACCCTTTAATCTCTCTGAATTATACTGGAACCCTCTGAATCTACTTGGAGAGATTCAGAAAGATTCAATGATTCAGACATAGATACAGTTTTACATGTTTTATCTACATACCTCTTAGGTACCGGGTGGCCTGTGAATGCTGAGATGCTGGGATAGCTGGAGCATCCCACAGGAGTGCGGGGGGCTCCCCAGCACTCTTGGCAGTAGACCTGGAAGTGGACCCCTGTGCATTCAATAGTGGAACTGGAAATGGACTGGAAGTACTTCCAGTCCACTTCTGGGTTTGCTGCTGAGCATGTGGGGGGCCCCCCATCCGCCCCAGCATCTCAGCATTCATGAGCCATGCCTGGTACCTCAAGGTATATAGAAAAAACATTTAAAGCTGTGTCTGTGGCCGAATCACTGTTTCTCCAAATCAGCATTGAACCTTCAGATTCAGATTTGGCCTAATTGAATCAACGAATCAAATCACTGTCCCCGAATTTGGGCTGAGTCTGAATCCGTATTGAATACAGCCCATTTCTCACACCCCTACCAGGAAGGTAGTAAAACACTCTCTGCCCTTACTGGTTTTTAAGACCCAGTTAGACAAAGCCTTGGCTGGGATGCTAGAATTGGGGATGGTTCTGCTTTGAGTAGGGAATTGGACTAGATGCCCCCTGAGGTCCCTTTCAATCCTAAATTTCTATGATTCTGTGACTTCAATGATTCTAAGTAACATCTATAAACAGACTGAAATATTGTAATTTGGCAGAAATCAACATCGGTGAAAAATATGTGATGAATTATTAGTAGGGTTGGGGTTTTGTAATAGCTGTGATGGTCCAGGAAATATGTAAAAACAAGGGTTTTTCTGGTGTTATCTTTTGTTGGACCAATTGGATAGCTGGGGAGATGTTAGATAAGCTTTCAAGCACAAAGTGCCTTTCCTTAGGTCTCTTTTTATGGATTGTTAGTATTTTTCCACTGCCTTAATGCTCTTCAGGTAGCATAGATTTAATGCTCTCCTACGAGGGAATTTGTGAAAAGCTTTGTATCAGTTCCTTCTCTCACCATGTGTATAGTCTTTACATGGAGATTCAAGGTGGTTAACTTCTTCGTTCTTGTGCTAGCTGATGGTGATGCGTATTTACACATATGTCCCTATCACTACTTCATAGGATGGGGATATTTTTTATATTGAAAATTATGTCTTACACTGGTTTAACAAATACGACTCCATTGACCTGAGCTACCTTTCATTTTCACTATGGTAACTGAGAGCCAAACCAGGCTGTAACTTCTGCAGCAAGACATGCACAGCATGAGCTTACACTTTACTGAATGGAGTCCTAAAAGGAGATTCCTGTTACAAGAAAGACATGTCTTACCTTTTCACAAATTCTTCAAAGAGGATGCGGTGAGAATACCCTTTCTGACGTATTTTGACAGTTTCTAGAATTCCAGTGTACCGTAGCTGCACTAGAACTCTTTCATGGGAAAATTTCAGTGCTTCTCTATCATCATTAGGTTTAATGCAGCGGACAAAGTGAGGCTGTCCAACAACCATTTTGGATAAGAGGTCCATCAGTGAATACTAGCAATGAAATGGAGAAGAAATGTATACTTAATAAATATCACCGGATACAATTGTATTAAGTAAGCAATACAGCAGGCGTAGCCAACCTCCTTCCCCATAATCTTAATGGGTGCTGACAGATGAGGAAAAAACAAAACAAAATGGTGCTTTACTTTCAGCTTGTTCCACCAAGCGCATTGCATAGTCAGAAGAGGACCCATGTTAGTCTGACCCAGCTCACCCTGCTTCTGTATTAATCGGGTGCTACTGTGGGGCTTTTCGATGCTTTTATCTAATAGCTGATTGAACCCTCTGGACTCAATGATCTGGCATAGTGCTCCAGCACAGATAATAAATTGTCATTAAATATCATGTTAGAATAAAAAAAAAAAGTAAGAATGGAATAAACAAACAAACAAACAGGTAGAGAGGAAACAAATGATTTGTTTAACTACTTCCCTTTCTTCATGAGCTGTGTTTGACTGGAAGCTTCATGCACCTAACGAGCTGTGGCTTGGCCACCCTTCCAATATGTTTATAAACAGCATTTATAAATGATTAGGGGGTTATGAAATTATTTCTGAGATGATCTTGATTATAATGTTTTTTCATATCATTGACATTTTGCTTTACTTTTTAAAATGTTTACCTAAAAATCAAACTCTGCCATAAATTTGTTTTCAGTTAGCAGAAAAAAATGATTAGGTTTCCAGTTGTGGGATTGCTTTTTATTTTTTTTTAAATTTCTTTCAGGAAATTTTAAAGGAATTTCCATTTTGTTTGAAAAATTTGTGGACAACACTCTACTTATTTTTGAAAAATTTGTGGACAACACTCTACTTATTTTAGACAAGGGAATATACAAACAACATCATAAATTTTATAATGAATTAGACTGAAAGACTGAAAATAAATTATGTAGGTAATTAAAATATCTCCTACTCAGAGGTACTTCTAAACCTTGACTGGGTACTTTGCTTCAGTTACCAGCCTGTGGGTGGGTCACACACTTCCTTTCCATCTCTTCCTGATAGCGCCTAGTCATTATTTTTAGCTCTAGCATGCCTACAGCATGCCTCTAGGATCAGATATTTTTTCTAACTGATTGCTTGAGTGTAATAGGGTCAGAGTATCATTGTAAAAATGATGGTTACCAAAGGGAATGTGTGAGAAGCAAAAGTTGTTTTGTAATATCTTTTATTGGAACAACTGTATAGTTTGGAGATATCAGACAGGCTTATCTGCTTCTTTCCTTTCCCTGCGGAATTTCAGGGCATTTTGTGCCTGAAAGCTTGTCTAACATTTCTTTCAATTATACAGTTGCTCCAAAAAAAGATATCACTAAAATAAACCTTAGTTCTCACTTCTTTGGGACTGGAATGCTGATGTCCTTAGAGGTACCTTAGGCCCTAAAATGATTGTTTGAAACCACCCAAGCACCTTCAGTCACTTTCACATGCACTCCAGAGGTAAACCAATTCAGCGTGCATCACAGAGTAGTGTAACAAGGGCTGTGGTGGAAGCAAGGCACCAGCCCTTGGCACTGTGTATGAAAGGGCACCAGAATCCTCCTCCTCAGGGAGTCTTTACCACAGCAGCCCTGTATCCAGCAATGTATCTGCAGGGACAGGGGTGAGTGAAACAGTGCTCCCCACTACCCCAGGGAGTTTTTTTTCTTAGTAGGTGCAGCCCTGTACCCAGTAGCATATCTGCAGTAGGGAGGAGTGACTGGAGCTCTAGGGTGGCTTCAGGGAACCTGCATCACAGGGCTGCTGCTGCTGGACTCTCTGGCTAGGGACAGAAATTACTCATAAATCGGTATAAGTGATCAGAAACTGGTAACAGCAGAAGTTCTGTCCATATAAACCACTTTCAAAATGGCCAAAAACAATTTAAGATAAACCTGGATGGATATAGTATCAGACTTCACTGATTTAGGGTAAATCTATTTATTGAACTTTCTGTCCCAGATCTCCTCCAGGGCTAGGTACAGACAACCAAAAAGCCTGATGCTAAACTGATTCAGCCTTTGCAGGTTAATCGAGGAGCCCTTTCTGACCCAGGAAGTGCAAGGGCCAACCAGAGGTAACGTTCTTCTGGACCTGGGCTTGGCCACGGGAGATGATCTGGTGTGTGGCTTGAACATTGAGGGTAACCTGGGCGACCCTCAGTTAAATGATCAGGTTTACCGTCCACCACAAGGTCGACAAATCAACCAGCAGGATTGAAGTCCTGGACTTCAGAAATGCTGACTTGGATAGGCTCAGAGAATTAGTAGGGGAGGCGATGAGAGACCAGGAAGGGAAGGCAAATGGGGTGCACAAAGAGTGGTCGTTACTCAAGGACATGATCCTTGTAGCACAAAAGGACACTGTACCTGCAAAGAGAAAAGGTAGCAGGAGGGCTGAGGAGCCCTCCTGGCTTAATAGGATATTGCAATCCTCTTAAAAAAGAAAAAAGAGGTGTACACAGAGTGGAAGCTGGGTATGGTTTTCAAGGAGGACTATACTTTAGTGGCCAGCACCTGTAGGGAAATGATCAGGAAAGTCAAGGCGGCAACTGAGTTTAGGTTAGCTATGGGAGTCAATGATAATACAAAGTCCTTCTCTAGGTATTTAGGCAGTAGAAGGAAAAGAAATGGAAGCATGGGACCCCTGCTTAACACCTCAGGACAGCTGGTAACTGATATTCAGGAAAAAATTGAACTCCTGAATGCCCACTTTGCTTTGGTATTTCACTGGACCATGGGGAAAGTCAAACAAGATAAGGCTCACAGGGGGCATGCCGGGATTGACAGCCTCCCCACTGTGGATGCTGAGTGGGTACAATACCAACTAGAAAAGCTAGACATTTATAAGTCAGCGGGACTGGATGGACTCCATCCGAGAGTGCTGAAGTTGCTGGCTCAAGTCATTGTGGTGTTAGAAATATTATTAAAATAGAAATATTATTAGAAATGCATAATGAATAGAGTGTTGTTAGAACTACACAGTTTGTATCTCATACCTGATAAGCAGAAACACCACCAAGGACATCTCGCTAATTTACTATCTCTTTGTAACACT
>NW_017728949.1:43758363-43779939 GCF_001723895.1 Crocodylus porosus
CTAATAGTGTGTCTGAGAGTTCTTCGCCTCCCGAGAAACGAACCGCGATTTCTGCAACAGTGGCACCCCTGGCAAAGCTCTTTCAGAATTCATGGCACACAGGGCAGACCCGTGAGAATTAGAAGAGGGCCAACATTGTGCCCCTCTTTAAGAAGGGGAAGAGGGAGGACCTGGGCAATTATAGGCCTATCAGCCTAACCTCTATCCCAGGGAAAATCCTAGAAAAGCTCATTAAAGAATCTATGTGCAATACACTTGTGGAAGGTAAGATTCTGAACGACAGCCAGCATGGCTTTGTCGTGGGTAGGTCTTGTATTACCAATCTCATCTCCTTCTACGATCAGGTCTCTCACTACCTGGACATGGAAGACAAAGTAGATGTTACATACCTAGACTTCCAAAAGGCTTTTGATCTAGTATCCCATGATATCCTGGTGGGAAAACTGGAAGACTGTGGGCTCAGCTGCTCAACAGTTCAGTGGGTAGAAAACTGGCTGCATGTGGGACCCAGAGAGTTCTTTTGAATGGATCTGTGTTGTCCTGGTGAGAAGTGACCAGTGGTGTCCCTCAGGAGTCCGTGCTTGGACTGGTGTTTATCAACATCTTTATCAATGATTTAGATTGAGGATTTAAAAGCTTGCTGGCCAAGTCTGAGGATGATACCAAGTTATGGGGCAGTGTGGCCACTCCAGAAGACAGGTCACAGAGACAGGCAGACCTGGACAGGCTCAAAAGTTGGGCAGACCGGAACCAGAATAAGTTTAACACTTCCAAGTGTAAGGTGCTCCATCAAGGGGCAAACAACCCTCAACATACATTCAGGCTCAGAGGTGACAGCCTGACCTGTGCCACCACTGAAAAGAACCTAGGAGTAATGATTGGCCATTGCATGAACATAAGCCATCAGTGCGATGCATTGGCTAGCAGGGCAAACAACACAGTGGAATGCATCAAATGATGCATTTCATGTAAAACTAAGGAAGTGATACTCCCACGGTACTCAGCACTGGTGAGACCGCAGTTGGAGTACTGCATCCAATTCTTGGTGCCACATTTCCATAAGGATGTGGAAAAACTTGAGAGGGTCCAGAGAAGAGCCACCCGTATGATCAGGGACTTGCAAGGTAAGTCATATGAGGAAAGGCAGAGGGACCTGGGTATCTTTAGCCTAAAAAAGAGAAGGTTGAGAGGAGACTTGATAGCGGCTTACCGTTATATCAGAGGAGTGCATCAGGAGCTTGGTGAACAACTGCTCACTAGGGCACCCCAGGGAAGACCAGAACCAAGGGATACAAACTCCTGGAAGGCTACTTCAGGCTTAATACCAGAAAAAACTCCTTCACAGTCAGGGTGTACCAGACTGCGGAATAAGTTCCCTCCAGAGGTGGTACAGGCACCTACCCTGGAGATTTTGAAGAGGAGACTGGATGGTTGTCTTCCTGCCTAGAGCAGGGGGGCTGGACTCGATGATCTGCAAGGTCCCTTCCAGCCCCTAACGATTTATGAATCTAAGGTGCACAGATTAAATTGAAACAGAAATGAACAGATATTTACTTTTGATTCAGAAAATGCAGCCACATGCCTGAAGTGGCTGAGGCCAGAAGCCGAGGGGCGCTACAGCACAGGTCTCTGGTTGTGTGTTCACTTCCTCTTCCTGCTGCCCCCAAGGTCTCTGGGATTTTCAGTCCAGACTTACAACAGCACTCTGCAGAGTTTCTCATCACTTCCTTTTCCTGCTTCCAGGTGCCTCTGGGATTTGTAGTCCACAGTTGCAGCCAGCAGTAAGTTTGAGTGGGGGAAGGGTTGTTTAATTCCCTCTTCCATGGCTCCAGATCCCAGCTGGGGTTTCCCTGGGGGGGGAGCAGTCCCCCCCCCATAGACTGGGCTGCATCCCAAACTAGGCTTGCCCCCCCACCCTCACCCTTACCCGCATCACTACCAGACAGCCCTCACTGCTCCAGTTAGGGAGAAAAAGGGTGGGGCCAGCTCTGCTTTCTGGAGCAGACAGCATAGACCAGCCCAGGGTTGCAAAGCATCCTGGGATGCTGGGGGACTGTGATTTAACTTGAACCAAGAAGGGGTCTGGGACAGAAGTTTCATAAACTGGTTTGACCAATCAAGTTAAGTCTGATACTACATTCCATCAGGTTTATCTTAAACCAGTTTCAGCCATTTTGGTTTATGTGCACTGAGCTTCTATTCTGTTACAGGTTTAAACCCTTTTCTGATCACTTAACTGGTTTATTTGTAACTTCTGTCCCTAGCCCAGATTCAAGTTAACTCATAATTCCCCAGTATCCCACAATGCTTTGCACCTGCCTCATAAACCTTACCTTGCAGCATAAGCGGGCTAACCTTGGCCCATGCTGTCTGCTGTAGTCAAGCAGGGAGGCGTGCTTTAGCACCCCCTGGCTTTAGGCCTGGGCCACTACAGGCATGTAGCTGCATTTCCACAATCAAAAGTGAATGTCTGTTCATGTGCTTATCAGCAGGGATCCTGGTTTTCCCAGAAAAAAAATCACACATTCTCTGATAAAAAAAATTGCATAGTCTCTGATAACCCTCCTCCCCCCAGCAAATCCATGGTTAAAATGAAAGATCCCCCACAGCCCACCTCGTTCTGCTCATACCCCTCACTCCCCGCTCACAGATGCCCTGGTGGTTCTGCTTGTGCCCCTTACTCTCCTCCACAGCCTCCCCAGCCCTGCTGGTGCTCCTTGCCCCCAACCCACAGCCCCTGCTCTCCTAGCCCTGCCAGAAGGAGTCCTCGGATATGAGGGTTATGGGGCCAGGGACCCAGTCCACTGCCCCTGGGAGGAGGTGGCGGCTGCTCCTATGGAGCAGAGTCTGGCTCCTCCCTGCTGTCTGCCTGCTACAGGCTCAGGCAGGGTAGCTGCTCCCCTCTTCTGTGAGCACTCCTGGGGCATAGCGGGGACATATGCCCCCCATATCTGTTTGCAAAGTGTAGGGCTGCGTGCTGCCTGCTTCAGGCTTATGCTCCCTGCCCTGCTGCCCTCCCCCAGGGCCTCCACAGCCGGGTGTGTGGGACTCAGCTCTGCAAAGAACAGTGGAGCCATGCAGGAAGCAGCCTGCTGCTACAAGCTCTGTGCTTCCTGGTGATGCATCCCCTGCCTACATGGCTGCAGCAGGGGCAGCATCACAGAGTTGCATGCAGGGGTCAGGGCAGTACAGAGCATGCAATGCCAGGCAGCTTTGTTCATGACTCTGCTGTTCCCAGCAGCATCAGCTTGCACATACTGAAGCCCTGGAAGAGAGCAGCAGGGCGGGGAGCACAAGCCTGAAGCATGCAGCATGCACCCCCCCACCTCACACACAGATCTGTGGGGGCACAGGTTCTCCCTACCCCCAGGAGTGTGCGCAGTGGCTGGGAATAGCTCCCCCCTCCTCCCCGCCATCAGAGTCCACAGCAAGGAACCATGCCCTGCCCCTCCCCTGTGTACAGGTCTGGGGGGTGCAAGTACCCCCTGTTCCCTGGGAGCATGTGCAGGAATGGGGAGTCAGCCCCATCTGCCAAACGAGTTGCTCACAGTCCCATTCCACTCCCTGCTGGGGCCCTGCGGCCACACATTGTGGCCCTGAGCCCCAAGCCCCAGGCACTACCTGGCTGGCCCCAGCCCTCCTCAACTCCCTCCTTCCCTATCGGGGCCTCAACCTGCCCCCACCACTTACTGGTACATGCACATGGCACCCCCTGCCTGACTGCCCTTCTCCCACTCCCTGCCAGCCTTTAGGGAGCTCACTGCAAAACTGCAAAATCGATGGGTTTCTCCAGTAAAAGGTAAAATATGCAGTTTACTCCATTTTTCCATGGGAAACAAAAAACCAGGATCCCTGTTTATCAGCTCAATCAATGCAGGTTAGACTAGCCTGCAAAGATTGAACTGATTCAGCCTTGGGATTTTTGACTGTCTGTTACTTAGCCCCTCTTTCTGCCGCTGCTGCCCTGGCTTTCTGCATAGGGAATGCAGCTGCTACACTACTGTTACTGCTGCCTTCCCTGTGCAGACAGCTCAAGTGGTTAAGAATTTCCTTCCTTTAACTGCTTTCCTTCATCCCCCACCTACAGTGACTGGCATACCTCCACCCCACCCCACCCTAGGCACTGAAAGACCTTGCTGTGTCTCTGACCACAGGGTTCTAGTTTAATACATTCTGAGACACTGTGGTAGGCAGGCAAGTAGCATGGGGCTAGCCACTGAATTTCTTAACCAGGTAAACTTTATGACTTAAAGAACCTGAAAGTTGTAGATCTTTGAAATAAATCAAGTTCCTGAGTTGCATACTCTGCTGATCTGATCTCACTCCTTCGTGAGAATAAAGCCTAGCATAAACTCAGTTTAAGCAGTCCTTCTAGCAAATTCTTCTACATGTAGTGGTGATCACCCCCAAACACAGAGTTGACCCTTATTCTTAAGTGGGATCTTTCTGCAATGTGCTCAATCTACCCTGCTTCAGCCTTGCCTCTTCTGCTCTGTTCCCTCTGCCTCCCTTTCTCTGCCAGTGGTTCCTTGTCTATTGAAAAAATGTCCCATGGAGTAGGATCAGCTGCTGAGAGACCATCAAACTTGAAAACCCCAGCTTGTGGTGTCAGGGACAGTCCTTCAAGCAGGTGTTAAGCACTTTTCATGCACAGCACTTCTGTCAATAATGCATTAATGGTAAGCTGCCCTCAGGTAAATTTAGACATGTTTTCAATACATAATCCAGAATGGAGTTTAGAATTTGACAGAGACAGGGACCATTCTGTCACAATCCCACCTCTCCTCCCATACACTGTAATACAATTTCTAGAAATTGTAACTACCGCAAGTACGGCTTCTAGAAAGCTAATAACAGCATTCCTACACACGAGTATACTTACACTTGAGTATTGTTCTGGCCCTGATTCACAAGGTATGTAAACATGTGTAGTCCTAGGGTAACACTCCTGCTTCAAATACCTTGTGGAATTGGGCTACGTAACTGGGAGAGACCGAAAACCCTTAATTCTTGGCCAACACTATTTTAGACAGTGAATATTTTAAATAGCAGCCTATCATGAAAGTATAGAATTCAACCCATTGTTTAGCCCCTAACTTCTGTTACCAATATGTTCTTGGCCAATCAGAGAAACACTAGAACTGAGGCAAGGGAAGAAAAGAGCAAGAAAAACAGTAAGGCTAAGAAGGCTTCATATTGGACAATGAAGACCCTCCTAATTCCCCTCCTGGCTCTCACCAACTGCATAAATGTTTTAGGTTTAAATTTTTTTCCAGTCAGCAAAATACTTATTTTGGAGTTTAGATTGTATACCCTAAAATAAGAAGCCACAGTTTGCCTCTTCATGTTGGTGGTTTCTTCAGGGTGTCGCATCATCTCCATTGTGTCAACCTGGAAGACAACGGCAGACATTATTTAAGTCCCACAGACTTTCTCGCTTCCAGTATACGACAGTTATTTTCAATATTTGCCTAAGATTTTTTCACTTGTTTATCAGAGTTTTCTATTTACATGAGGCCAGTTTTCTAAGAGGTACTGAATATTTACATTTCCTTTTCTTATTTCCACAGGAAATGCTCTATAGCTTTCAGCATTTCACCTGCAGAATTTGACTCGCTAATCCACTTCTAGCTATTATGCTTTATGGCAAGGAAAACTCCAGTCCCCTCATCATTCAAACCCATCCCTTTTTGACTATTCTTTATTCTCAAGCAATGGAATCTGAATGAAGATCACCTCAGGTTGAATTTGGGGTTTGCAGACCTCTCATTACCTTGGTCTATGTTTAAAAGGATGTTGCTAAAGCTTCTGATCTGGAAGCACTAGGATGTTGGTAGCTGAGAAAAAATGGAACCCTTACTCTGGGCTTTACTAAACTGAAATCTGACTGATAACATTTTGCAAAGACAAAAGCTGCAGCTTCTGCCCTTCTGGACCCTAGCATGAGATTGTGATCATCTGAAAGATGTGCCTGCTATTCAGTGTTTACAGGACACCAATGGTACCTCTCAAGTGAACAACACTCTCCAGTACAAAAGAAAAGTATTAAATCACTGAATTACTAAAGCTGTGAGTAGAAATGAGAGAAAACACACATAGAAATTCAGTCAGCAAATTCACTAATAATTTGCACATCTGGTGTTTCCATTACTTCAGTTTAGTTCAGGGTTCAAATTACGCTTCGACTCTTGTGGTGGGGAGGGGGGTCTGCAGTGATGGCAGCCAGAAGGAGCCGCCGCCACCTGGGATGTTTAGAAAGGTGTGGGGTGGGCCAAGGGCTGACCAGCTCATGGGGGGGATCTCTTATGGGGGGTGGCTCTTGTCTCTTATGGCGGGGCTCAGCCCCCCCGAGCTGCCCTGTAATTCAAACCCTGGGTTAGCTTAAAAATGACAATAACAAAAAAAGAACAAGTACGCATATACAACCTCCCCAAAAAGAAAACTAAAGTTCTAATGATTTCCAACATATTGAAAGGAAGAAATAAAATACAGCAAGATGTTCTTTATTTCTAAGTGGTGTACTGAAGTATTTTCCCCTTATTATTATATATTTGGCTTATATGTTCATTCCTGACAGTGTAATGCAGGCTGGTATGCCATCCATTAGAAATGATATCCCTTTCTGCCCACACTGCTGTGGTCCATATGGAAGCCAAAAATCCCCTGGCATTTTTGGTGCAATGTGCTAGCCAGTACTTCTTTCATTAGAACTTGTTCTCATTTTTAAAGTTGCCCTCCTTGGAGCTAAAACAGCACATTATGACTGTCATGTTTGCCTATCTAGATATTGTACTAGCAGTATCTATTCCTTACTTTGTAATGAACTTCAAGACAGATCAACTATGAAAGGTTCTACATAAATAATCCTAAAATAATGTTCTGCTTCAGAAACTAATAGGCCTGAATGTGAGGTACAATTTAATATTCTGTTATTATCAATCATGCACAGGACACAGACACATATATGCAACCACTCACAGGGTTGAAAATAAGACAGGGTATAATAGCAACAACCAGACAACTGATGGATTTTCAATCAACCCCTTTAAAGTGGGGGTGAAATTTCTCTCACTTTACTATCAGTTGTTTATGTTTGATTAGCTAAATCTCTCATACTTCTTCACTAACAATCAGGATTTCACCTATATCTTTCTCCAGGTTCCCTAAAATCATGTTAATCTGCCAGTGTACTAAATTAACACTGATTGCTGGAGTCCCTGTATCAAGTTAGGTGTTAGTTTGGGATTGTGCACCTGGCACAGGGCCCTTGGAACAACCACCAAGATTCATTTACCTTATGAAATGGTTTTGAAAAGTGTTCTTCTGCCCAACATTTGGTAGGGAGGAGATCTGACAGTTTTAACACTTCTTATGCATAAAATGAAATACTGATGAGGATCAAAAAATAAACTGTAAAAAGGTTGTCCTGTTTTTGAAACTTAAAGAAAAATTACCACTGACAGCTAAGTAAATATTTAAAAAGTGATCATGTGTACATCATCAGAATACAGAAGTTTTTGCTTTCTTGCTGTTGCAGTTGCTATTAATTTTCCTATATCACCATTTAGATGCCTAAAAATTCTATGTCTTATCATTAATCAAAAGACTACCTTTCTGGCACAGATTGCCAAATATATACCTATTTTAAAGGATAGATAGGGATAACAAGTATATTGTTCCTTGTACATCTTAATTATATTGTTAGTGCATCTGTTTTTAGCAAAATAAACCACAATTTGTGAATGAAAATAACTATGGTAATCCAATCACAAGCAGACTGTTGTATTACAGCTCAATGAAATTAAAGAAAATCAACTAGCACCCTGTTTACATGTAGCATTAACAACATTTTAGTATTCAGTTGCTCTGTGACAATTTACCATCTGCTCTGTCCAGGTGGCACTTATATAAACCAGATAATGCTGTTGTCAGCACCTGTGCTATACTCCATGGACTTTGCTTCATACAATCATTTGCAAAGCTTTTTGATTCAAAATCATTCCTCTGAGTGCTAAAAATAGTTGCTGAAAAATTACCATTCTTGATAAAGTAACTGTCTTACCTTGAGGAGGTATTTAGGAGACTGCATGCAAAATATAAAGGAAATGAAGCACTAAGTAGAGTTAGATCAAGAAAACAGATTTTATATTGGGGAAGAAATCAAACGAAAAGACTTCTAAGGATTAGACTTGAAATACAGATGGTGCAAAGGCAGCAAGATTCCATTAAAGATGACAGTAAAAATTTCAGCATGTTTTTTTAAGTTGTGATGCTTTTGCCGAAAACGGTGTATGCATTAGTATGTGACTCAAACCAGTGTGTGTGTGTGTGTGTGTGTGTGTGTGTGTGTGTGTGTGTGTGTGGGTGGGTGGGTGCACGCGCGCGCATGTGTAAAAACTTCTGTGCGGTTTGATTTTTAAGATGTGAAAGGAAAAGTAGATATCAGTGCTCTGCTCAGAATAGCAGGGGTGTCCTTGGAGAAGAATGAGGATGCATTTCAAGACTATCTAAGAAACTTGGAAACTATTTTGAACATCTGTATCTGAATCTCTGGTTATGTTCAGTTACGAGATAGAACCGTATAACCAAGTGCTCTTATTCAGTCAGGAGCTAGGAGAAGTTGTTATTATAAATGGTGATGATACAAAGAGTGTATCTCTTCATATTGATGTAGATAAACTCAGTACAGAAAACAAGACTTTTCCCTACATTTTAAGTACATTTCCTATTCTTTAAGTGGCCAAATGGGAGTCACAATCTAAAAATGCTATAGTAGGCAGCCATACAAATTTGCACCACTTTAAGGTCTCTTGTACTACACATTCTTTTAAGATTATTTTACGTTTCTCAAGAAAGGATTTAAAATGAGCCAACATAACATCCCCTTGTATTGGAACTAAAAATTCCATAAAATGAGAGGCAGGGAAAAAGAAGAGTTATTACAGTTGTATATCAGAAACACTAACAATATTTTTCTCTTTAACTTTAGAAACCAAATCATCTAATTTCCTGGGGGTGGGGAGTAAGTTGGGGGTGGACAGACAAAAAAGAAATCAGACATCACGTTCTTTTTTATGGGTGAAGCTATAAACACAGTTTCTTTGGAAGTCGCATGGGTCTATGACATTGAATTATTTCAACATCAGAGGTTTGCATTCTGAAATAGAATTTAAAAAAACCCCTCAGCTTAGGAAATGTTTCATGTGAGAATTAAAAGACTCAGGCTTGATTTTATGTTAGATTATTTTGATTGAATTTTTTTATTTAATAATATTTTGTCCCAAAGCAGGATTTGTACCTATTGCACTGCACTATAACCAGTGGCATAGAATAATATTCCATATTACAGTGATTCTCAACCAGGGAGCTTCAGCATCCTGGAGTGCTGCAAGATTCCTGGAAGGATGCTGTGGCCCCCAGCCCCTGTGATAGGAGGTAAGCAATGGCTCCTCCAGACACCCTGTGCCCACCCCAGCATGCAGGCAGCACTCCCTGCAGCCACCAGCTTTGGAAGCATGAGAGGAGCAGGGAAATGAGCTGGGCTGAAAAGCACAGCTCCTGGGCCAATTGTCCCATGTGCCAAGTCATAGGCAACTGGTAGGGAGGGCACAGGGATTGGCCCCTGAGATTGGCTCCTGACTCGGCACTGCTCAGGATGGGATAGTTTTTTTGCTGTGTGGGCCAATGGCATGTTGGGGGTGGGCGCACTAACCCGTGGCACAGAAGTATAGGACTGGATATGGGGCTTTTGGCCCACCACCGAGTCCACCCACAAACTGTGCACCCCCAGACTCAGGAGGCACCAGTCACCCCTGCTCCAAGTGGTGCATTTTGCTGCAGGCAAGTGAGCAGGGAGATACAGGGCTGTACTTTTTTAGCTTGGCTCCTTCACCTGCTTCTCCCATATTCCTGGAGCTGATGGGAAAGGCCACAGGAAATGGCCCAGCATTCAAGTCTCCAGAGGAGCAACCAAGTCATGTTCACCCCTTCAGGTACAGACTGGAGGCAGGTAGGGGGCAGACCATAGAAAGAACAGGGTATGGAATGGTCCTGGCCCTGCCACCCTCACCTTGCACCAGCCTCTGCACCAGGGTCAATGTCACCCTCTTCCACTCCTGCAAAAACAGCTGCCTCCTGCAGGGGTCTACTGACCCATACTTGCAAGCTCTCCAATCTGCCTCACCATCAGCCTAAGCACTGCTTACTACTCTCTGCCATATTCTCAGGGATGCCCTGCCTGCTGTCGCCTTCCCTGGCACCCAGTGAGATCCTTTCAAGGGTGCTTCAGGGTGGGCAAAGGTAAGCACTCTAAGAAATAAATTAGACTTTAAATGGGGTGCCCCTAAATTCTGAAAAGTTGTCGAGGGGTACCTTGAGACTTAAAAGTTTGAGAACGACTGCAAGAATATAATATTCATTTTACTTTAAAATCATTATCTGATTTAAGAAATAACTGCATTTTTTTGAAATGTTATTACAATATATCACACTGTAACATGTCAGAAGCAGTAGGGCTAATAGATGTTTGTGCAATTGCAACTGAAAAAAAAGTCATTTTGATCAAGGAAAAAAAAGAAATTTCAGTCGTTACTAAGAAGCAGCTTCCCTGAAGGTTTTTTAAAAAGAAATAAAACAATTCTTTACCAAGTATAATAGTAAGTCATATAGTATTAAATAATTATTACCACTATATATTATCCATTTCCACTACTGATATGTCATGACAAAGTAAAAATATAAACATAAAAATAAAAAGTCCACAGAATAAAATTTGAAAATTTTTCAGATTTTCAAAACAAATTTAAGAAATTTTTCAAAACAAATTTCCATTTCAAAATACTTTTCTTGTAAAATTTTATACTGAAAGTTATATAATGCAACAAAACAGTTATATAAAGTTATGTAATACTATAAAATTGAACCAGTTTTTGCTGACAAAAATAACGTTTCAATGACAAATTTTCAATTAGCTCTGGCTAGCATCACTTTCTATGTATGTCCACCAGCCACTCAGTCGCTTTTTAAAAGAAGTCTAAACCAGAGATCTGGTCATACACAGTTCCATTTTTATTTAATAGAACAGAATGCATTTATTTCAGTTGTTAGGAAAGACTTGTTCTCTTCTACTTCAGCTACATTAATATCTATACAGATAAAGCTAGTGGTGGATGTGGTAGGTGAAACTGGATAAACAATGTGGATATTAAATGCTCTTCTGCAAGGAAATTAGATAGGACATTATCTTCCACCATTCAGCGTTACATGTTTATACCAGTGAGGGAATAAAACTCTGAAATCTGAGTCTGTATTTCAGGTGCAGTGAAATGTATAAACTTCAAGGTAACATATGAATAACTATATCTGCACTGTATCTGCATTTGGGAATGAGTTCTTAATAATGGAAATGGATCAGAGAAGGGGAAAAAAACTGGAAAGCCTAGAAATTTGGTGAAAGTTATTATCATCATCAATATTTGTCTGATTTTTGTATTGCTGTTAAGGCACAAATACCTACCAAACAAGATCTCTTCCCATAACACGAGAGTGATGTATTAGGTAGGGAAGAATAGGGAGTCATTTCCTAAATTTTTCATGTTCTGAGCCTTACATGTAAGAGTTTCCTACCCTTGCTACCAGGGCTCAGTTTGCAATAAATCTTATTAATGGTAAGAAAACTATCCCATCCTTTTACAATTCTGCCACTATATTTGCTTGATAAAATCCAGCAGGAATAAATTCCACAGGCCATAAAGAAGCATGTTCTTTCAGCATCTCTACATTGACTGTCCATCACTTTCAAATTTTTTTTGACTACGGGCCTTGTTACATGTTCTACTTCGAGCCATACAAATATTGATCATTAGTGCTAGCTTGGAGTTTGGAGAGTCACACCTTTAGTCTAGAAATCTCTGATTGTACCCCATCTGCACAGCTATGACTTGCCACTAGAGGCCTTGTGAGCAGGGAAGTCCCTTCCAGCCCTAGTTCTTTAAGCTAGTTCTAAGGCTGAGGCTGGGATGGCTAGTACCTAGCTCCCATGGGCTAGCGGGAGGACACTGAGGCTGTTCTTGTTGCAGGGCGGGTGGGACATGTTGGAGACAGGCTCAGTGCTGGTGGGGAATGGTGCCCCGAGCTATGATTCCTGAGGCCAGAGAAAATAGAAAAGCTGCAGCTCCAGTCCCTGGGTCACTCAGTTAAACCTCTATGGGTGTGAGAGCACACAAAACAGAAGGGTAAGGGAGAAGCTATTGCATTCTGGGATACTGGAGGACTTCAACTTGAGTGGCACAGCTGTGGGGAGTAGCCACACCTTCATGGAATAGAAGCTGGGTTGTGTGGATCAGAGATAATCCTGTCCTGGAGTGGTGTAATTTTTTCCTGCATAACAAGTGCTTTAAGCCACTTCAGGGTGTTAATGTGTGGACAGTCCAGGTGTTAAGAGCTCCAGGAGCCTCCAAAAAGTACCATATAACAAGGCACATATAGGCAGCATAAAACAGGAATGGATCAATTTTCTGCTTTGGCCTTCACAGTGTCAAATATTCCAACCAGTTTTCATTTAAATCTTGTTTTCAGGGTACAAACTTTGACAGTGATATCTTGACTCCACTCAGGTTAATGGAAATTTAGCCATGGACTTCAACCAGGGGTGACTGGTGCTTCCTGAGTCTGGGGGGGCACAATATGTGGGCAGGCCCAGGGGTGGGCCAAAAGCCCCATATCCACTCCTATACTTCTGTGCCATATGTTAGTGCCCTCCCCCCAACACCCTGCTGGCCCGTGAAGCAAAAAAAACTGCCCTGTCTTGAGTGGTGCTGACTTGGGGTCCAACCTCAGGGTGGGCACATGCCCCCTCTCCCCTATAGCCCCCAAATCAGTTGCCTGCAACTTCAACAGAGCCAGGATTTCACCCCTGTTCTTTGCAATCTTGTCATATATGTTAATTCTCCTAACAAAATCTGTTAATCTTTGCTAGACATCATGGCCATATATAGACATTACCCTTTTACCAGCATAAGTGATTGGAAACCAGTCTATACCCAGAACAGAATAGAAGTTCAGCACACAAAACCCACCTATGCCCATAAGAGAACAGAAGTTCTGCACACAGAGACTGGTTTAAAAATGGTGGAACCTAGTCTAAGGTTTGCACCCCTCCCCCCACCCCCAAAGGTGGGATGTATGTTCTGTTAGTTACCAATCTAAACTATGCCACTTACAGAAAACTGCTTAACTTAGATCAGTTTAATTTAAAGTAGCCCCATTGTACATTTATACCAGCTGAATGTTTTGACTGTGGTTTCACTGTCATGTTGTCTGAATGATTTCCTTCCCCTTTTCAAAGGTGATGATACCACTAACCTTGAGGCGCCCAGCACTAAGCTGTGGAGGCAAGGACCTGGATGCTGCAGTCACTCTAGCTCTTGCCTGTGCCAAATTACCTGTTTAAAGAGATGGAAACAAATTGAAAGAAGAGTTAAGAAAGTTTAGCCCAGAGCAGGGAAAAGCCAAAGGTGGGAAAACAGTCAGAGCAGCAGCAATAAGAATGCTATCAGATACCATGGCAGACAAGGCTTTGTGTGATATACCATCACACTTCCATTGAACTCAGATCGTCACTGGTTGCACATCATGGAACATTTGGCAACGAAACAGGAGACAGGTATCATGGTACAGTGTTGATTTAAGAGGGAAAAAGTCAGTGATAAGGTGGACTGTCACTGGCCTTAGCCAACTGAGTTGATGAAAGCAACAGGAGCACAAAGGCAATACAGCTCAATCACTAGTAATCAATTTCTTTGTGAATCACCCAAAGATTCAAGGAAAAAAAACAGAAGAAAGGAATTTAATATGAAATGGCATGTGCTTAGATAACATGCTTAAACTAACAAACTGATAAGACAGTTTCTTCTTTGACCTTTTGACACACAGTCTGCTTAATCCTAAAGGCTATTGTTTTGTAGGATTTTCAAAAACTGACAAGATTCCGTGGTCAAGACCACATTGTTTTAGTATGGAGTCAAAGACATGACATGATTACTTTGTTAAAAGTACAGTATAAAGCACCCTAAGCATTTTCACCTTTATCTGCAGAAAGACAAAGTCATTATAAAACAGCTTTTCAACATAAATGCTCAGAAAAAAGAGAGGAAGTGATATGGACTGTGCATGTGCAAGACACTCCGTCTATTTCAAAGTTTTAGCAAGTCTAGCACAAGATGTCCAAATGTTTTCTCTGGCTATATCTTCAGAGGCTAAACTGTGATTAATAGCATTGAAAGAACCCTTTGAAGCAGGATTGGTGACATCAAAGTCCTAATCCATGGGTGGCAGGATTTTTATAATGAGTGGGAAGCATTTTAACACATTTCAAAGGATTTAGAGCATGAATAAACAATAGATCTCTGCAGATGTACCACACACCTTTCAGAAACGTAACACATAAATAAGTTTCCATTTTAATTTAAATGTAAATAAAGTGTTAACATTTCTTTCAGATGTTAAGTGTCTTGTTTGCATCAACTCCAGTTTCTAGCTATTTGCTTTACAGAATGCTGGTAACTCCAAGCATTCTTTAGAGTTTTGCTAAACTATTTATTATATAATTAGCATGGAAGCAAAATGAAATAAACAAAAGCAAAGTATATTTATGTAACAGTGCTTATTCCATAGGGTAACTGAGTAAGTATGGTACGCACATTAGACGGAAGAGAACTTTTGACAGCCTGTGCTCCCACTTCCCTTCTAACAAGGAAACAGCCAAACCTCTGAAAATAATCTGGAGGCTGGAACTGAAAAATATGGAGATTGCATTCTTTGGAGCAATTCAAACGCTATGGACAGTCATGATCCATGTCTTTCTGTTTTAAGCTGTTGACATTCTGAACTTTGATACAATGCTGTAAAAATGACATATCGTGTCCAGACAAAGCAAAATGCAGAACAATTTGGCACATCATGGAATAGAGGACGTGTCAATGTTTTCAGGGTATAATATTTTGGATTGTGACATATGTGAGTCTGTTTTGCTACACTGTGAAAGATAAAACATGGATATTTTTCTCCCAATCATAATGAAGAAGCCAAGCATGAGCAAGTAGTGGGTGCATCTCATTATAACTTTTCCCCTTATTCAGTTGTATTTTTGACATAATTCAATATTACAAATGACCTGGGGGAAAAAAGATTTGTACCTGTTTTAGATGCAGAAAGACTGAAAACCTAGGAAGATTTTTTTTTGTCATTGTTTTTACATTCATAGTTCAAGTCTTGTTTAAGCTGGAAGCCTCTGAGCTGTAGAACTAGCGACATCTCACAATTACGAAAACTAAACAATTGAGAAGGAGGAAATCTGAGTTAGATTGCTTAAACGGCCAACAGGGCTTCTTTTTCCCACTCTTATGAACACTTGTTGAACTCAAAAGACTAATTAACATTTTATATAAATAATGTTTGTTAAAAGTTCAAGTTCCTGAACTCTTCAATTAAGGTTTTAGAGCTATTAATATGCCAGGGATCTCCCAGAGATCACCCAACATATCTAAAGTTAAACTTGGCATTCCTGATAAAGCAAAATAAGCAGAAGAAACATCTTTAAATGGAAATAATAACAAATTTGATGGCCACCTTTAGCAGGCTAACAATGGAAATGGTCATTTACTAAAAAAAATCCTATGTCTGTTGTGATGTTTTTCATTAGCTTTTCCAGTTCAGTGATGAACCAGAACTGTAAACTGAGGTCCAGATTTCAACTTTCCTAAGGGTCAGTCGTGTCTATTTTGGGGGTATGATTTTACCTCAACACTTTAAAAAAAAAATTGTGCATGCAGATAAATTGGCTGTGGATCTAGAATAGATTTTCCTCTGTATGGTTTATGATTCCATGAAAGAACAGGTTCCATAGTAACACCATTCTAACACTTTTCTTTTAAAAAACAGATTTTAAAAGTTCCTTTACATTGGTAAGCCTGTGGCACAATAGCTGAGTGTTCCTTAATCTTGTGGAAATCCTACACACACCCTGGTGTCTGTTAGTATTATAATGGTTTCATCTATACCTTAAAAGGAACAAATAATATTATTTTTTAATGATGGGAAATTTATTCTGAAATTTACTGGACTGTACCTTATAGTCAAGATTTGTTTTATATGGAAAATTTCAGATTATTGTACATATTATTTGAGAATCAGGCTTTGGTACATTATCTGATGTTTGCTACAAGGAGATATGGTTTTCTCAGAAAAGAGAGATTCTGATTCCTCCTGTCATTTTTATAAGACCCAACTCTGAGGTCTTAACAGGAGACTAATTCTCGTTTAACTCAATATTTTCCTGGAAATAGATGACAGTTCATAGCTATGGGCAACAGGGTCTCTTTCAAGAGCTGGGACATGGTACCTATATATATTTCTAGAACAAACTTAGAACCCTAGGTGGGGTTAAAAGATGGCTGAGTACTTCATAATCGGTGAGATGAGGCAGATGACCCATCCTCATTAGAATCATACTGCTGTTCTTGCTTCCTTGTTTAATAGGCCGGTGACTGATAGATTCTCATTTTGTCTCCTCATTTTGCCTCCCTCTTCCTGGTACAGTGATATGACTTTACATGGTACCACACTCTCTACTGGCTGTGTTTCAAACTGACTAAATGTAGGTTTACAATAAATCATTCAGGCATTTTCTATATTCTACTCTCAATATGTGCGATTCTGTCTATATATATGGTATGGCTGAGAGGGACTGCAAAAGAGTCCTGTATCCGTGTAACACAACTGTGGTTTATTACAAATGTGGTGGGCTTGCTGGGCTTTGCCTGGCTCTCCGGGCTTAGGAGACTGAGAATGCAATTGGTGGGGCAAAACCCATCAATCAGAGACAGACAAGGGAGGAGCCAGGAAGAGAGCTTGCTCCCCCTCTACTCCAAAGTGGGCAGGGGGAGGAGGGCCAGGAGTGGACTTAATTGGGAACTGCAGTTGCAGCCATCCTAACTGGTTCATTTTCAATCTAGCGGTGGAGCCCCAGAAGGGGATATAAGCAGCTGCATGCCAAGCACAGTGCAGTCAGTGAGGGATGAAGAAGAAGGAAGAGGTCCTGGCTTCAAGAAGAGCTGTAAGAGCTGCCCATCAGGCATATCTGGCTGCTCAGAAGAGCCTGAAAGATTCCAGCACTGGACAGAAGCGGTGAGTAGTGCAGGCATTGTTGCATGAAGGGTCTGCAGGGTATTGGGACCCTGGGAACTGCAGTGCGGTGGCTCAGGTCTCTCACCCCAGCACAAGGCCAGGCATGGGAGCCAGCGCTACCACGGGGTGAGTCATTACAAGGTGTAAGACCCTGGTGAAGGAGGGGTCGGGTGATCTGAGGCCCATTCCCTGTCTTGGGTTCGCAGGGGTCCTGGGAACGGAGTGGATCTTGAGTGCACAGAGCAGCATTCAGAGCAGCAAGGCCCTCGGTATGGACGAGGTGGCCCAGGCTTGCAACTCCCATTTAGAAGGATTGAGCCACTGGGACGCATGAAAAAGTCACATCGCTCCCCTAAGGCCTGGACTGAGCCCTCCCTTGGAGAAATATTAGCCAGGCCAGGGAGCTTATGAACACTGCCCACCTGTCTCCTTGGGACACGTGGGTCAGTGGGGCAGCAGGTCTCCCACCAGGGAGTGACACTTGGGGAAGGTAGCTTCAAGGAGGCAGGAGGAGGGGAACCCCTAGAAGAGGGGAACCCCTAGAGAACTCGTGTCTCATATTTTGGAGTGTTTTTTTATTTTTTTGATACATGCTGTGCATTTTTGGAGTGTTTATTAACTGTTAACTGTACATCTTATATTTTAAAGTGCCATTTATTGTTGTACTTACCTGTTCATATCGTTTGGAACCATTATGCTTACCTGTTTGTATATGGTTATAGTTATATGTATTTCTAACCTGTAAATACTCACTTTAGTTCGCTACCTTTTTACATATACCTATATTAAATTTGTACCTGGTTAAGACATTGCTTTCTGTCCCACCTCTATTGAGACATGATAGGTGGAAGGGAACTGTGAGTGACTGCAGTTTCCACCCCAGCATATGTGCCCTGCTGGCTTTCCCCTTCTATTTGTGCGGGGGGACACTCATTTTGGGGACAACTGGGTTACACAAAGGAAAGAAAATTAAGCTTCACAGACTGATTTGCTGCCTGTTTGAATTAGCCAATTTTATTTATTCTTATTGACAAGAGCAATGGCAACTTTAGGTAAAAACCCTTCTGTCATGGCGCGGGGATCTAGGAGAGGCCGTGATCTCCCTAGCGCCCCCTGCCGTGCCAAGTAGGCGATTCAGCACCCTCTATCTCACCCGCCACGTCTTGGTGTCATATAGTTTTATAATGGAGGCTGTCTTATTATCCCCTTGGACACGGTGCTCAAGTATCTCCTGTCCCCTATCCTGGTTGTACTGACCTGGTGCACCCCAGCCTTATGGGGCTATGCGTGTCTCCAACCTCCCCTTTAGCACACCCCAAGCCTCGCAGATGTGCCGGACGCTCTCGTGTCTGTATGCTCGCCCCTTCCTAGGGTCTCTCAATACGCGCACCCCCTCTCTCTGGGGTCCCTCAGTATGCGCGGCCAATATACTCGCCCCTCCTGGGCTTCTGTTTACAGTCTCACCCTTTTCTGGGCTTCTCTCTTGTAAACGCCCTCTCCGGGGTATTTCCAATATAAGCGCCCCTCTCCTGGGGCCTCTCCAATATACGTGCCCTTCACGCCCTTACTGTATACACGCCCTCTCCAGGCCTGTCAAATGTATGCCCAGCCCTATCTGGGCTCTTACTCTCACGCTCGGCCCTGGCCAGGCTCCTAACTGTGCGCTCAGCCCTCTCCGGGGCTTTGTGCTGGTAGGGTGCCAATCGCTCACTCTGGAGCCTCCTATTCTAATCTGCCCACCCTGGGGCTTCCTATTCCTGTGTGCCTGCCCACTCTGGGGCCTACACTGCGCTTCTCGCGCTCCTCGCCCTCCCTGGGGCCTATGCCCCACTGGGCAGAATACCGTCCCCCCATGGGGCCGGGGTTACAACACCCCACAACGTCGCGCCTCTCTCCGGCGCTCGCCCGCAGTGCCAGCTCCGGCACCAATTGCTGTGCCCTCCCAGGGCACCCTGGAACCCCCCCACTGCACTGGGCCTAATGAGGCCTCCTCTGTCCCCTACAGCCTCTTCCGGTCCTCCAGTCTTTACACCAATAACACCACAGAACCATAAGCCAATCGGCTGTAGCAGAGCAATAAGCCTACCGGCTATAACGTACAACCCAGTCCCACCAGTCTCTCCTCCCAGGGAGGGTTCTTTCTACCCTGCAATGTGATACTCATTCTGTCGGTCTGCTCGACTCAGCCCAACTCCACTGCAGAGCTCTTGCTCCTCCAGCTGCCAGAAGGGAACTGCCAACTAGACTTCGGCCTGGGCTGCTTATAAATGCCAGGCCCCTCCCCCTTCTGGTCAGGTGACTTGCTACGGTTGCCTCAGCAACTGACACCTGGGCTGCCCTAAAGTGTGGCAGCTGCCCTTATTTCTTCCTAGGAACGGGGCACCCGAGTGCCCCCGTGACACCTTCTTTCCCCATTAAGGATTCCAGTAAGTTCTTATTTGGACTTCCTATTCTGTTTTAAATGCACTCCTAGTTAGATTACTACCTATTGAATAGCAGCTTCCATCAAATTGATGGAAAGTATTTGTTAGTTTCTTTCAAATGCAAACACAAACCAATGCTTTAGATAAAAGCTTGTGAACTGCTCAGCTCAAGAAAATCAGGTTCAGGAAAATAACTCTTTAGCAGTAACTCTTCTTAGTCACTAAAGCTAACAAACAGAATGAATGCTCTTTGAATATTACTCTATATAATAAAAAATGTTTCACAAGAGTTAGCGTGATGTTTGTTCCCCTACTCAGTAAATACTGGGTACTGTGGTCTCTGCATTTTATTTTCATTTACAGGGCCATTTATTGCTTTACACACAAAAATAATTACATTTTATTTCACTTTGTGAAGACCATCAATATCTGAAGAACAAATGTTTTTAGATAACATCATGGCTAGTTAAAACTGCTGTGTTCCTGGAAAGGATTAAAGGTTACAAGACAACACTGTTTCTTTATATAGCCCAGTTTCCCATATATAGCATAACACCCTATAAGAAACATACAGGACCTGCAGGTGTAGATACATTTAAATGAAGTACTACGTATGTTAAATCAAAACCGTAACACTGGTAAAATAAAATGATAAGATATTAGAATTTTCCTGAACTACCAGCAAGGCTATTTGACCCCATATTGAAATAATACGAAAGAGCAAAGTTGAGTGGTTAAAATACAGACCCAGTCCTATAAACATGCTTAACTTTAGTGGTATGCATGCCCTTTTCAATTCAGTGGAACTGCTCATATTAATCATGTTCAGCATGTGCTTGAGTTTTCAGGGCCTAAGGACTCTGATATGGATTTGTTGTGACCTTGAGGGAGTCACTTAACTTCTCTACATCTTAGTTTTCCTATCTGTATGATAGCTAATAATGCCACTGGTGTTTTGGGAGGCTTCATTCATTAAGTTCCTCAGAAGGCACTAAATAGTGCAAAACTATATAAAACTACTGTCTCACTTAGCATACAGATGCTTATCAAAATCCCTTTTTTCTGTGCTGGAAATCTAACAAGTACAGGCTTTCTTGCAACTGCACTCTCTTTTTCTGCTGCCTCATTTCAACTAGGTAAAAAAGATGGTTTTGTCAAAGTGTCCTCCCTCCATCTAACAACTAAGAAGATAAGGTATTGAAAAACAATTTTAATAACATTCACTAGGTGTTTATAGGGGCATATCCACAGGAGGTGTGGTAGCATGGTCATACCCTAATTTTAGTAATTAAAATTACTGTGAAAGCAGCTGGGTACTTTTTTTTAAGTCCCAAAAGCAGAGAAGAATTCCCTTGACCTTGGCATCCTTTCCCTTTCTCTCCATGCTCAGTGGCAACTCCCTTCCCCTACCAGGACACACTACTGCTGCTGTACATGACTGACCAAGGGACAGGGATAACTCCAGAGCTGCTCCTGCCCTGCTCCATCTGGGTGGTTTGGGAAGCCAGGTTCCACGAGAGACAGCAGCAATGGTGGCATCAGGCAAGTTCCCCCTCCATGACCAGTCCCCTCAAGGTGTTCTCTGCCAGGCTGGAGCAGGCATACAGAGGGTTAACCTACCTGCCACTGCCACTGTCTTTAGTCCAGGCCAGCTCCCTGCACAGTCACTCCCAGCAATCCTGACTGGAGCAAAGCAGGAGTGGTTAGGACAGCAGCAACAGTGGTAAAGAGAGGGCAGGGGTGCTGAGAACAGGTAAGGGAAATATTCTAACATGATTCAGGGACTTAAAAAAAGTCCCCAGGTAGACCATGGCATAGTCTACCTGCCCCAGTGGGAAAAGGCTGTGAGCTGGGGTACAGGCACTCCTGTAGCCGTGGTTGTTGCTCCTGCACCCAGACCATGGGTGTTTATAATCTACACATTCAGTGCTGGGTGCTAATCCCATCTCTGCCACTGATTCATGTGACC
>NW_017728949.1:43780984-43785260 GCF_001723895.1 Crocodylus porosus
AAACAAGACCTACCTGCAACAAACCCATGCTGGCTGTCCCTTAGAATGTTAGCCTGGGCCAGTCCCTCAAGGATGGCCTCCTTAATAAACTTTTCAATTTTTATTTTGTAATAATTTCAACAGGTAATATTGATGTTTATTTGTAAACATTATTTCATTCTTATTGATTTAAATTTTCAGGATTGCATGAAATTAGGAGTATGGTGGGCAGACAATGTATTAATGGCAGCATAGTATTACTATAGTGAAGTTTTACTGCCCCACACAACAAACCTAACAACTACAGGACTGCTGCCAGCTGAGCGGCAGAGGCGCCATCAGTCTGGGCTCCACTGGCCAGTAGCTCCTCCATCCACTTTGTCACTTCTTCTTCCTTTGGTCCTTGTCCCCTGGGCTATCTGGGAGTTGCAGTCCAAATTATAGTCAGCACAGTTCTGTGGGACTGCTTCCCCTGTTGTACCACACTCCATCAGCCATCATTTTTCTTATGTCCCCTTTCTATAAATTCTGATTAACAATGGAAACATTTTTTCACTGATTTGAATGTGAGGTGAAATCATTTATCATTTACTGATAAAAATTCTGCCTAGCCTAGTTATAATATTTAAGGTTTTTAAATGCTTTACTATCCCCAGATGAAAGGTGCTATCAGAAACAAATTCTAAATGAATCTCAATCAACTTTAGATTTACTGAAAAAATCAGGCAAGAATAACATTGTAGCTTTCGTCTAACATTTACTTTGTGAAGTGAAATTGACTCAGAGAGAGAGTTCTTAATGATAATGTCACCCTACTGTACAGTCTGTACCAGGAATATTACTGAAGTGTGCAACTGCAACATAGAGGACATAGCATAAATTCTTCCCTTATCCTCTTATTAATTTCATTCATGCTTCTTGCGTACATACAGAAATAACATGTAGAAGTAATATAACATGGTCAGGAATCATACAATGTATTCATATTTCATTGACACTACTTCTAATCACAGCTAAGCACTTGCACGCTAAAGAGGTACAGAATTAGACTGTATCTTTGACATGCACAGATCCCTTTCTGCCTTTTCTTTCCGTTCATTTTATCTAGCCTAAGGAGGTTGGGCTGCTTATCTCCATAATGCATTTTCATCTTCTACCACTGTAAGCTAAGCGTCTCTTAGTTAGACTATAACTGAATGCATACTATTTTTTATCAGGCACTAATTTGAATCTGGTCAGTGACTATCAAACTCTTTTCTTTGGAGTCACTGAAGTCATTTAAGCTAATCTCATATAGTAAAAGAGCTAAGAATCCAATTTTCACATGTATTATACTTCTTAAACAAGAATATAACATTTATATAAATACTATATGTAGAGTAGCGCACACACACACTCATAATACCATATGCTGCAGTGTCAAGTACTATACTGGAAATGACTTTTTTTTTTTACTTTATAACCAAGACAAGTTAGCAATTCTGTTGAAATCCCTAGAAGTAGTCAAGACCCAACAATTTTCTAAGCTAAATTTGTAGTACAAAACAGAGACTATAGTAACCATGAGACCTTGAGAACCACAAGACCATGAGAGTCAAGGCCTTGACTTTCATTTGCAATAAAGCCTCTGCTAACATAAACGAGTCTCCAAGTGGCATAAATTTGCATGTACTTCAAGGTGCTGTTACACTGCTGGAGTGATACAAAGGGACTTTAGTGTAAATGAGAATTGGGCATTATAGGCCTGCAACTGCAAGCCTTCCTTGGGTAGACTGCACACAGCCTCTTATACAGCAAACAGTGAGTTTCTACACTATATTTAAGGGCATTGGGGGTTTAAGAGAATAGAGATATCAGAGGGCAGGAAGTCTGGGTTACAATGGAGGTTAAGCAGCCCATTGTTAAAAAATTTACAAACTCATTATTCCAGGAAAGAAGGTCTTTCTTTTCAACCTTGATAGCTGACCACTAATACTGGCCATGACACCATGAGCAACCAAGTCACTATTGACTTTTAAGAGTATTTTAAAACTCAAGTATTAAAATAAGTTACCCCAAAACACCTAAATTAACTATGAAATTAACATGTTTGCTATGTACTCAGCTGAGTTCATAGCAAACATGCCCAAGAATCCATTGGTTGGAGCTCTGTCCAGACAAAACTTGAGGTCATGGAGGTTGGTTGAGTGAAGCAACCTAAAGATACGGTGAGAATAGTATTTATCCCCCTAACTGAAAGGGGTGTCCACTGCCTGTTAGTCAGGTATGCATCCCCATACATCTAGTTAGATTGCTAGCAAATACCCAAGATAAAGTAGCTCAGCTTTTATCATTTATGTACAGCCAGGAGGCCATTCCTTTTGGATACTGACTTTTGCAACTCTCATGTCAAGACACTGAAAGATGCTACAACGTGCGCTGCATCGAGCTATACCTAAAAATTAAGGCTGAGCAAAATTTTGCCGGCTATTTTGTTTCAGTGCTGTTTTGACTTGTTTTGAGCTTGAAACAGCAAAATCGAAATGACACAAAGGGTTTCAAAACAGCCTCAAAATGAAATGAGGGCAGCTGAAACGTTTCGACTTTCAAAGCTAAAGTTGGGCTTGTCTGTTGGGAAACAGAAAGTAAAGAGAGGGAGGGGGAAGAATTGCTCTGATATTGACTGTTTGGCAGCCTGAGACGCTGCTGGTGCTACCGTGCTGCTTACTAAGTTATTACCTGTTGTCATTTAAAGTGGTGGACCAAACAGAGGCTATAGGCGAGGAGGAGACCTCATTGGGGCACACCACTGTGTTGTGTAGAGGCCCCAGCGCCAGTGAGGGTGCCACTTAATACACACACAGTTACATAAGTTACGACTTTTGCTTGTCAGCAGCTTGAGGTACAGTTTCCCAGAAACCCCTGCACCTATCTCCTTGATACTTGGCAGGCTTCATGGCCTCATAAGGGACTACCATCATGGCAAGTTTCATCTGAATCAGGCAAGAAAAGATAAAGTTATAGGAAGTTTTGTGCTTCCCCACTATAGCCCACGGGCAAAACATTGAAACAGTGTCAAAACAGGAATACAGTTTTGAAAAATTAAACAGAAACATGGTATTGAAACAAAATGAAACTTGAAATGAAACACTGTCTTGTTGAAACGAAATGTGCTGTTTTGCACAGCCCTACAAAAAAACCACAGGGGAACTGCAGCTGGTAGACAACGTAGCAGCCCACTTGTTAAATAGAGCTGTTACCACCAATGAGACACTCATTGGCTCCCCCTCAAAAAATGCCCTTTTTACTGTGCCGTGGCACTACAGTTGAGATCAGCAGACATCCAAGAGCTGAAGTATCACTCATGTAAAAAAGGAAGAGGTAGCAGAGAATTTTCTGTGAAGGCCTCACAACTTTAATCTCACCCCAGCTTTGGCCCAACGTAACCTGAGCTTTGAAGCTGCCTCAAGTAGAGGCTGTAGGTTCTTCTGAATTGGACTGCTGCACCCAGGGTACTCTCTTTCCTGTGCTTTACATTTGTCAAGGATACCTAAACCATATACATAGATCACTTTTTCAGCATTTTTAAAAAATCTAAATATATTTATAAATTAGATTTACCATAATTAATAGCTTACTATCTAATTATTTGGCTCTATTTTGTGATTTTATGTATCTAATATCTGCTTTTACTTATTATGTAAGAAAAGAATTTGAATTCCTTGTAATTTTGATTAAAGAAACTATAAAAATTATAAATCAATTTTTTTTGAGAAAGATGTGATTTTAGCTATCATTTGCATTCTATCAGGTCTTTCACTAATTTGAATCATACTTCTAAGAATAATATTTTCAATTTCCCTATTAACTTGCATCTAAAGATCTCAAAGCTGTCCTCAAACATGAAGTTTCAAAACACTATGTCAAGAAGTGTTATCAAATCACTAGCATAAATTGAGGCACTTTCTTGCCATGGCAGGGGGTTGGACTTGATCTGCTCAGGTCCTTTCTGACCCTACCAACTTTGAAACGATGAGGCATATGGTAATTAACCAAATAGGCCAAAATAATACTAGGAAGTGGGCACGCTAGAAGGGAGGAATAGGCTGCATCGGACCTAGCCAGGTTACGGAGGTGGGCAGATGAGAACAGGATGTGTTTCAACACTGACAAATGCAAGGTGCTGCACCTGGGGAGGAAGAACCAGCACCATACCTACAGGCTGGGAAACTCCCTTCTCACCAGTGCAGAGGCAGAAAAGGATCTTGGAGTCATTATTGATGATGAACATGGGCCGGCAGTGTGGGGACGCAGTCAG
>NW_017728949.1:43785685-43802834 GCF_001723895.1 Crocodylus porosus
CATTTGACCCCAATACTCTTTCCTGCCATGGCAGGGGGTCGGACTTGATGATCTGCTCAGGTCCCTTCCAACCCTACCAACTATGAAACTATGAGGCATATGGTGATTAACCAAATAGGCCAAAATAATACTAGGTAAATGGCTGAGTGATTTCCAGCTCCTGGTTTGCACTACCAGGGCATACGCCCCTCCTATTCAATTTAATTTATAATGTGATTACTTAGTACTTGCTGTTGCATCTGCTCCATACATATAGCTCCCTTTGAAGTCAGTGAGAGCTCTACATATGGAGTGACTGTAGCAGTAAGCTTTTATTTGCTATGTACAGTAAGAGGGTAATTATAAGGATCATGCCACAGTATTTTTGATCTATTTACCCTTGTGTCTAGTTGTTCTCACTGATTTAAAATCTACTGCAGAATTATAGGTGACAGGATTTAAGTTCAGTTCAGCTCTGGGTTATGCCACTTGTTTTTGGCATTTTAATGGGCATTGGGCAATTAGTGTTAGAAGTTGCTTGGAAGTAAGTACAGTGAATCAGGAAACCCCACAGTTAATTTTTTCCCTTTGAGACTCCACAACAAACTGCTGCTGCATCCTGCTTTCTCTCCTTTTTGTCACCCCATCCCCAGTATCTCTGGAGTTGCAGTCTATATGTAGTCAGTACAGTTCTGCAAGACTGCTCCACCCAGGGACTCCTGGGAGTTGTATTCCAAATCCAGTCACCAAGGTTGCTTCCCCTGCTGTTGCACATTCACATTACAGTGCATTTCATTTAGTTTACAGAGTATATTACACAAGGAGCATGCTGTTTCTGCTCATCTCTGGTGCACCCTATGCTGATGAAGTTCCTGTGGTGGATTGACCATTAGAGAGTTTGTGGAACATGTTAGAAAAAGCACTGGTGTAAAGAGTCTGATATTCCTTGGCATGAATTTTCCCTGGCACTCAGTGGTCCTCACTGATACCAGCTATAATGAAGGGTTGAACTGGGTCATATCTACAACACTCTAAATAGCATAACAGCATTGTTTTGAGCCAATACTTTAGCTACAGTTGTACTAGGGTTTTTTACCGGGGCAATTTCTCTTTAATGTTTTCAACTTGAACACTGCCCTGCTATGGTGCATCTACTGCAAATACACTAAAATCTAAATTAAAGTGTTCAATGTAATATCAAAGAGATGGAAAAGGTGTCTTCTCTGATTCAAAGAATAAGATTAAGAATCCAAAGTCAAATTTTCAGCCAGTATAAATTGGAGGTACAATGGGAAGGGAGCGTAAACTGTTAATGAAACAATGTACTGTTTGCAAGAAAGAATTACTACATAGAGCTGATCAGAAAGTGAAATTCCCATTCCATAGGAAATAGTAAGGTTTCTTATTTTTATTCTGAATCGGAACAAAACCCTGTAATTGGGAAATTCACCAATTATTTTGATCATTTTGAAATATTATAATGGGATATAATCTATATTATATAATATTAAAATCATATAATGTAAATCAACATGAAATAAAACAAAATGAGAAATTAAGGAAGCATTTTACCTAAGTAAAAGCTGACAATCAAAATGTTTCCATGAAATACTCTGACTTCAATTAAACTATGTTTTCTGATGGAAAACTGTTCAGTCAAAAAAATTCCCTCTAGTTCTTATAAAATTGACAATTGTGTACAACAGTATTTTAGACAGAAAGAACAGGTGGTGTTTATAGAAAAGATTTTGTCTTCAAAGTGCTCAGCATACATTAACTCAGGGTTGTCCAACTAGAAGCCTACAGGCTTCATACAGCTCTCAATGGGTTAAAACCTAGCCTGCAAGCTCTGGCTCAGGCACCACTTCTTTCACCACTGCTGCTGCTGCCGCCAAGGCTTCCAGAATCTCTCACCTCCTCCAACTTCTTTCCTGATCCTGCCCCTGGGGTGGGGCAGGGTGGTTGGTTGGGGACTGGGGAGCCTTCAGTCTGTGCAGGGGTAGGAGTTTGAGCTGACCACATAGTGGGCAGGAGGCTGGGGGCAGCCCTCCATTCACTGTCCAGAAGTTGATCAGCTCTGTATTCACTAATCAGTCCTCATACCATTGCTGTGCATAAACAATAATACCCATTAATTAACAATGAGAAACAAGGGTAAGTGCACATCTGCCTTTAAGCACAGATGAAGCCCACATGACTTCACATGCTTAACTTTAAAAATATGCTTGGTACCTTCCTTGGTACCTAAGGGGACATGGAGAGGCTATGACCTGTTCTAGAAAGCCTTTGATTCAACAGGAGTTCCACAGGGTCATGACTGGAAGGATAAGAACTAGTGGAAGTGATTTCCTCAAGGTCACACAAACCCTGATACAGTTCCCACTGAAGTCAACAGCAAAACTCCTAGGCAGTTCAGGGTTGAAGGATCAAATGTAAAACAAGTCATTGGCAGCGACTGATATAGTAGTAAGTGACCTACCTATTCTGCCCTTGATTCCAAATTTTCTTTTACAGATAAGGCTCAAAAAGATGACTACATAAAAGAGAATTTCCAAACATAGGCATTTACCCTTCAGAGACAACAGTGACCTTCTTGCCTTAAAACAAAATATGGAGCTTGTGAAAAAGGAAAAGGACCCAATTCTGAGGCCTGTGAGTTAGGAAGTCTCGCTATTAATTCTTACTCAGGTCTCAAGGGTTCCTAAGGTTAATGCTTACCAACTGTATTTCTGCACATCTGTTTATTTTGTTTTATTCCCCCACATAAACTGGAATGATTCAGTTTTGGTAGGAAATAATATTTTAAGGAAAATAATCTATTTTTTATCTATACTTAATGGGACAAATACCCAGTGCTATTTTTAACGTTTTGCTCCAGAATCAGCGCTATCTACTTCTCATGCTGTTCAATTATGAGTTCTCACAAATCAAGTCAAAAGAATCAAGGCTGAGTTAACTAATAGAAATAAGTTATGTTGGTTCAGAAACTCACTGACCTTTGCAGCTTGTTGTATGGTGAAGGAGCAGTGAAGGTGGACCTTGTTAAAACAAAGTACAAAATCAGAGCACAACAGCACCACCATCATACAAAACACTGAAATGAATATATGCATAAAATCTAATACAGACTCAGAGATTAGATTTCCACAAGACACATATTATATTAGCTACAGTAAATATGAACTTGATTATGTAGAGACATTTGGAAACGTAATCACACTCATTATAAAGAGTACACCCACAAAATATTAATGCTGCTTAAGCTGCCAGTATGTTGCATATATCACTTGAGCATCCAACAGGTCTCTGCCACTCTACAGACTCATATACAAATTTTAGAATGATTAATTTTTCATTTAAAATGTGATCCTTTGAATTGCTGACTGCCTTTTGTGAGCTGATCTTCCCCAATGCCTTTTGATCTCAAGACACTCAGGATTATTATCTTTTAATAAAAACTTCCTTTTAAGATAATCAATATAAACATTATCTAAACACTTCACTATTTAAACTTCTGTATATATTACACAATGAGATCCATAGTTAATATTAAAAACAATAATATTTCTAGGCAACACATCTGCTGTTACACCATAAAGCTAATTTATATTTTTAATTAAATTAGTTAAATTAAATTAGTAAACAATGACATGTTAAAGTAAATTACTGTGCTTTCATATAACACTTATTAAGCAGGTAAGAAGTTAGGTTTGAAGAGAAAAAGGTTCACCTCCCCAAAACTATTCAAAATAAAGGAAACAAAAAATATCTTCTCAAGTTTTCCTGATTAGGAAATAGTCCACTATGAATTAACACACTTAAGTAATTAATATCTATTTCTTAAAGCCACATACTCTTTCAGGGCTCGATCTTCAAATGCATGAAGCCATATTCTTTTGAATAGCACTTTATTTCAAGTACTGAAGTCAGTAAACTTCTCCTGGAGAAAGGTACACTTAAGACAAGCAAAGCTATCACAGTGTTGCCCTAAGTATCAATTGCTGTGCTTACCATGGGTAAATATTATGCCTCATTTTAAGTGTTAGCAAGATTGGGACCTTAAATATGATTTTGATAGAAGGCTGTAACCATAGGGGAGTGCTCTTCTTATGGTTTTTCTAAATAGTCGACATTAGTGGCAGATTTGGACTCTACTTTTGTTACTCAGCATCTGTTTATTACCTATTGCCTTATGCCCTGGGATGTGAAGAACAACCTTACATACAAAAAAACCCACTGAGTGGTATGCCATACAATTGGGAACCTAAATAAAAATGTAATCAAACACCCATTTCCCAAGCTCAGTTAAGCTATATTTAATTTAGTTTACTGATGTCCCACATCTGCAACCCAGTAAAGTTCACAATCGTTACTTTGCACAGCTGTGGTTTAAAGTCTCTTTTTGCACACAATACACTGGCAGCAAAGCAAAAACAATCAACTTTTATATGCTTTTAACATATGGACCAGACAGAAGTAGGAAAGCCTGTTGTGTTCTAAGAAGAAAATATATAGCTTCCATAACTGGACCCAAATTCTTGCAAAATATACATTCTGATTCATCTTTAAGGAGAGAGATTATAATTACAATAGCTTTATTTTTTTATTAATTTGATTCAAAGTGTCTGCAGTTATCTTTTAGCAGGGAAAATATATAACACAAAAGTCCCGTTATAAATAGATTCTATTGTGGGATAAATTAGTAAATTATAAAATGCATTGGAGTCTTTTGCTTTATTGTGATCTGTGGAAGTATAAGAAAAAAGTCCTTTCAGCCTAAATGGAAACATATTTCATTTCAGTGAATAAATATGATGTACACCAAGCCAAGAGCCCAGTTCTGCCAACACTTATCACTAGCCAGAATGCTTGCACTTCATAGGACTACAGAGTAATAAACACAACAGGTGAAATCCTTGTTCTAATGAAATCACTGGCAAAATGCCACTGGACTTCAGATAGGCCAGAATTTCACTCTATGGCCAGCAGCAAGCATTTGCAGAATTGGAACCCAAAAGAATCTATTTCTTCTCTCTTTTTCTGTTCATTCAGTAAGTAGTGTCAAAGAAATAAATGAACTAATAACAAGACACTCATGTTTCACTGGAAACTCGCCAAGTAAAATGATACCTGCATTTTTTTTCAAAGGTGGCTATGCAACGTAGTAGTATATGTTCAAAAATTCTGCATCATGTGATTGGAAACAGACATCAGCTCTTGAGTTTTTAAAGTGACCTCCAAAGAAAGGGAAGAAACAGTGTTTGTGCTTTTGTTTATGGACTTTTAGAACATGTAAAGGATGCAAGAAATATTTCCAATTTTCTTTTTAACATATCAGTTTGTCCTCACTTTGCTGGTGAAGGGCTGTAGAAATGGTTGGGACACAGAAGACTGGAGTAGCATAAAAAATGACTGAAACTGTTGAGGAGGGAAAGGGATATTTAGGTAGTCTGCTTGAAATTCATTTATTTTTGTAACTATTTTCCCTCAAACTATAGAGAAAAAGTTTTCTTTATGAAATGTTGAAACTTTACATCTCTTGAACTGAAGGCTGAGAAAACTTTTAATCTGGTTCTCTGGTTGGCCAGAGGAAAAATAGAAAAGATAAGCCATTTTCTTAATTGGAGAAATCCAGCTCCTATGGACTTCAGTAGAGCCAGAATTTTATCCAATAATTTCAATGAAAAGAAAATCAAGCAGAAAAAACCCTTTTATATAAACAAACCCTTTAACTCTGCTAAAAAGCAACTTTTCTTCCCCCTCCAGGTCACCATCTGAGATTTCTAATGCTTAATGGAGATGTGATATGAAAAAGCAGAAGCTATGGAGACTCCTGGACAGCAGAGCAGCAGCAACAGCCTACGCTGGGTTCCAGAGGGGAAAAAAGAGTTTCTTTTGGAATACCATCATGATTTTTTAAAGTTCAGTCCTAGAGTTAAGGACTAGGACCCTATAACATGCACACTTTGCCCTCAATCCAAAGAGTTGGGCCACCTATAAACACTGAACGCAACAGAGAAACATAAAAGTATGCAAGCATGGATTGAAGAGAAAATGCCAGAAAATGAATACACTCTTCTCTTGGGCTACATAAGACAGGGATCCCAAGATGCTATGGAAAAACAATCCCCAGTTTACCGTGCTCTTTTTTTCTCTTATTTGAAAAATGTCAAGGAAGATGATCATGTTCTTTTCAGGAAAAAGGATGAAGTAAAGAAATGTTTGCAAGATCTCTCCTGTATTAGTGAAATCCAGACCAGAACTCAAAATGGCCGCCAAGTGCCTAGTATGGTCTTTTTTTTCCTTTAGTGGAGGAAAGATTGACTTGGAGCCTTTAACAATTCATTGAAGACTGCGCTGAGGGCACCATACACTGCTTTTTTCATCACAGTAACAATCCTCTTCTATAATAACTGGCATACAGAATGTCAGACTCTCGTCTGGTTCGTTATTAGAACTGTCTGTCCTAGCTGGACTCTGGCATCGACTTCTGAAGTCAACAAAAGCAGCTAGCTCGGTGCTTCTTACCCATTAACTATTCCTTACTGCTCTACATAACCTATACATCTAAATCCATCCCAAACACAGGTATGAATACTTGTTCAGGGCATCCCCATTTCACATGTGGTGGCAGTACTGAAGAAAATATCCACACCACATCATTTTTCTAACTGATTTTAGAATTGGTTCAACTCACCTGGTTTAACAACCAAATTCCTAGCCATTTTTGTTGCAGTTTGTTCAATTGTTCTCTATGAAATTCAGTGATACAGTACGTTAGGGAAGACTTTGGGCTAATGGTTTAATCTCTGTCCCTAGCCCAGGAGAGTATTAAGGGCTCTGAATCAAGAGAAAAGGCAGGTTCCTACCAGCAGTCCAGGGTTAACACCTAAGAAATATTAACAGAGATGAAGTTTAACATGCAAGTCCTCCATTTTGCCTAGTTAGTTTGGCTAGTTTAGGTAGCTCCCTGTTAATTGTGGTGGCCATTGTGAATCCCATTTTGAGGCACTTAATTGCACAGTGTAAGAAGGCTAAGAGCATAAAAAGAGCTATAGGTTTTGTCTGTGAGTCAGGGATTTAAAAGTTAGGCCTATGGGTTTGTGGATCAAGCCTCAATGACTTGTCCAGAGCCTCACAAGAAGTCTATGGAAGAGCAGGAACCTGAAGGAAGGTCTCCCATGTCCTAACCCAGTGACATAGCCCCTTGCCTGATTAATGGAGATTTGCACAGGGTTTCTCAAACAAGTCCAGGTCATAGTGAACACTGCTGTGTTTCCACAGCAGTTAAAACATAACACAGTACAGACGGCACCTATGCAAGCTTGGTATATAAATTCACAAGCTGTTGACAGTCCTGTGCCAGTACAAGTGCTACATTTATTATTCCAATATTGATCTCATGTAGAAAAGTGAGCCTTTAAAAGCTAGTCAGGGCACACTCCACCCTTCTTGGAGAAACTATGATATTATGAAGCAAAGAATTAAAAGAGAAAAAAACAAAAACTTACTTAAAATGATGTGCCATTTTGACATTTCATAGTTCCTGTTTGTTGAAAGTACTAATATGACTCCCAGTGCTTTAGTATCAGAATGACTCACAATCTAGACAGGATATTTTTACCTTAATAACACTTCTGAGAAACAGGGAGTTTCTCCTACCCTGCTTTTACTGGTATTCTTTTTAAGACATGGATCCAAAGAGAGGCTTAAGTAAAATTTAGGTATCTACATCCAAGAGTGTGATTCTTAAAACCATACCAAATTCTGTAGACTCCTGAAAACCAAAGGCACTTACATTTTCACCATTGTTCCTAATCGCCTAAAATTCAGCTTTTGTGTGTTTGCAGAAGTAACTCAGTCTTGTCAGTGCTGAGCAGGTCGGTGCCTATCTCATGGTTAAGCCACTTTGGGATCCAGAATGAAGGCATTCCCATACCTACTATCCTCTGAATGTTCCAAGACAGTAAGCACACAACTACAAAACACAGAGGAATAGAGGTTTCATTACCCTCTTCTTCAGTAAAACAGTCTCATGGCTAGAGCACACATTCAGGGTATGGAAGACCTATGTTCAAGTACTTTATTTGCTTCCACAAGCCTACCCCCATCACAAGAATGCTCTAACAGCCAGGCTACTATTCCAAGGAATAGCACACATAACCCTTCCTGGTGAAATTGTCATATGAAGCAAAAAAAAAAAATCAAGATTCACTGAGACAGAGAAAAGGAAAGAAAGTGAAAACATGACCCTGTAGCCTAGTGCTTGGCCCCAGAACCAAGGACTGTTACCTTGTTTTACCCATGGACTGTTTAATGTAAAATACATAAACCGTTCTTGGAACAGGAATTGTAACCCAGGAGTAACCACATAGCTCCAGCTCTCTCTTTCTCTGGCCCAATTCATTTTTAATTCTTCTTTGTAAAATGGAACAGGCTCATCACGAAGGAGTGCAAGTGCCTTCACCTCAACAGAGTCTATAGCCTGCTGATTAGAACTCCTAACAGGTAGAAGTATGTTCAAATGCGCTCAGGAAAAAGAGAGAATTTAACTTTCCCACATTTGCAGTGACTGTTCTAAGAAAGGAGTGACTCCATTTCATTTTGGAAAACAATGGCTTACTGTCTAACTCCAGGGCTAGGGACAGACATTTAAAAAGCCTGAATTGATTTAATCTTTGCAGGTTAGTCTAACCTGGCTTTAGTTAAATCAGCTTAAATTAGTTTTGTAACCAGACAGACATCTCAGAAATGCAGGCACATGCCTGCAGCGGCTCAGGCTTGAAGCCAGGGGACACTAGAGTAGCCCTCCTTTCCTTTTCACAGCGCTGAGGGGGGTGTGGCCCAGCCCCAACATGATTCTACCATTAGGGAGGAATTCCAACCCCCACCCCAGCCTGAGCAGTCCAGCAGGGAATGTTTATCACCCCTGACTCAGTGTTTATTAGCTCATTAAGAAAACAACAGAGGGACATTACCACTGACCTGTTGATTCTGCCTTTGTTTTGTGTGCCACAGTTGGGAGGTTGCCAGCATGTGGTCTACTAGCTAAAGCTGAGACGTGTCTGTGAGGGATGGGGGAAAGCCTGCTTAGCAGAGAGTGGGGAGGGGAGAAGGGGGAGCAGAAGCCAGCAGATGCCTGCAGAGACTGCCAGAGTTGCAGCCAGGGAGCAGAGGAGCCAGTCCTGCTGTGGAGAATAGAGCCCTTCTCAGCCCAGAGAGCATGCTGGGGAAGTCTGATTTAACTTAAACCAGCAAGAGGTCTGGGGCAGACATTGCATAAACCGGTTTGAGCCAAAACAGTTAGGTCTGATACTACATTCAACCAGGTTTACGCAAACCGGTTTCAGCCATTCTCAAACTGGCTTATGCGCACTGAACATCTATTCTGTTACAGATTTAAACCAGTTTCTTATCACTTAAACATAAACTGGTTTAATGCCTGTTCCTAGCCCAGGAGAGTATTAAGGGCTCTGAGTCATGAGAAAAGGTAGGTTCCTACCAGCAGTCCACGGTTAGCACCTAAGAAATATTGAGAGGGATGAAGTTTAACATGTAAGTCCTCTGTTTTCCCTAATTTGGCTAGTTTATGTAGCTCCCTGTTAAATGTGATGACCATTATTAATCCCATTTTGAGGCACTTAATTGCACAGTGTAAGAAGGCTAAAAGCATAAAAAGAGCTATAGGTTTTGTCTGTGAGTCAGGGATTTAAAAGTTAGGCCTATGGGTTTGTGGATCAAGCCTCAATGACTCGTCCAGAGCCTCACAAGAAATCTATGGAAGAGCAGGAACCTGAAGGCAGGTCTTCCACGTCCTAAGCCAGTGACATAGCCCCTGAGCCATCCCTCTTTCTACTATTTCCTGATAAGAAGCAGAAGGTGAGAAGATTACTCTAACAAACCTTTCTGTTGGACCAGACATGCACATGGCAGTTATCCTACCTTAGACAGCATATGCAAGCTCCCAGTATCAAAGTGCTCTGAGGGGAAGACAACTAAATCTTGAAACTAGAGACCAAAAGAATCATGTCTGGCTCCAAGAGGAACATGCAGATTCAGCAAAAATGGGGCATCTTGTTCTTGGAAACACACTGTCTTTCTTTCTTTTATGTGGGGCATATTTCTATATTCACTTCAAACACAAAATTCTCATCAGCAAGAACTTTGCATATGGAACAAATGTAGAATATGGATACAATTTGGAAAATTAGTAGGTTAGCATTTAGGTTCACTATCCAGAATATACGCATTCTGCTTGGAGGTTAAAGATCTCTAGAAAGTACAAACAGATTTTTCAAGTTGCTGAATGTGCCTTAGCTCCCTTGAAATAAAACACACAATGAGCTCAGGACCAGAACAAAATTAGTCCCAGAACACTGGGTTTCAGTTCTGATATCTTATAGTTTAGGGTCAGTGTATGCTTTTAGCCCTAATCTACTACTAAAAATGTGTATTCAATGTCCTGCTGTTCATTTTTGACATTTTAAATTATACAGCTTGCTACAATGAAATAGAAACATCTGTTAAGTATATCATCAAATATAACATCCGATCAGTATATTTGATGAATTACAGAAATTAACTTGATCTTAAATTAGCAAAATAATTTTGTCTTTTTAATGCTCTTGCTCAGCTTTTGACACTGGGAAACCATATGCCAAGACATTTATAGTTATGTTGTAATATCTACCTGTTATTAAACTTAGGCTGTGCCTAGCTTTTTCCCAGATGTCAGTTGTGCCCAAAAACTTGTCTAAGATCTCGCCATAAATATATAGTTGTCCAATAAAATATATTACCAAACATGTCTTGCTTCTCTCTTAAAACATTTAAGGAAATTTCCCTAAAATGCAGAGGATTTTGTCAGAGGGTCAAGGAAGCATACATCCGATTCCTTATCTCTTTTCTGAGGGATATTTAACAAATCCATTTTGCAGTAATCATCGAGCTCATGTTATTAGTTTCAAACTCATTCTTGCCTCTGGGATAGCACCACCTAGTGGATATTATACATATGGAAGAGGACTGTTTAGCCACAAGCATGCACACACTGAAAATGCCAAAGCCAGTGGTAAACAGATGTGTGAATATGCTGCTGCTCATCTCCAAACACAGCACTTGTGATGCTGGCAGAAGGCTCATTTAGAGTCAAGTTTGCTGAATACATATTCTTTTAAAACATAGGGTCCATTTAAGTTATTAGCTTTTGATATAAATCAGTTAATAATGTACAAAAAACAAACACAGTTTGATAAAGTATTTGAATCCTAAATGCAGGCCTGGAGTGAGCAGAAATACTTCTTTTTGGTTTTTTTTGAGGGGTGAAGCATCTGTTGGGTTGGGGAGGAAGCGTGTTAAGAGAGGAGTAAATTGTGGTGGAATATTTACATAGTCTCTGCTGTTTTGTTTACAAAAGCTTCTTTGTAGAAAGTTAAGAGGAGAATGGCATTCAGTTCCTTCACTAAGCAGGGATGAAGCAGTATTACCAGCCCTACCTTCTACTTTCAGCCAGACCTTTCATTTATACTTTAGGCTGCCAAAACCAAACCTGGCAACAATCTGATTTTAGAACACAGAGGCCCTTACACAGGACGTGGGTGCCAATTATCTGAGACAGCTGGACAAAACAGAGCAAAATCACAAAGAGTTTAAAAAACAAAGTCACACAATGGCTTTATGACACAGTTCTGTGACATCATGCACAGGAGTACATGCTAAACCAATCTTAACAGGATGTGCTGTATTGATTAGGCAGGAAATACTGTCACTGGTAATCCAGGGAGGGGCAAGAGTTCTGTAAGGGAAGGCAGCAGTCACCTGACCCATTTGGAAAGGAAACCAACAAAAGATTTTAAGATTAAAAAAAAATAGGGAAAGCAGCTGGAATGACTAGCATATGTACTGCAACAATGATTAGTATCTTCTGGCTGGCACACAGAAATAGAGTTTTTAATTTACTGTTTCTCTGGCAAACACTCAGTTCACTGCTGCTGATGTTGAAAATATTGTCAAATGCCAGCGAGTTTGCATGAAAGAACTAGTGTGCAGGAGCTTATCGGGTATGATTATCTTGCTGATCATCAAGCTAAGAATTGATAATAACTGGGACCAACAACTGGAACAAAGAATCTAATTTGGCATTTAACGATACAAACATAAACAGCACAGAATAACTAGATTCAAATTAAAAAAAAAATCACTGGCAAGGAGTTTCCCAAAAGCAGTTCTAGTCTTTTTAGATATATGAAATTATTTTGCCTTGTCTGATCCTATTGCAGGATGTATGGAATATAGCCTTCACCAACTCACCAAACAAAAATCATAACTAGTAAAGCTCAGAGGGTTCTCATTCCTAGCTAGGTACAGAACACTCCTACCCGAGCTTATACTAGAATCTCTACCCAGATTGTGCCAGCTGTAATTGCTAAACTCAAAACAGATGAAAGGACAGGCAGATTCATCCTTGATTATATAATTTCTGAGATACATTTCTGATTTCTAGGTATAGATTACTAAAACACAAGGAAAGGTCATTATCACTGAAATAGTCTTTCAACTATAGAAGAACAATATAATCAGTACAGCAGGAAGCTATTCTCTGTAGAGGACAAACAACTATTTTGCTATCATTTGCATCTGTGCAAACTCATTGATGTCAAAGAAAATTTCAAATTCATAGCATATATATTTCAGTCCATGGAATTTATATTAGTTTGTAATGACTTCGTGCTGCAAGGTATGCACTAGTTTTGACATTTTGTATCAACATGATACAGATTATTTTTTGCTCTGACTGGCTGCATCTACACATGCCATTAATAAGCAGCAATAAACTATGGAGTTTATTGGTCCACAGTTTATTGCTCCTGGGAAGCTCCTAGGCACGTGGTTTATATGTGTGCCTGGCTTGCAGCACAATGAGCCAGGTCTCGGCATCCCCAGCTGGCAGGCAGCCCTGAGAGTCAGCCTCCCAACCTGGGGCTGCTCTGACCAGGTTCAATGGGCTGTTGAGGTGCTTGCTGGGGCACAAAGGTGCTTCAGTGCAGGGCTAGCTGGCAGGCATCCCCGTCAACAAAGCACCCCTATGCCCCAGCCAGCTGCATCTACACATGCAGTGCTGTGAAGTAAAAAACTCTGCAGCAGGGTAGTGCTTGTAAATACTAGTACTACCCTGCTGCAGAGTTTATTAGTTTTGTGTGGCCTAATAGGGGTGCATGCGCAGATACTGAGACATTAACTGCACAGTTAATTAGCCAACTATGCAGTATACATCTCATGTAGATGGGCCCTCTGGTTAATATGGGACAAGACAGTTAACCAGCAAGCATGCTACTTTTTTTTAAATGGGTAATCAGTGATGTCCTCACAACACAGTGTTTCAGTCTGTAATAATCCTTTAGCCACACAAAAATTTCCAAAAGTCTATTTTTGCTCACACTAAATGCATATCAGATCTGAAGTTTTCAAATATTTGTAAATATACAATCTACCACCTAATTTCTTTTAATTTAATTTTCATTCCTAATGTAAAATAAGCATTTCTTTAAAAAATAGCAAGGACTGTCAGACTCTTTTTGGCTGTGCATGGGTGTTGCATTGGGTTGGGGGGGAAGAGGTTATGTGGCAGAAGTGTCCTATACTGATTCTTTTGACAAATAGTAGATCTCTGAAGCAACTGAACATCTTACTAGTATAATTTAGCAAGAAGACAGGCACCTTCAAGGAAACCAGTGTCACCATTTTTCAATTCGGCTAAAATAATTAATTCCATCAGTTTTGTGTGCTTTTTCTAACACAAATTAGTAAAATGCTCTTTTAACTAATTGGGCACAAGCAATTCTAAAAAGATAGGACATTACTTGCAAAAAAACCCCTCTTTAAGTAAATTAGATATCTAGGAATTACATACAGCATAGGAGTAGGAACAAAATTTCCATAGTTCTCATCTTGACTCTGATAATAAACTCTGGCCTTAGTAATCATTTAACCTCTGCTTTTCTAAAAGGGTGATAATAAAGATACTTACCTCAAAGAGAAACTGAGTATTGTTAGCTGATGGCCATAAATTGCCTCAGAGATAGTAAATGCTTAGTACTTTACTTTGCATCTTGAGTTAACTTTCTACAACCCAGATGGAAAAGAATATCACTGATATGACTGTAACTTCTGTAGCAGGAATAGGAAGATGATGGGCCTTCTGGTGAAGAAGCCCTAAAAGTAGCAAAACTATGCAGAGAAATACCTGTTTTGGTTAATGGACTAGAGAACAGCTGCTGAAGAAGTTTGTTCTCTGATGTTCTTAACACCACCACTATGTCAGCAGGAAGTGTGTCCCGGTTCTTCTCAAGGAACCCGTAGGCATCATATAATACCTAGCATTGGAGACAGAATAAAAAACCAGCTCTGACAGCTAACCCAAACCTTGCCATTTATCTTAAATATGTAGTTGGCAAGTTGACCGAGTAGGCTAATTATTAGTTCAAATGTGACAAGCAGGTGAATTACCTGCAGAGGTCTTAACCTGGTTAGGCTGCATCCTCAAAATGTGAACTGGCTTTAAACAGAATCTTCATTCATAAAATCTCACTTACATACCAAGTTTGTTTAAATAGCTTAATGCTATATAATACTGCATCACATCAAATTCTGATTTACTTGGTATAATGTAACATTCTGGAGCGGCATAATGTAACATTCTGCAGCTCCAGAGAAGCAGTATAACTTGATAGATAACACAAGAAATTAGAAAATGGTTTTCAGATGGGATAGCTAATATCTACTTGTTGTATACAGCAAAAAAACACTTCTCATTGTTACTACTGGATACAGTGGGAACAAAAATGATTACTTTAGAGTTTCCCTCTTCAGTTAGCACTGACATAGGGAACAGTACTTGATATTTTAACTCTTAAAGCTTTGACAAACATAACTGTTCTTTGAATTATTGTAATCATATTTATTAGCCATTGATAGCTCCATATATCAACATAGGAAAGGACCTCATTTTTTTTTAAAGCTACAGTTTTAAACACTCCATTGAATTAGATTCTTTCCCAGTTTGAATCCACTGAAGTTCATGGAGTCACACCAGAACTGAATGCAGCCTTGCTGTGGAAGATAAAAAGCAGCAGTGTTTTTATGCTTCAGTATTTGGGTGGCAGAGAATTTACTGAAGCTGTGTGAAATTTTACAGTTGTTCTCAACAAACCAGAAAGCTGGACCAAGTGGAATGGAAGATTTCTTGAAGAACCTGAGCCTTACCCAGCGCCAGTGCTGAGATTTTAGTGGAAACCATGAAAAACTTGGCCCTTTTATTTCAGTTTTCCTTATAATGGAGGACATCAAATCACAGACAAAGCCCAGGCTACATGAAACCAAGTTGAACCAAATCTACCAAATAAAATCACACATTAACTTCTGAGAACAAAAATGCTGAATTCTGCAGCACTTCAGAACTTATTTATGCAGATAGAGAATTGTCCTTTAGCTTTTGCATGAGTTTAAATATAAACAAACTTTTGGAGAGAAGCTTATACAACTGTGTTTTATCTGTTTAATTCCCTTTCCTACATACACACATATTCAAAACAGTTATTGAACATAAATGCTAACAGTGAGACATATTACAGCTGTATGGGTGTGTTGACACATGAAATTAATGCACATGAATAAACTTTGGCATATACCATACCAAAGTTTATTGCTCCTGGGTGCTGTATCTTCATGTGCACTTGGGACAGCAACACGTTGAGCCAGGTCAGAACAGCCCCAGCTGACCTGGGGGGTCAGCCTGCCAGCCCAGGGCTGTTCTGACCTGGCTCAATGTCCTGTGGAGGGGGTGGCTGGGGCAGGAGGGTGCTCTACTGCAGGGCTAGTTGGCAGGCAGTTCCCTGCACTGAAGCACCCTTGTGCCCCAGCCAGCCCTATCAGTGTCTACACATGCTTTGCTGTGCAGTAAAGAACTCCACTTCAGGACAGTAGGGCTGTGCAAAATTTCACCAAGTGTTTTGTTTCAAAGCTGTTTTGATGCATTTCGAGCTCGAAACAGTGAAATCGAAATGAAACAAAAAGCATTGAAACAGCTTTGAAATGAAATAAAGACATTGAAACATTTTGAAAGTTTCAAAACATTTTGAGTTTCAAAGCAGCCTGGTGGTGGGAGGCAGGGGAGAGCCAGGGCTGCACTCTGAGTGGCTCCGCAGCCCTGTGTAGCTCAGCCCAGCAGGGAGCGCAGCCCTGGCTCTCCCCACCTCCTGCTGCCGGGCCACGCTCCATGGGCTGGCAGAGCCGATTGGAGGGCAGCACCAGCTCTGCCTGCCTCCTGCCACCAGGCTGCGCACCAATTGGATCCACCAGCCCTATGGAGCTCAGCGCAGTGGTGGGAGGTGGAGCACAGTGCTGGCTCTGTCCACCTCCTGTTACTGGGCTGTGCTTCATGGGGCTGGTGGAGCCAATTGGAATGCAGCCCAGCAGCAAGAGGCAGGCAGAGCCGATGCTGCACTCTGCCTTTCACCTCCAGGCTGAGCTCCATGGAGGCAGTGGCAGCCTCCTGTCCAAAGCAGATCTGGGGGCCACACCTCCGGGAGGAGTACAGCACAGCCCCGCAGCACTCCTGGGGGTGCTGGCTCCCGGATCTGCACTGGGATGACAGGAGACTGCTGCCTGGAGCCAATGGCAGCATCCGTCTTCCCTGGTGCTGGGTGCGGGCTGCGCGCTGTGCTGGTTGCAGGCATCAGCGGCAGCCTCCTGTCATAGTTTCATAGTTTCTAGGGTCAGAAGGGACCTGAGCAGATCATCGAGTCCGACCCCCTGCCATGGCAGGAAAGAGTACTGGCGTCAAAAGATCCCAGCAAGGTGTACATCTAACCTCCTCTTAAAGACCCCAAGGGTAGGAGCCAGCACCACTTTCCTTGGGAGTTGGTTCCAGACAACTGATCCTAGCTGCCCTGACAGTGAAGTAGCACCTCCAGATGTCTAGTCTGAATCTACCCTCTGCCAGCTTGTGATCATTATTTCTAGTCACTTCTGGTAGTGCTCGGGCAAACAGGGACTTCTCCAGTGCCTGCTGGTCCCCTCTGACTAGTTTGTAAAAGGCCACTAGATCCCCCCTCAGCCTTCTCTTCTGGAGGCTGAACAGGTTCAGGTCCCGTAGCCTCTCCTCATAGGGTCT
>NW_017728949.1:43803784-43829359 GCF_001723895.1 Crocodylus porosus
ATGGTGAATTCCAGCAGGCGATGATCACTGTCGCCCAGGTGGTAGAGCACCCGCAGCCCCCTCACCAGGTCATCACCCGTGGCCAGCACCAGGTCCAACCTGTCATTAGGCACATACTGGGGGCCCACACCCCCAGGAGGAGTCTGGCACAGCCTGGCAGGCCTCCCAGGGTTGTGAGCCCCTGGATCTGTGCCCCATATGAGAGAAAGCTCAGACTGCCTCTCCTACCTGGGACCGGCACTGCGCCCAGTACTGGATAAGATTGCTGCTGCCACAGCCTAGCCTTCTCTCATTTGGGGAGCAGATCCAGGGGCCCATACCTCTGGGAGGGCTTCTGACCTGTGCCAGACTCCTCCTGGTGTATGAGCCCCTGGATCTGCATGCCATATGAGGGGAGGCTGTCACTGGTGCCTGGGACAGGTGGCAGCAGCAATTTTCTCTGGTGCTGGGCACAGCCTGCCAGGCAACAGGGCAGCCTCCTCTCATGCAGGGCACAGATCCGGGGGCTCACACCCCCGGGAGGGCTGCCAGGCTGTGCCAGACTCCTCCTAGGGGTGCAAGCCCCTGGATCTGCACACTGGATGAGACAGATAATGGGGTGGTGCCGCTGCTGCCTGGGTCAGATGTTGCCACTGGCCACAGGCAGTGGCAGCAGCCTCCTGTCATCCAGCATAGATCCATGAGCCCACACTCTTGGGAGGAGTCCAGCACAACCCCACAGCCCTCCTGGGGGTGCAAGCCCCCAGATCTGCATGTCAGATGACAAGAAGCTGCCGCTGCTGGCAAATTTTGCCTTCAAGCCTTTGAGGTACAGTTTCTGCAAAACCTCTGCACCTGTCTCCTTGAAATTTGGCAGGCTTCATGCCCTCAGAAGGGGCTAGGATCCCTGCAGTTTGCACATGAATCAGGCAACAAATGACAAAGTTGTAGGCATTTTCATGATTCCCCATTATAGCCTATGGGTGAAATGCTGAAACAAGTTGAAACAGCAAAACAGTTTCAACAAAGTGAAATGGGATAGTGTCTTGAAATTAAATGAAATGATGAAACAAAACACTGTCCCTTCAAAATGGATGTTGAAACAAAACAATGGTGTTTTGCACAGCCCTACAGGACAGTATTTACACGTGCTAACCTGAGACAGAGCTAATTAGTTTCCTGTGGCCTAATAGGGCTGCACACGTAGACTTTGAGACTCTACTGCAGAGCTAATCAGGCAGCTCTGCAGTAAACATCTCTTATAGATGTATGCTATATCTCCAGCAGTAATCCCATCTAAAGACTGTCCAGGATAGAGTTGCATTTCAGGTGGGGAAAAGGGAGCTGCCATGCCCAGAAGAATTTTAAGAAGAATTTGTAACTTTGGAAACTGCAATGTAGATTTAATCAAAGGTTCTAAGGTTTCTTTAAAAATATTATTTAATCCATTAAAAAGTAAGAAAAATCTACAAGCAAGATAAACAACTCTGGATAGAACAGCTAGCAATTATACTACTTATTACATTCAAATTTAATAAAGATCATATAAAATTTACCTTTCCAGCATAGTGCTGGATGCCAAAACACAGCTCTACTCCTTTGGGCCTCCAAAAGTATTTGTATCTTAAATTATCTTCAAATTTATCTGGCCATTGAAAAAGATAACATTGTTAGTAATGAACCGAAGCAATTTAAAGCAGAAATCTCTACCCTGTTAAGGGCAGCTTTATTGACCCAAAATATCAGAATCAAGATAAAATAACTTGTAAGTTAATTGCATTGCCCATCAGTGACATCAGCTTTGGTCTTGCCTGTTTGTCACTTTTATTTTGTTCTTTCTTCCAAGCTGCTGCTTATGATTGGAGCAGCATTCCCATACCAGCCCATTAAAACCTATCCTTCAAATTTCTTAAGAGTACTTCTATTGTCATGCCTATATGAAACTATCAAATGAGAGTGGCTAGCAAGCACTTGTCAAGTCTCTTCATTTATTTGTTTACATCATATTTTTTTATTTAAGCAATACAAAACTATGCACATATCTGGCTTATGTAAATGCCTGCTTACCTCATCTTCTTCCTATTCCTTTCCACTCTTTTTACTTACTCTTGTGTATCCTGTTTTAAGTACACATGAAGGTCTTTATGCTGCATTTGGACTTCTACAGACAAAAAGCCTTATGTTCAAAGGGGCTTTCTGGTTATTGTGGCACAAATGCCCTATGAAGTATATGACTACAACACACTGAGTTGACAGAAAGAGATACAACTAATAAAAAGCATGAAGCTGGATAAGGAAAAGGCTTTTTGTGCCCTGTGAGATAACCCCAAAATATTTTGTAATCAAATTTGTATCTGTTTATCTCAAGCAACAATTATGGCCTTGAGACAGGACTAACTTGGTTAAAATTTGATGGCCTATAATTTGAAATCAGATTAGATTATCATAATGGTCACTTCTGCACTTAAAATCTATTAATCTTTTGTTCCATACTACTCTTCCTCCCTGTCAGTCATTACCTGTGAATATTATTTTAAGATAAATGGGCTTGGAGATTTATTTAGAGTTTGTTACAATCCGGCACCTGGAAGAGGCAAAGAGTCCCAGCTTGCTTTCACCAGCCCTAGATCACTCTGCTTTCAAGACATCAGTAATAAAACTCATCAGCCAGAAGCAAGGGGGTTGCCTGTGAAAGTATAAGTTCAATATTTAATACAGGCTGATTTATAAGACTTGCAGGCAGGTTCCCAGCTTCAGTATATGACAGAAGGTTGGAATGAAATCATCTCAGTCATCTTGGACTTAAATTCAAGTTTGAACTCAGCTCTCCAGAAGTGAGAATTTTAAGAATACATTTGGAAAGCTTAAATTTGACCCTGGCTTACAGGTCAAAGGGGAGCATTAGGATGATATTTTAACAGCATGGAGTATGCTTCATGTTTTAAAAATGAAGATAACTTTTATTACAATGTCCATAAAACATGCATCAAAGTAAAGAAACATTCAGCCAGATGGCACAATGTAAGTAACACACTTTCTGTTTATGATGAGGTAATCTGTGGTGAGACAGTGTTGTCTAATAGGGTAAGTATGAGACTAGGGGCAGGAAGACTTGGATGTTTTTCTCACTGCTGCTGTTAACTTACTGTCTAGCCTTAGACATGTCACTCTTCTGTGCTGCTGCTGCTGCTTCTCTGCCTATTACATGGGTATAAGAATACTCAAAATGCCAACCTCCAGGAACATCATGAGGATAAATTATTTGAAGGTTTTAGAAAGTAGTAAGCTCTACATTGAGAGCTACAAACAGCTGCACCAGGTTCCAGACCCCCGTCACCAGCTCAGTGCTGGGAGCAGGGAAGAGACTGGGCTTGCGCTGCCTCGGGCCTCTCCCCCACCGCCCACGCAGATGCGCAGGTGGATGCGCCGGTACAGAGCTGATGCCAGGGCTCCAGAGCCCAGCGCAGCTGTTTGGAGCCTCCCAGCTTCAGCCAGCCCTGGCTCTGGGTAGCTGCTGCCAGCCACAGAGCCCAGGCTGGGGGGCAAAGGGCAGTAGGGCTGGGGGGCAGGGGCTTTGGGTGGGGGGCAAGGGGCACATGCAGGGCATCCTGCCATGTACCCCCTGCCCTCATTTTGTTTTTCTGGCATGCTGGAACTGCGGCACCTTCCAAGGTAGGCATTGTGGTGTTTTTCAGCACTCCAGCCAAAAAATATTGCCTACCCCTGGTCTATACCATAGGCTGGATTGGGCCCACAGACCAGCTCCACATATCAGATCTAGGGTACAGGACCTGTCTAGTGCAGGCATGTCATACAGCACTCCCTAGACTGGCCCCATGTGCCACATGCAGTGTGTGTCCTGGATTGGCTCCATGTACCAGCCCTGGCCCCATGCACCAGAATTTGCATATGCTAGCCCAGGCCCTGTGTGTTGTGTCCAAGGCCAAACCACTGCAGACTGCATGCAGCAGTTGAGTCCACTCTGAGACTCACCCGCAGCACCATGGGATGGATGGTAGGGCTCCATGGTCTATAACTTTTACACCCCTATTTTAAACTATAAGATAACATCAGCAGTATAAAACACCTGGGAAGCTAGAAAAACATACTAGGAAGTGAATGATGCAATATAAAGATAGCGGATAGACATTTAAAATTCCAAGAAAAATGCCACAGGGATATCAATCATTCTTGAGTGCTCATACCAACTAAAGTCAGATCTGTTGCCTGGGGAAATCGACTTTCTTCATCAAGTAGAGACAGCAGTCCCATTGGTTTTTGGAGGAACATATCTAAAAGTGGGCGATTGTCTTCATATACCACTGTAGTAGCATCAATCCCCTCATTCTGATATTCCATCTACAAAGTTGTAAACAGTGTTAATACCAAACTAATTATTACCTGGTCACTTTTGGCACAAAGTTTCTCTTACATCCTTAAGCCCCAACAATATTTACCTACCTACAAAGCTCATGGTAACAATAGGGGAAGTAAAATCTTAATATGGTCTTTTTTTGGCCACAATGCATTAAATATGTGGGCATGTGTGTTTTACAAAATACTCTTGATTCATTCTACAAGTCATTGTTGCTGAATTAAATCACTTCCTTTATAAAGTTAAATTACCTGTTCAAGTGCAAAGATGTGTTGATTGAAATAAAACTGGATTTGTTCATTAGCAATGTTTATGCACAGTTGTTCAAAGGAATTTCTTGTGAAGTTCTCAAATCCAAAGATATCTAGTATCCCAACATTCATTCCACTGTCAGCATTGCTATGTGGAAAAGGTACACAAAATCCATCAAGGAGAAAAATCAAGGAGAAAAAACAGGAAAAATCAAAATAAACTTGACAATAAAATAGCGACATAACAAGGTGGTTCTGTGCCCTCCTTGGTGGTGACAGCCAGGGCGGTGGCAGCTGTGGTTGAGCAGCCAGGCTGGTCACAGCTGCGGTGGCCAGGCAGCTGTAACTGCTGCTCTTGTGCCTCCTATGAGGGGACACTTGGGGCTGGCATCCCAGCTGTACACCTCTAGTTATACTACTGCAATAAAGATTAGATACCATAAATAATTTAATCAAAGAGAGACAGAACTTGTTCACAGTCATTACCAGAGTTTTTAACTCTAAGACTCCTGCATTCCATGAGTTTTGTCATGATGTAGAGAAGAAGAAGAGACATGCTACTACTCAGAAGCACCTCCTCTGCCATTAATAAAATAGTAACTGTGATTCCTTTATTTCCCCTTACTTTAGCCCCACTGAACATAGAGAAGTGGATTCAGACTACAGTCTGAATCCTCAGCTATGCTGATTTCATGTTCAGTGCAAATAAGAGAAGTTGGAGGAAAGACAGTTCCCAGATACCTTCCCACTCATCCCATTTTGGCAGCACCAGAGAAGAAAACAGCACCAGCATAACTTAGAGTTGCCTAAAGGCTGTTCTATTATACCAGCGGAAGCTGTCCCATAAAGACTGCTTCACAAGGAGCCCATCCAGACCTTCCTGTCCTCCAACATACTCCCTTATATGGCGAAGTAAGGTTTGCAGGCAAGAGAACCAACTATACCAGCTTTAAGAAACCTTGAAGTTTCTTTTAGGCCTCAACATACCTTGCTGCTCTTGAAAAGTGCAAAGCATCTGAAACAGGATCTGAGAATGTGGCACAGTATAATCATCTCCATAACATCTATTAGTACTTAAGTTTTCATAATTAAATGTCCTTATAGTCGATTTTAGCAGCTTGAATTGGAATATAAAATTGATTCATTAAGTTGCTGTAATCATTTGATATCTGTATTTATCACTACTTTAATACTACTTGAGAACTGGAAGGCCCACATAAACTATACTTAAATATTTATTGAACCTAGCCTATTCTAATTGGTTATTTACAGGCCTCTGGTACAATTTTCTTGCTTATCCTAGTATCTAGTACCTATTCAAAGACTTGCATAGCATTTTAACGAAGCAATTGTCTTTGAGCACATCTACATGTGCTTTCGATGTAGCATCAGTTTACCCATGAGTAAATTACTCATGAGTAAGTTACTCATGAGTAAATGGGTACATGCGCCTACACATGCAGGGAAGTGGGAGCAGCAGCCCTGCAATAGGCCCCTGCCACCACTGCAGGGAGCTCCAGGCTCCAGCTGCAGCTGCTAGCAGCGTTCTTCAAAAGCCAGCCCTGCTCGCTGCTCTCTGACCAGCCACTTCCCTGACCAGGAGCAGCATGTCCAGTGCAGCGACAGCATGTGGCAGCATTCTCCTCACCATGGCGGCTCCAGCCCCTGCCCCTGGCAGCAATGACCAGCGCCCCATGCTCCTGCTGGCTGCTGCGCTGGCCCTACTGGCCCACGGTGCTGATTACCACCTGGTCCACAGCCTTTTCACCCCTCCTGGCTCCCCCACATGCAGCAATTGCCTGCCCACCTGCTATGCTCCATCCCGGGGCCACCACTGTGCACCTGCCACCTCCAACCCATCTGCCTGGATGGATGCTGGCAGGGATGCTGATGATGGGCTCCAGGGCCATAACCACCCTCCTACCACCAGGGCCACAATTGCCCTCCTGGGCCTCCAGCTCTGCTGCCTCTGGGCCTGCCGGGCCAGTCAGGACTGTTGGTGGCATGTCATCCAGCACACCTGGGATGATAAGCAGTGGCTAGAGGCCTTCAGGATGACCTGGGCCACCTTCCAGGAAATCCTGGAGCAGCTCCAGCCCCACCTGTAGTGGCAGCACACCAACATGTGGTCACCTCTCCCTGCAAACATCCACTTGGCCCTCACTCTGCCCAAGCTGGCCCTGCCTGCCAGTCTGCAGTATGTCAGTCACCTGTTTGGAGTGGGCCAGGCCACCACTAGGGAGACTGTTCTAGAGGTGTGCGGGGCCATCTAGGACATGCTGGGGGACATCGTGCTCCATGTGGGGGTGGTGGAGTTCCATGCCCTGGGATTCCCCCAGTGGGTCAGGGCCCTGGATGGGACCCACATCACCATCACCTGCCTGTCTCACTACCTATCAGAGACCACTCCTACCACAGCTGGAGGAGCTTTCACTCCATGGTGCTCCAGGCCATCAAGGACCATTGAGGTGCTTTCCCACACGAGTGCTGGTTGGGCAGGCAGTGCCTATGATGCCTGCATCTTCCTGAACTCTGACCTGTCAAGCCTGGTGGAAGGTGGGCACTTCACAGCAGGCATGATGGACCTGCAGCCGGGCACTGTGGTGGTTCTGCCCCTACTCACTGGGGACCTGGCTCATGCAGGTCTACCCAGACATCTGGACCCCTGCCAGGCCCAGTGCAACTATTGCCTGAGCCAGATCCATGCCCTGGTGGAATGCACCTTCAATGACCTCATAGGACACTGGCACGCTCTCACTGCCCGCCTCGAGTTCACTGAGGACAACCTGCATGCTGCATAATATCCATGAGGCCTGGGCAGAGGAGAGGCGGTGTAAAGAGGACACCTGGCAGCAGGAGCATCACCTGTGGTGGCAACAGCAGCAGTGGTCCCCTCCTCCAAAGACCCAGGAGAGCCATGGACTTGGTAGCAGGGGCTAGGGCACCAGATGCAGGAGGCACTGGTCAACCACTTCCTCCAACACAGCCTGCTCTAGACCACATGACTGCCACCCACAGACCTATCCCCCCTCCCCCCAGCACTCCAAGCACCATGCTCACTGCAGGCAGATCTCAGAAAAACAAGTTTTATTCTCTTCACATCAACCAGAGCCCCCACCCCCATAAGAAACAAAGCCCCACTCTCTTCTCAACAATCAGAGCCCCTCCACTACTTATCCCGCCCACCAACACTAAAAAAACCTTCTTCCCCATGAAAACTGTGTGTCTGTTGTCTGCTGTCCTACAGTAGGGGGCTGTGGGGTGGGGGCAACTAGAGGGCAGAGCCCAGGGACAGGCAGCCAGCACCCTAGCTTCTGGCCACTCCCCCATGGGTGCACACACGGTAGTGAGTGCAGCAGGCTGGGGGCTTGTCCATGGTGATGGCAGTTAGTGCTCCCCTGGCGTAAGTGGTTTCCTCTCCAGCAAGCAGTGTCCAGGGTCAGCAGGGTTGGCATGTGGTCCTGACCCCATTGCAGGCAGCTCTGACTCTGCACCCACATGGATCCAGGGTAAGTGGTGGGGCTAGGCCTAGGCAGGGTTGCTGGGTGGCACTGGACCAGGGGCAGGGGCCAGGCCAGGATCTCCTGGCTGCTGAAAGCAGTGCAGAACCTCCTCCCAGGCCCAGGTGGGGGTTTGCTGCTGGGTGATGTATGGCTGCCAGGGGGCAGGTGGGGCTAGCGTTGGGGTGTCCAGCACTTGGCAGTCATTGTCTGGGGCCTGCAGTGCCAGAAGCTATGCCTGGAACTCCGGGTCTGCCCAGTCCTGTACTGGTCCTGCACCTCTTCATAGGCAGTATCCTCCACCTGCCACCTGTCCTGGAAGGCCACGTCCTCTGTCTGCCAGGCCCAAGCATCCCCCAGCCAGTCCTCTGATGCCATGGCCAAGCAGTCCAGGAGGAGGGTCCTGTCTAGAGTTATCCTCTGGCAGAGCCAAAGTATCTGCAGGACCCTGGCTGTGTCTGGTAGTGACCCTGAGGCCACATCCCAGCTGCCAAGGGTGGCCTGTCCCCCACATGCAGCTTCAGGTCCTATAGAGGCATGAGAAAGAAGCTGTTTGTGAGAGTTTGCAACATTTCAGAGATTAGATGCTCTATACCAGGGCCATGCAGTGCCCAGCCTCAGATGAGGCATCAGGCATGCACAGGTGATCAGGGGCCATGGTAAGTCAGCCTGGCAGGCCTGGGCCCAGGCAACTGCTGGCTGAGCTCCCCATTTCCTCTTTCTCCCATGGGACCAGTGGGCTGCTGGGTGCTGGCTGTGGGTAGCCTCCCTCAACTGCCTCTTCCCAAAGCAGGATAGGCTAGGCTCCTGGCAGCACTTTTTGACACCAGACCCCACTATCACCCCCTACAAGCCAATCACTTTGCTGTGCTGCCACCCACCCCATGATGCCCAAGTTCAGGGGGCACAGGGCTCCAGGGTGACTGGGATGAGGAGCTGCCCATGCCCCAACCCTCTGCACAGGGTTCTTCTCCAGGGAGGTGCCTCAGAGCCAGACCCAACCCAAGCCACCACTGCACTTTGAGCATGCCCTTCCTGTGCATGTCTCAGGCAGTTCATGAGGAGCTGTTTGTGTGGACTCAGGGGTGCCCAACCCACTATGCCTTGCTGCTGCTGATGGCCATGTTGCCTCAGGTACACCTACACATGTGATACAGAACCCTGAGCTATGATGGTGCAAGGGGCAAGTCTGAACTGCTCTGCAACCTCTGCTGCTGCCTAGAGGCCTATGTGTGGCTGTGCTATACATCCCTGGCCCCCATAGCTGAGGAGGGCATCACCACTAGCATTTATGTGTTCCTCAGTGTGTGAGAGGCCTGTGCCCACCTAGCTGCAGGGGCATGGCCCACCTAGCTGCAGGGGCATGGGCTGCTCAATAAAGTCTGGCACTGTCTCCCACCTCCCTGCATGCTGTGGTGGGGGAACATGGTGCCAGGGGAGTGCAGTCTGGCCAGGCAGGGAGGAGGGGCAGGGGAAAGGGCTGGGAGCAGGGGCAGGGGCGGGAAAGGCCCTTCCCTCAGAGCAGGGCTTACCAAGTGGCCAGGGCTGGCATAGCTGGTAGCTCCATGTGATCATAGCTGTTGGTGATGGCATGTAGCTCTGGGCTGTGTCTTCAGACGTTAGGGCACGGGAGGCAAGCGCCTGTCCAGGGGCCCCCCGAAGAAGGAGCTGGCACTGTTTGTCACATTATTGCTGGCCATGCCTCATGGTTGGGCCTGCAGAGCTGTTGGCGCAGGTGCCAGTACGGGCTCCCCAAGCTGCTGGTGGAGGGTGCAGCAGGGGAGCTAAGTGGGATGGGCTGTTGGACACCCAATGCGTGCCAGGCCAGAGTGGGGGCTGGCTGCCTGTGCTAATATAGACAACATAACTGTGGCCTGGGTTCTGAGCCATGGAGATGTCCATCACTTGCTGCATAAAGGGCATGGACTTATGGGTACTTCCCGCCTGATGACTGTGGTCGTGATGGAACATGACTGTGCCCACAAAGCCTTGAAATTTATGCAGTACTACTGTGCTGACTGGTCATGCCCACACTCCCAAATCTCATTATCCCAAATGACAGCCCTTCATAGACACCTGCACCTCTGCCTTGCCTGACAGCATCACAAGCAGCCTGGAGTAGCAGCCTGGAGTAGCCTGTAGGCCTGTTCAGCATGGGCCTGTAGCTGCACAGTAGTGTGGTGCCAGGCAGTGGTGCTGGGGTGCAGGCAGGCTAGGGCAGATGGCCTGTGACCTGCCCAGGAGAACACAGGGGCCTGAAGGGGCCTCAGGCTCCCTGCTGGTATGCCTCAAGGCTCTGAGTACCTGCAGGCTTTTAAAGTCTGAGGCAGGGGAGGCTCCCAGTCTGGAGCCTTGGGGCTAGTCTCAGACCAGCTCCCTAGTGTCAGGGCTGACCCAGGAGCAAACTTGCTCCCAGGTCATGTCTACACATGTGTAACTGCACAGTAACTAATCACGTATAAATTTGCTACCTGGATTTGTAGGTAGAAAATTTACTTATGATTAAATGTTTTTACTGGGTAGTAAGCATGAACATGTGTAGATGCACGTTTACTGTGCAGCATTTCATGTAGACACACCCATTGACTTCAGTAACTAAATCCCACTCAGCTCTTTGAAAATGTTGGGGTTAATGTCCCAGAAATCACGGCATGACAGCCATTTTAAGGTCTTAACCAAAATAAACACAGCATTCTCCTGAAAAATCAGGCATATAAAAATGGATGATCACATCAAATACACAGTGAGTAAATGCTTATAATTAAGTGATGTGTAACTTGCCATATGTTTTTATCTGGCTGTAGCAGTGTATTAATACGATTTACTATCCAGCTGAAGAGTCGCCCGTAAAGTGCTTTAGACATGGCATCTCTCACATCAGCTGCTTTGTCCACAGTGTTTGTTCGGACAATAGTCTCTCCTCGTGTTACAACACAGTGAGAAGTTAGAGCTTCTTGAAGTTCTTCTGACCCAATACTTAGCAGTGCAGCAGCTGAAAGATAAGAGAAACAAGAAATATGGATATAACCAGAGTGTAAAGATTGCCAGCATTGCCTATCCGGCACAGTGAGTGAGAAACTCTTTCTAACATAATCCACATTAATAGAACTATAATGTTAAAAATATATATATTTACCATTATCTAAGGCTTCTGGGTTTGGAACTTCGCTTTTATCAGTTTGGTGTTGAGAAGAAATGGCAGCAAACTCAATATTTCCAGTATTTAGGATCCCAGCCAGAATTCTGTACACCGAATGCACTTCCTACAAATAACAGCAAAAACTACCTCAAAGAGAGACAGTTAGTTACTTTGGCCCCCAAATTTAGTGAATGTATGTGGAGGAGGGTGTTAAGTAGCTCATTCTGAGTTTCTTAGTTTGCCAATTCAGTATTTACTCAGTTACACTTCAGCAAACTCCCACTGAAATGGAAAACAAGACTGTGAAACTGGAGCATGAATGGGACTGAATGGTTCATTTTGGTTGGGCCATTTTTGGCACAAAGGTCAACTTGGACACATGTTCATTTGTAGTGCTACAAGTACCTCAGCACTTTGAAGTGCTACAAAAATTAGAGCTCTATGGAAGCATATACATATTCAGAGCCTGCAGGATGGAGGACTACAATATTGCCCCCAAAATGTGCTTTCCAGCCAGGGGGCACTAGGAGGCTATGCCTTCACTTCTTCAGCCCTCACAGAAATCTGTCAATGAGTCCAATCACTGACTCTTGCCCTGTCCCAGGCTGGGAAGGGGGACAGGGCACGCTGTCAGCCTCCCACAGAAGGCAGCATGCATCTTAGTGATTGGAGCATCCAGGCTGTGGACAAAAATTACACCAAAAACAGCAGAAGTGATCAGAAACCAGTTCAAATCTGTATTGTGTTCTGGGCACAGAAGTTCAGTGTACATAAACTTCTTTCAAAATGGCTGAAACTGGTTTAAGATAAACCTGAATGGATGCAGGATCAGACTTAACTGATTTATGTTGTATTGGTTTATTGAACTTCTGTCCCAGATCCCCTTCTGATACAAGTTATCTCTCAGTCCACCAGCATGCTTTACACCTCCCTGCAAACCTTCCTGTGCAGGATGGGTGGGCTAGCCTTGGCCCAAGCTGTCTACTCCAGCTGAGCAGGGAGACATGCTCCAGCACCCCCTGGCTCCTGGTCTGCACCACTGCAGGCATGTGGCTCCATTTCCAAAATCAGAAGTGAATGTCTGTTCACTTGCTTATCAGTTCAATCTGTACAGTTTAAACTAACTTGCGAAGATTGAATTGATTCAGCCTTGGGGTTTTGACTGTCTATACTTAGCCTCAAAGGGCTGCCTAAAAGCTCACTACCCACTGTCTTGTCAGCAAGAGTGGCAGCCTTCTCTGCTGCCATAGCCTCAGAGGAAGCAACTGTGCCTTTGGTAACAACAGTCCTATTTAGACAAATAAATGTTAGCCCTTGCACAGACAACATTGGACATGTTCTTTAACAATATAGTCAATAATGATTTGGCAAAGAAGATCATGTTTCATTTCTCACCTCATCAGTAAACCCTATGATCCTAAAGCAATGTTGAATTGCTTCAAATTGTTGTCTGTATGAGTCTTTAGTAATAATATCTTGCATTACTCTTCCAGTTTCATTATCAATGTATCTAAATAAAATGAAATAACAAAAGTGCTATATTAGCAACCCCCTAGTGACTTTGATAAGATTGCATCAGTAACTGAGACGACAATGTATTTCAATATTTTTAACCAAATAAATATTGTAGTGCTAAATAAATGTCTTTTAACCAAGTAGATACTGTAATGCTAAATAAAAAGAGTTTAGATTTTTTTATTTGCTGTAACTTTTGTTTCTTTGGCATAAATTATGACATTATCCCAACACTAGTTTTCCAATAAAGAAAATAAAATTAGTAACTCAAGTTTAATGAGCAAGATTCAGCCCTGAAGAAAAACGGTATGGGTCCATTGACTTTAATGGAGCTGCACCTGTATAACTGCAGCTAAATTTGGCTTGTTATATCAGATACTCAAAGGCTACAAACACACATCTCATTTCCCCTGAGAAAAAGCCTTTTTTTTCCTGTGATCCTAAAAGCCCACTGTCCCACCTTTCCTTGTGAAGCGTGGGAGATAAAATGTGTTAACTACTTTTTCCCCAGGACAACTGTGGCTTATTCAAGTTAATTGCTATTCATTCCAGGAACAAGCTATGTGTTTAAAGGGCTGTGCTGCTCTTTTTTCCCCAGGTCTTGACTTGGATCAAGCAGAATCATCTCAAATGTGATATCTGTTTTTTAGCCATAAAACAATACATTTTGAGTCGCTCCTGCATTTTCCAGTAAAGTTACATATTCACAACAGTCCATTTCTGGAGCCAGATAAGGCCTGAAAGAAGGATGGAAAATCTACATAATAATGAGATTTTCTTTTCCTTCTTTTTTTAAATGGTTCAAGTCCTCAAACAAATACAAATAATGTAATTCCCTATTGTCCATCCTCTTCTGTGCTTGGGCAGATTAAGAAAGATCCTTAAGGGATGGAGAAGGATTAAGAGAGATTATAAAGCATCACACTGGAAGCAAGAGCTGATCAATAGCTAATTACAAGCAGCATTTAAAAAAATTAGTGATAATTACCTAGGAGGCTTTTTTTCAGGAAGTCTATACTCAGAAAGTTTCTTCTGATGAAAAAGGCCAGCATATATGTAATAAAATATATGGAAGTTTTTCTCTCCTCTGGAAAAAAGTGTATTATAATAAAGTATACAAGTATATCTGCATCCATACATTTGTATCAGCTGGTACCTCATCAACATAAGGGCAGAAGGCCTTAAACCAATGCTCACTGAAGTCAATGGAAAAGCTACCACTGATTTTAATGGCACAGTATCAGAGCAAGAAGTAGCAAAAGCCAAAGAGACCTTCTACTATATCTGTGAAACACACAAAACCCAACCAACCACATAGTGCCAATTAATCCAAGATCAAGCTCTTCTCCATCCTTTTTAAATTGCTGATGGCTGAGCAGAGAGGTATAATGGCATGTCTACTGTCCAGAGAAAAGAGGCTATGGGAGAAAAATATACTATACAGAATATCCTGTACTGAACAATGGAGTGGTATTGATCTTCAGTCAAGAATAACCCAGCTAACTGTTCCAGCCCTAATATAAGTGATGTAGTACTAGTGAATTAGAATAAAATTCCAATGAATAGTGTTTAAAAAATTTAAAATGTTTTGTGGGAAAAAGTAACTACAATGGATATGAAAGGGCATAACATTATTACACCTACACAGCTTGTTTTATGACTCTGGATTTTTCAAGTAGATATTCAGAAATTTTTGCCCCCATTACGGCTCCTGTTGGCGTGAACATCATTTCCAGATATTTTCCAAAACGACTTGAGTTATCATTGATTGCAGTGCAGGCATTTCCAAATGCTTCAACCAGAGGGTTCACTTGAAGAATCTTCTCACGCAGAGCACGGTTATTGGCCTTGACAGAATACACACACAAGAGAAGAAAAGATAAAAAAGAATGTAGCTGCTTACTCATGGAAACTCCCACCTTCTGAAATATGGCATGCATTATCACATCACATAGAATCAACTATTGGCAAATATGGGTTGATCTTTCTGCTTAAGTATAATATGTTGAAAGGGAAAAGAGAGTCTCCAGCAGGTGTGAAGATATGAGATCATTTCTCTCTGCAATATTTTTGTCTGTAGAGGCTTCATAAATTTTAATTAGAAAAACCACACTATAGACACTAAATTACAAGTAGAATAGATTTAGTCTTGATCATGCAAAGATTTACAAATGTGCTGGACTCTTGAATTTTCCTCATTGTCTTGACTTTGGTATGGAATTTAATATGAGCACAAATGCCTGCCTAACCAGATTAATTCTGAGGTTTTTTTCTTTACCATATGAAAAAAGAATAATGGAAATATTATTAGTAGCAGTAGCAGGATGAGTATGAGTATTAGTATTTAGATTCATAGCTTGCTTGGTCATAAATACTGTAAATAACTGGCGATACTTGTCATGAAGGGCTTGTTCAATGAGCTTTAGTTAAAGTGCCCCTGTTCCCATTTTGAAGCACAGGGACAGTGATAAACGAGACACTGTGAATGCTTTAATTAGACCAGTTGTTGGGGACACTCTAATTAAAGTACCCCCCTCACCTCTGGAGCACATGTAAAAATGCCCAATCTTATTTCCACTGAAGTCAGTGGCAATGTTTTCACTAACATAGACACAAACTCAAAGGCCCTAAATCTATACTCACTTATGCATGTGAATACTTTTACTGATTTCATTGGGATAAGTCACATATATAGAATAAAACAGATAGGTAGGACTCTGCAGGATAGGAACCTAAAACCAGCTTTTTAATATTAATGATTATTAATTAGATCATGTAGCTTTCAGTATAAAATATAAGATCCCAAAAGAGCACCAAGTTCACACTCTATACAGCTCAAAAAATGAAATATTTCAAAGCTTTTGATAAGCTAAAAAGGCACTGGACCTTTTTTCCCCTGCAAAGAAAGTTTAAAATAGATTATTCATTGTGCTACATGGCTTAGTATAAATATACCTTTCCCAGGAAGGTCAAATGCTGGACAATCAGATGGGCACTTTCAGTCTTTCCAGCACCACTTTCTCCACTGATGATAATGCACTGATACACAAAACAAAACTGTAAATGCACAGCTCACCATATAGCTGATAAGTTAAAAGTTTCACTACTGCTCTATGGGTTACTTAATATAATACCAAGACTGCATAACACCTCCAGAGTCAACTCTCTTTTCAGTGAATATCAAAAAGAGTGTCAGCTTGTTTCTTTACTCTTTAGATTTATAAAATGGGCGTCATCATCGTCATCATTTCTGGGTTCATGGGCATGTCAAAGAGAAAATAACTTTCTTAAGAGCTCATTATCATGACACACAATTAACATGACACATGAATTCACACACTGGGAAATACATCTGTATCTAATATACAATCTAAAACCTGATCCCACCCGAAGAAAAAAAATTATAGGGCTTGCTACCATAAATAGTGCTAATTACTGAGCTAATGCAGCAGTATCCTGGGTTTATAAAAAGTCAAAAGGTAACTTTTTGGGGAGAAGACTGGTAGAGGAGATAAACAGTTCTCCTGCATTTCGTGTTTGTACTAAAAAATACATAGCAGATTATCTCAGCCACCCCTGTACATCCCAAATTCAAAGATTAACTGGAAGCCTCTGGCTCTGCTATGTCCTCCTCTCCTTGTTTGGGGCAGATAGTGCATAGGTGCTCTATGAAGGCTCACATCCTGATAAATAAGCCATATTATTTATATTTCCTGGATTTTCAATAGAATTTTCACTATTCTCAAGTTCTCTACAGCAATGTTTTTCTTTGAAATGAGATATTGTCAAACATGCACTATAATTACATAGAATTTATACGTGCTGACACAAAACAGACACACAAATGTATGTGTTCTGTGTTCCTAAGTACCATATGTACCTGAATATAAGATGGCCCTGAATATAAGATGACCAACCAATAATTAGGTTCTATCTATGGAAAATGTATAAATTCGTTATAATTTTTCAGGTATAGAATCTAATTATTGGAGGTGAGCCTTGAGTCTGTTCCCCTTCCACTGCTACAGCAGGGGAAATGAATCTGAAGGGTCAAATGCCCACTTCCCTTCTACACCTCCCCAGGCTTCTCCCCTCTGCAGTCTCTTTTCTCCATCCTTACTGTCAGACCCTGCTCTTCCTGAGCCCATGGAACTATGGAGCAAATTTGAAAATACTGACCTTGAAATAAATATAATTCATCATAGGCAGATTACTACATGTACTCATAGGCTTAGTTTATCTAGAATTGATGCATTTTATCTATTTTGAAATGACTATAAGTTTTAGCACAGGTACTCCATAAACACTATTTTAAGAAGCACTTGTGTACCTACTTATATATAGTACAAACAGGCTGTGTCTACACGAGACATTGACTGTGCAGTTGTTACTGCACAGTCATCTAGTACTTGCATACACAAGTACTATATTACTGTGCAGTAACCAGCATTACACAGTAGCATCTCCAAACGAATTTTCTCACTACACAATAGGTCATTACTACTGCGCAGCAGAGTCACATCACACTTCATGCCCCATGACACTACTGCACAGTAGTAATGAGTAGGGGTGTGCGAAGTGGTCCCTATTTGATTCAGATTTGGATTCAGCCTGAATCAGAGACAGTGATTTGATTTATTTTGGATCACTGTCCCTGATTCGATTCAGCCAAATCTGAATCTGATTTGATTTTATTTGATTTGATGCTTGAGGTAGCAGGCATGACTTGTGAATGTTGCAATGCTAGGGCACATGGAGAGTCCAACAGGAGTACAGTGGGGCCCTCCATGTGCTTGGCAGCAAACCCAGAAGTCCACTTCCGAATCTGCCAGGGAGAGCATGGGGGCCCTCCCTGGCTTGGTGATTGGCCACAGGGGTGGCCCAGGTGCCCCCCTCAGACCTAGGAGGCACCAGAACCAAGAGGGTGCAGGGAGGGGGACCCTGGGTATTCCCCAGTGGACCTGAAAGTGGACCAGAAGTGCTTCTGGTCCACTTCTGGGTCTGCTACCAAGTGCTCTGGGAAGCCCCCGCACTCCTGTGGGACACTCCATGCACCCCAGCATCACAGCATTCAAGAGCCACCTGCTACCTAGAGGTATACAGGAAAAACATTTAAAGCTGTTTCTATGTCTGAATCTCTGAATCTTTTCAAATCAATTTGGAAGATTCAGATTTGATTCAGAGAGATTAAAGGGTTTTCTGATTCAATTTGGATTCGGAGATTTGGCCACCAAATCGGGCTGAATCTCCGCCGAATCGAATCAGAAACCGAAGTTTCACACAGCCCTAGTAATGAGCTACTGCACAGTCATTGTGTCATGTAGATGTGGTCACTGTGCTTGGTATTAGTCCAAAACCAAAAGGCTCCTGATTTACCATATAGTTCATTGGGTTGGACCCCATCGGAGTCAACAGTATTTCAAGCCATTGTGAACCCACGGTTCAGCACTGCTCTGTGTATGTGTGTACTCCAGATACCCACAATGAAGGATCCATGTTCTTGTCATGGGTCCTGGAATCCTCCAAAAATTTATATGCAGGTAAGGGGCAGGGCAAACTGATCTGGTTCCCTTTCATGGAGAGTGGGGGCCACATTAATCAGATGTGACAGGCTAAGAGAGGGGTTGACAAAGAGATTCTAGATGAACTGTTTGGGGACCTGTTTAGTGATGTTTGCCAGACATTTAAGGCTGGTGAAGAAACAGGATTCATTGGAACTGCAAAAGAAAGATGCAGCTCAGCTGTGGGAGTGAAAAGGAAGTCAAAATGTATTCAGTGTATTGGCTCACCATGCCTTGCAAAAGAGTCGGCACTGAGGGGGAGTGCATGTAATGGGCACAACTTTATATCTTATTTAGATAGGCTGCATTAACTTATTCTTGAGGGGGGCCCAGCACCTGAGGCAGGACCCAGGGATCTACAGAGTCCACATCCTGGGCAGCAGCAACTGAAAGGCCAAGGTCCTGGCATACATGGACTATTTGAATCATCCCGTGCTGGAACAGGTGGTCAGTAGAGAGAGCCCTGGTGCACATGCAGGGATATGAGGTGGTAGCAGGGGCCAAATTCAATGTGAGCAAGAGCACCTGCCTTGCCATGGGCCAAGTTCAATGTGAGCAAGAGCACCTGCCTTGCCATGGGGACGTGAAGTCTCTGGGGGTCTCTATCCCCCACGAGGGGGTAAGGATCCTCAGGATAGATTTTGACCCTGAGCTAAGTGGCAGGACAACATGGGAGAAGACAGAGGCAAAGGTAAAGCAGAAGCTGGGGCTCTGGCACATATGCTCCCTTTCCATAGGGGGGCATGTTATGCTTGTCAAAGCGATGTTGTTACTGGTGCTTCTGTACACCATTCTGGTCTTCCACCCTTCTGAGTATGTCATCCACAGGATCCAGAGAGTTGCGTGCATTTTCTTCTGGGGCTCCAGATGGGAAAAGGTCATCTGGAAGACCTTGTACAAGGACAAAAGGGCCGGAAGCAGGAGCATGCCAGCTATCCTCCTGTTCTTGTGGGCCAAGTATTCGAGCCTGATCTGCAAGCTGGTGATGGACACAGAATTCAAAACTGCTTGCCTCGTGAGCTATTTTGCAGGGCACATCCTGAGACACTGTGGGGTATTCACTCCAACAACCATAGACTGTGGATCATGGGTTCACTGTGGTTCTACAAGATCCTGAACCAGTGCTGCAGCTTGTATAGCCTGCAGAGTGCAGGCCCAGCAACTATGAGAAACCACAAAAAAATCTAGGAGACACTGAGGCTGAGGGACACCTCATTGCCCATGGACCTGCTCCCGGGTAACGCATGCCAGGCTGTGTGGGAGTGCATTGACCACAAAGAACTGCACAAAGATCACAAGGACCTGAAACGGCTCATAACCCACTGAGCCCTACCAGTGAGGGCCTGGAGACATAGAGAGGCCCAGCTGCCCATAGCCCAACTGCTGCAGAGCCACTGAGATGATTGACTACCTCCTCTGCTTCTGCACTTGTGCCAAAGAGGTATGGAAAAGAGTTAAGCAGCTCTGTGAAGTGGTGACTGGCGTTAGCTGACTAACCAGAGAAGCAGCACTGTATGGGCACCTCGCCAAACATCAGGGGAACTCAGCGCCCCATTTTGACCAGTTTGCATCCTACATCAAGAACACCCTGTGGAAGACCAGGAACCTCCTGCTGTACAGGCAAATGGACACAGAGGTAGCAGGCTGTGTGAAAATGGCTCTAAGTAAACTCCAGACCTACTACCATAAATCGTTAGTGGAGGATGGAGAGGACGTGACCAAAGCCACCTAGCACAGAGACGTAGCACAAGATCACCCAACTCCTCCCAAACAGAGAAAGGGGTGGTGACAGTGAGGAAAAGGAAGGGACAAGTGGAACTGAGGATAGCAACAGTGACAGCAGCAGCAAGTCCTCCAGCAGGAGCTAGAGTGACAGTGACAGAGAAGACAGATGAACTGAGTATGTGACCCCATATACAGGATAGGAATGAAAGGGAAGTGTTGCCTGGTCTGAGGGACCAGGGTTTGTTTGTGTGTGTTGCGTGTGACATTGTAATGGGTTCGGGCGGCCAGTGGGCCTTTGTACAGGTTCATGGGTGCAGTTTTTTGTAATGGGTCAAGGTTTTTGCTGTGGAGTGATACTAAGAGTGTAGATATATATAACCTTACATATATATATAGACATATATTTTTACAAAAAAACCCCCAACAAAACAAAACAAAAAACACCATGTATCTGTGTCCAAGAAGGTAGTTTTCCTGAACCACTTTGCAGGAGAACTGCTCTTCTGCCATGGTTCAGTATCTGCCAAGGTGCAGCAGCTTTAAGCCCAGTTTATGGAAATGGGAGTCTCCTCGGGGGCATCTGAACCCCAAGCCTCCAGGCTTGGGCCTTTAAGTAGGATGCCTGCCAAAGGTTTTAGAACATCTGAAGCCCCACGTGTGGGTGGAGGATGTTTGCCTATAGTAGGGCCACTTATGGTTCTGGACTCTTGGATTTGGAATTAGTTTTGGCTAATTTGGCCTTGGATACAAATTAAATAGAAAAACAAAAACAAAAACAACCCTACCATGTATTTGGGTCCAAGAAGGCAGCTTTCCTTAAGCCTCCTGGGGATAATTGTTCTTCTAGGTTTAGTACCCGCTAAGGTGTTGGAGCTTAATGCCTATTTTATGGAAATGGGAGGCTTCTCCCTAGCTTGTTTCCTCAGGCATATGGCCACAGGGAGGTGAAAGTTGGGGGCATCAGATCCCAAAGACTCTGGGCTGGGGCCTGGATTTAGGATGCCTGCCAAAAGACTTTGGAAATATCTGAAGCCCCTGATGGAGGTGGAGGATGTCTGCTGGTTGTACGGCTACTTATGGTTCTGGACTGGCTCATGGATTTGGACTTGATTTGGTTGATATGGCTTGGAACATGAAAAAATTCTTAAAAAAAAAAAGGTAGGAATAAGTGTGCTGTAGTGAGAGCCCTGTGGCACATGGATCTATGAGGCGGCAGCAAGGGCCAAGCTCAATGCGAGCAAAAACACCTGTCTGACCATGGGCAAGCCCAGGGACCTAGAGTCCCTGGGGGTCTTGGTTACCTGCGAAGGGGTCAAGATCCTTGGAGTGGATTTCGATCCCAAGCCGAGTGGGAGGAGGGCCTGGGAGAAGAAGGAGGCCAAGGTGAAGCAGAGGTTGGGTCTGTGGTATGCGTGCCGTCTCTCCACGGTGGGGTGCATGGCACTCATGAAGGCGGTGTTGCTACCAGTACTTCTGTATACCTCATTGGTCTCCCCCCCCACCTACACACCCCCGAGTGTGTCACCCATAGAATTCAAAGAGCCATGTGCATTTTCTTCTGGGGATCCAGAATGGAGAAAGTGGCAAGAAAGACCCTATACGAAAAGAAACGGGCTGGCGGATGCCAGACTGTTCCTGCTGTTCCTACGGGCCCAGTACATGAGCCAGATCTGCAAGCTGACAACTGGGCCAGCAACCAAAACAGCTTGTCTTGTCAAGTATTTTACAGGTCACGTCCTGAGACCATGAGGGATGTACACTCTAGCCAAAGGGAGACCACGCACCATGGAATACCCCTGGTTCTACAGGGTGCTGAACAAGTTCTGGAGTGAGTATACACTAGAGAAGGAAAGCCCAGAGACCATGTCAAACCACAGGAAGATACAGAAGGCAGTCAGAGATAGAGATAGGCTATCAACCATGAAGCTGCTCCTTGACGATGACTGCCACGCCATCTGGGATTGGATCTTCCACGAGGACCTACATAAAGATAACAGAGACCTGGAATGGTTCATAGCTCACTGTGGACTCCCAGTGAAGGTGTGAAGGCATAGAGTGAGATAAGAGTAGATCCAGTTGCCCCAGGGAAAGCTGCTGAGGTTAGAATGAGACCATCAACCACCTTCTGTGGCTCTGCTCCTATGCCAAGGGAGTGTGGGAAAAGATAAGCCAGCTTCTGGAAGAAGTGGCAAGAATCAGACTGATGACAAGGGTGGCGGTGCTGTACGGACACCTGACTAAGCATTAGGGGTCCCAGACAACCCGCGTTGACCAGTTTGTGTCCTTCATTAGGAGCACCCCGTGGCAATGCAGGAACCTCCTGTTGTACAGACACACTGAGATCAAGGAAACAGACTGTGTTAAAATGTTTCTGAGTGAACTTCAGTCCTACTACCTGGAATCAGTGGGAAAGGATAGAGAAAACACAGCCAACCACACCTGGAAAAGGGACATGTGGCACAGGTTGTTCAAGGACCACCAGGGAAAGGAAGTGGAAAAGGAATCTAGACAGGACAGCAATGCAACTGGACCTGGAGACAGTGAAAAGGACAACAACAGGATCATCATCAGCAGAAGTGACAGGCACATCAACAGTGACAAGGACTTTGAATGAATTGAGACTGTAAACCCCAACTGGGGCTTGGACTAAGGCACTGTGGTTGGGGAAGGGCAGCGGGTGGGTGCGCGGGGGTGCAGGGAAGCGGGGGCACTTATTGTAACAGGTGCATGGGTTTTTTAATGCGGTTTAAGGTGTGTGATGGAAAGTTTATGACAGAGGATGTATATATAACTCTCTCTCTCGCTCTTTCTCTCTCTATATATATATCCAAAAAATACTGGTAGGTTCCTATAAGTATTTTTGTCCAATAGGGACCATATGTTTTTTAGTCATGGTTAGTGTTGGCTGCATTTAATCAACTTCATACTTGGTTTTCTTTACTGAGCACATGCCACTTTTGGCAGCAGTTTAATTATAGACAATGTATTTAATGAGGTTTCCTTGTTTGTGATTATAAGATGAGGGTCTTTTTTCCCCATGCTGATTGGAAGGGGGACACACTTCATCTTATATTTGAATAAATACGGTACATTATCTTTCATATATACAAAGCACCATTGGCGTACATGCCTCCTTGTAGAAATACAAAGAGACAAACTCCTGCTCCAAGGCGCTTTCAATGTAAATTACATAAATGCATGACAGAGGAAAAATGGAAGTTTCAGTTCATGTCTTTTAATTTGTTTTATGAATTTACTATGTAGTTTTAAAATATTCTCATTGCAAGGGGCTAAAAGTGGTAATAGCACTTTCATAGCTATGAATAGTAAAAATTACACAGAATAACTGAGGTTTTTGGAAGTAACTGGAAAAAGAGAGGCAGCAGTTCTTTTGCTATAGAAAGAATAGCATCTCTGACACCCTTTTGATATTCCACAAACAGTAAACATTGTGTAGCATATGGAATAATTACTACTACTGTGTACTGAATAGACTTCTGCATCCAGAAGTATACTTCAGACAATCCACACTGCCATGCAGCACATGAACTGTTGATGTGTACAATGTGACAATCACACCTATTGTCATTTTTAAAAAATCCCATCCTGATTCAAGAGGAAGCTGAAAGTGTTTGATGGTGTTCTCATGCTGTGATGCCCATTATGACTGACTTCATGTGACTGAACAAATCATATACAATGGATTATAAATTGAAAACTCAAGCCTGCAGCCTCAAGTCATGCATGCTTAAGTCCTATTGGCTTAACGGTAAATTTCGGTTGAGTAAAGGACTCAGGAATAGAGTTCCTACAACACCACAGACTTCCATAGGCAAAAAATCCTGAGGCTGCTGAAAGGATAAAGTGAACAGGATGCATAATCTTTCGATTTTTACATAAAATACATGTTATGCCACAAGCAGAACCACATTGCCCACTGAAGAGAACTAAAGGCTTTGCTGTGGTGTTTTGGGAACAGCAAATAGAAAATTAGATGTGCTTGTAGCTAACATGGCTACAAGTTGCCTTCACAGCTTGATCCAAAAGACAAATCAGCACTTAGACAGGTATGAAGCACTTGAAAATTTATGATTTACAATGTAGACCTTATGCCCTGATTTCAAATTCACATACATTGGTGTTTTACGTCAACAAGGTCCCTCTTTTCTACTACATAAATATATATTTCTTAGCAACACTTTTCAAACAGCATAGAATAAGTTATATAAATAAGAACTATATCTAAGGGACTTAAAGCCCCATGCACTTTCAAATGCCAAATAAATTGGTACTTTTTCACCTTTTCTTTTTTTCTAAACTTTGTTAATTAATCCAATTTATCAAGCAACACATTTAACATTCCAAAATATATCCAATCCCCCAGAATATACACAAAAACAGACATCTATCTTCCAACTGCACCACCACAACCCAAAGTCATGTCCACAGAAATCCTCAGTGCCTCACTTCACCCCGGCACCAGTTGTGACAATCCCTGCCATGTTTTTGTCTATGTCAAACCCTTGTGTCCCTCCATTTCCATATATCAATGCACTAACTACTTTGCCCCAGAACTCTGCATAATACAAATCCCATTATCTTCTATTTTCATATTTTTCATATGCTGGATCCCATTTAGATTTTATCCTTGTCAAGTATTTTCTAAAGTGTATTTTTATTCTATTAATTCACTATGTTATTATAATGTTTTTAAAAAATACATTTATCATGAATTATTGTGCAGCATACAGAAGAGTACATTGAGGATAATTTTAGAAAAAAAATCATTATTATTCTCCAATATGCATATATATATATGTATAGTACATCCAATGAAAAGGAATGTAAGATTCCAATCTTAAAACTATAATAAAAAGGCAACTGGTTTCTGCAGCACTATATTCTATTCTCATTAATATCATTGCCATGTAATTGGATTTGTGTCCTCATTAAATTTATATTAGAACTATCCTTAATATATTTTACCATGAAAATGAGTGATCACAGAGTTAATGGTTTGTATTTTCTATGACTTATAGTCACAGGGATTGATTCCCATTGCCTTGCACCCGATACTGTCTTTATACCTGTGGAAGTAAGGGTCAAGTAGGTGAAAAATGCTACCAACCTGACATGGTAGCATTTTACACATATCTCAGCTGCAAATCGTTACATCTGGTGCAAGTCAAAGTGGAATCAGGGAATAGGGTGAAAATCTTCAGCTGTTAGTAATTAGTGAAGCTCTACCAGCACTGATAGGCTGGGCTGATTAACACTAGCTCACTGTCTCTAAAGATGCACCATAACCTTTTCAGCTTTCCCAATTCTAATTGCATTTGTTTTCTATTTTTCATGCTGCAGGTAAAGTTTCCGAAGCAGAAAGTTTTCCCAGGACCAATCACTACTGATCCAGAATACTAAAAATATCTGAAGTAGCACTGCAACCTACTACCTTAAATGACCAATATTAAGTACAAAAAAAAATAAAGGTCCCGGGTAATGTGGGGACCTTGCAGGACGCGTTGGGAAA
>NW_017728949.1:43830916-43838448 GCF_001723895.1 Crocodylus porosus
TTTTAAGAGGAGGTTGGATGAACATCTTGCTGGGGTCATTTGACCCCAGTATTATTTCCTGCCATGGTGGGGGGTCGGACTAGATGATCTACTCAGGTCCCTTCCAACCCTAGAAACTATGAAACTATGAACTATGAAATGAACAGATTCTTACCTGATCTTTACTGAAAGTAACCATGCCTTGATAAGCAGCGTCTGCAGATGCAAATATGTGGGGAGGATTTGATGAACGCTTCACACCATGGTAAAGCTTGGAGAACTGAACAAAAAAAATATTGGTAAAAGTACAAAAAAGCCTGTGCAACATGCACATATCTAGTGGTTTGTGCTAGCCTGGGAAATGGGGGCATAGGTTCAGTGCACTGCCCTGCCACTGAATTGACTTAAGGTCATAGCCACGAAGATATTTTGACATCTGACCTCAATGGGAATCTTTTTGAACCTCAGTTATTCAGTAGGGATAATAACACTTCCTGACCTCACAGGGATGATGTTGCCAGGTACTTAGATACTACCTCATGTTTATGTGACAGCCATCATATAATTAAACTGTATAGAAATGATCATGGATTAAAGAGAAAAAGTAATGTGCTATATTGGGACAAAATCTAATTTAAAATGTATTTGTGTGGTTTTCAGTGAGCACAATTCCTAATCATAGCATGGGCCTTTCTGTTGTGTGTAGCCTCTATTTCATTAACAATAGTTTATAAAAGGTACATTCTCTATACTGGAGTTCCTCTTACCTGTGGAGAATATATGTTGAGATTCTGGAATGGGTTTAAAGCTATTAAAATGTCTCCAACATAAGTATAAATTTGTAAGTCAGCATAGCGCTTCTGTAGTTGATGAATAATTGTAACCTAAGAAGATTATAAGAAGTTTGATAGCAAAGCAATACGTTTTTAGATAATAACATTCACTGTAAATATACTGGGAACACAGAATAATTTATTATCTTAAACATTGTCAGTTATGTCAAACACTGACCTCATAAAACCAAAACAATTTTTTCACAGTTTCATAGCTCTAAAATATTGCAACAAAACCAAGTTAAATGTAATATGCCTATTTTCCCGGCTGATGTTCAAGGCTAAGCTTTAGGTTTAACAAACACAGAAAATAATTTAAACTAAAATACAATCACTTTATCCATAGGACAAGAGGTGCTGATACTGCTTATATATCTACACAAAATAAAACTACACATGACAGCAGATCTGAATTGTGTCACATAATTATTCCTTTCTGCCCAGACTATGAACAATCAATTTTATCACGATTACGTTGTCAGAAGAAAATGTAGATGGCAGAAGCAAGCAAAACATAGGTTATAATCAGCAAGCATGAGGAAGTGCTACCCAGACTGTACAGTACCTCATCCAGAACCTCTAGGTTCACCAGATCATCATCCAAAGAGTATTTGTCAGCTGCATCTACACGGTAAGGTCTTCTAGTATGTATTCGTTCATGCCTGCAAGTTTGTTAACCCAAGATCAGTGTTAAAATGCTATTTTGAAAAAGGCAAATGGTAAGAGACAAGAATAATTCATTGAGCAATTTGCTTTTTCAAAGAGGAGGAGAAACAAGCACTCTTTCCAAAATGCTCATCTTGCAACATTCAGAAAGAAAGAGTTTTTAAATCAATGCAACAGCTGGATGCCCAACATCATGCCCATAGTTTTTCCTCTCACAATATATAACACTCAGATGATTACCTATACACTTGGTGTCTCCAAATAATAAAAAAAACTACCAAAAGACCCTCCATCTTTCCTATTCCCAACACCAATTAGTTTAATATAAACCTGGGTAAATTACCGAGTCAAGTAATTAAATAATATTTTTTTTCCTTTGGACCTTGAGATATGCAGCCTATAAGGGCTACAGCAGACAAGAAAAATACAATATCCCTCCCCTATTACCTTTGTATATGCCAAATTATCTCCTCAGACGACCCTGGATCTAGTCCAAAACAACAATTTTGAACCATGATTTCCATCAGACTCTAAATTCTGCAGATGTTCAGTCAGCTTCTCTTTAAAGATGTAATCACAGTTTTTAAGCCACACAATCAGAAGCACAGACAAACTGTCACATAACCCTTTTACACTGGAAAAATCTTTGAAAATTCTGGTTCATATGTTTTTATACTACAGATCTCATTTCAAAAAGGAATGGGTACAAATTACAAGGGTATGAAATATCTTCCACAGAAGGGATGAAATATGAATACTGTGTAAGCACAACTATGCTTTTCTTTAACAAAGATAATCAAAGCACAGTAGAAGGACACCCACTGAGATACAGCAGCATCCTGCTGAGTAACATTTAGCATTGATCCTCAATGACAGCCCCTGACAGATTGTTTCTGCATCAGTTGCCATATAGAAAGGGGGACTCATGTGATCACACATTTCTACCCAATGACAAATAGTGTGTCAAGCATGTAGGACAATACTAGCACGTTTCTGTGACACTACAGGTTATATTACATGCCTATAATACAGAAAGTTGATATGGACAGAGATACCAGGTATTTTTTTCTGATTCTGAAACTGCTGACTTTGGGCTCAGATGAAATCTTGTTACAATAAGCAACACTGTGACTCTGAAAGCAGGAAGACAGTTGTTACATTAGCAATTAAATAAGAAACCTACAGATTACTTGGAAAAATTCTTGTAAACAATCTTATTTATATTTTGCATCCAATATTCCCACTCAAAAATAGTCATTTGGTACACTGCTGACATGCAAAACCAAAAAGTGAACCATAGAGAACTTGAACAGCAAGTGCTGACTATCAATTGCCATAACTGGAGTCTATTCCAGTGGCCAGCATATGTAAAGTGTGAATATGTTGAAAACCCATTAAACAAAACTTTGTATTTTTTTTCAAACTTTAAAAAATATATATCATTAAAAAATGTACATTATAATAATGGGCCAGCCTCTTAGTTTGAATAAATTGAGGATGGAACCATTTAATATTTTTATTAGTTGTTTCTGGTTTAAACTGAAATCCAGAGTTATATTACAAAGAAACATGATCACTGGTATGATGGCTCCTCCAAACATGAAAGTATTCATCAGTCATAAGAAGAACAAATATTTTATTAGTAGTTCTTCATCTACTCATAATGCACTAGTTATTGCTAGAAATTATATCTGAAAGACACATTCATTTTCAGACATTATTGCTGCCTTAAGGGAATGATTGTAGGAGCAATGTCAAATCACAGCAAGCTTTTGAACATTATGAATGTGCCTATGCTTAAACCATAAGTGTAGGGAGGACGTGGGAAGGCTGGGGACATTCAGACCTAAGCAACTCTAATTAAAGAATGGCTTCCTAAACTAATCTCTTATTTGATTGTATATTAAACGCCTGCTGATTTTTTTTTCCTTAGGTGATAAATTAGTCTTTTTTTATTATTGGAGACTTTCTTTTCACCTTATGTAAGCAAACAATTAAGGAAACTATTCTTAGGCAAGTATAAGTAAAAATTGAAGACCTTTGTACATATATTTTCTTACGTTTAACTCATTTTCTTAAGTATTAAGGAGAGGCTATTAGGCTCATAACATCACATTAACTTCAAATCTCCTGCTGGCCTCAGACATTTCCTATTGACCACATGACTTGCAAATATGTTTGTAGAGAGTGAATAGGTAGAATACAAATAATAATGCTTACTGGTTTTGATAATATTGTGAACATCCTCTGCAGTTAGTATCCTGGCTTAAAACATGCTTTAAAATTACCAAAAAGGTAAAAGAAATTATTTTTGACTGGCGAATAAATAGCTATTTTGCTCAGTGTCATGGATAGGTTGAGGAGTGTGAAATTGCCCCAGAAACATCCATGTGAAATTCAAGAGAGAGAAATTTCCACAGTTTACACCTCTCTAGAGGTATGGACAGTCAGACCACAACATACACTTGCTCCAAGGGCAACAACAATCAAACATTGCCCAAGACCTAAAATATTGCTTGAGATTACATTATACAGTTCACATTTATTTTAATATGAGGGCCTTAGCATTACTGCTATTGCTCCAAAAGCACATTGGTATTTTTGCACTTAATGCTACCTGTTGAGAAAAGACTTTGCTCTTTTCTCATCATTAGTAGTGTTGTAGAGCTATTATTGTAGCTGTGATGGTCTATGCTAAGGAATACATGAGAAGTAAGATTCATGAGGTGAGGTAATATCTTTTATTGAACCAAATTTATAGTTGGGAAAGATCCTAGAAAAACTCTCAGACACAAAATGCCCTTCCTTGCTTCTTTCCCAACCTGTGATGGCCAGAACCAAAGAAATTAATAAGCAATAAATATGTGCTTCTTAGAGGCATTTGGAATTTTTGTTTAATATAAAGCTTGTATTTTTGTAACCCGCAAATGTAACTTGTAACTGTTTGTGGAACTGACTAGGCCTCAAAGACAGAACTATAGTTGTAAAATTAGCTGACCTACGGTTCTTTCTTGCTCAGAATTTAGCCTCGAATGATGATAAAAAATGGATTCAACCACCTGGCCTACCCAGCACATTCCAGGAAAGCACATCTCAAAAAGTATAGTCAGAGAGTTCTAAAGGGGCTGGGTTTAGGTGGAGTAATATTAATTTCAAACCTGAAGATGCTGCATTGTAATTTGTTTATTGGTAGTAACCTTTTATAATAATTTTTAACACCTTTTAATTCCATAGGGTAATAGCTATACAACAACACTGTGAATGGCTCTAAAGCCAACAGATTAGCATAAGACTAGGTATAAAAAGTGTGTGCATCAGGTGACCAGTAGGAAGGAGGGAACAGACAGTAATTGCTCCTTGTGAGGGAGCGGGGCCTAGGAGTGGCTGTGAACTCCCTAGCGCCCCCTATCGTCACTCAAGGCTGTATTCAGCACCCTCAGATTCTCGCCCGCCACGACTTTGATCTTAAATGAGTTTTAAGTGGGAGGCTGCCTTTATCTCCCTGGTGAACGGCACGTAATGGTCCTGCCCCTACTCCATATGGGGTGCCACTCTACACCCCTCCCTTAAGGGGTATGCGTGGGACATTGTGTGGTCCCTTGCCCTATGGTGCTCTGTCTACCACCCTGGGCTCATCACCCGCCTGGTGTCCCTGGGCCTGGCTCTCCGCTGCCGCCCTGTCACCGGCGCCCCTTGGGCCCGGCTCAAGTCCCTGCAAGGGAGAACAGGGAATTACAGGTGAGGTTAGAGGTGTCTAAGGACCTTGCGGAGGGAGAACCAGGCCCTTGAGGACCTGGAGAGCTGGCAGGAGAGAGGCATGAAGGCCGAGCACACGGTAGATCAGTTTCGGGAAGAAATCAGTCAGAACTGTGTGCAACTCGTGGAGTTGAGAACGGCCTGGGAACAACAGTATGAGAGAGTAAAGGCAGTGGTGGAAAAGGGTGAGACATCCCTGCTCACCTCAGAAAGGGAGTTGGCCAGTTGCCGGCAAGAGAATGAGGGACTACAAACCCGGATACAGGCCCTAGAGACTAGCCAGGCCTGCGCCGAAGAGCAGGCTCAGAGGCTCAGAACACTCCTGACAGAGAACCAAGCAAAAGAGGCGAGCCTGAGGGTAGATCGAGGCCATCTACAGGAGGAGAGTGAGGGATTAAGAGTCCGGATACAGACTCTGGACTCGGAAAACCAGCAAGTACGGGAACAGGTCCAGTACCTGGAGGCTCTCCTGAAGGATAGCCAGGACAGAGAGGCAGCCTTGGCAGCAGATAAAGAACTGCGGGGGTTGAGGGAAGCTAAAGACCAGCCAACTCTAGGAGCGCAGAGGGCCCAGGAGGCTGAGGAGCTAGGAGAACAAGTGAAGGGTCTGCAGATGGAAAGAGACCATCTTAAGGAGCAGATGAAAGTACTAGAGACCCTCCTAGCGGAGAGCCAAAGTAAGATAACATCCCTTATTGCAGAGTGGGAGCAGCTGCAGCAGCAATTGCAAATCCTGAGAGAAGAGCTGCAGAGGCTGGAGGAGGATGATGAGGAACCCTCTGAGGTAGGCAGCCAGACAACCGGGGAACCTCCCTGGTTCCTGGTGGTTGAGAAGGAAAAGAGGAAGAACCTCAAAGAGCAGGGAGTACAAACCCTAGGGAGCCCAGCCAGCTTGGAGAGGAAGCTCGAAGTGCTGGAGAAACAGTTAGGGAGCTATGTGGGAGTCAACCAGATGGAGCTCCGGGAAAGTGGGTCACTTATGGAGGCGCTGAGACAGACGGAGGTGCAGGTTGAGGGACTCCAGTCTGTACTGAGTCAAGGCTCAGAGAAAGGGAAGCCCCCTAGGACCAAAGGTCCAGAGTGCCCTCAGAGGACGGGTGGATTAGAAAAGTTGAGAGGTACCACCTGGGAGGAGAGCCTCACCGGAGAAAGACTAGAGGCCTTACTGAAGGAAACCCCATTACCCCTTCTTGAGTACTGGGAACTAAGGTGGTCCCAGTGGCAAGAACTTCACTCACAGGGCTTGAGCCGGCTAGAACATCAGCTTAGAAGGCTAGCCCTGTGGGGAGGCAAGGCAACGGGGGTGACACCCAGTCAAACACAAACTGAGGGGCAGAAGGTGTTAGAGAGTGGTGCCATAAAGATAAAGGGAGAGGCCCCTCTGAGGAGAAAGACCCCATGTCTGAGGGGAGAAGGAAGGGAAGGACACCTAGTCGGGCAGAGACGAGAGCCTGAGAAAAGGCCTTGTCTATACCTGACTGGTATACCCGCTCGGGTAACGTGGAGGCTCCTCAGGAAGAGCATTGAGGAGAAGGTAGGAAAGGTGGCCTTTGTTTGGATTTATAAAGGGTCAGGAGGAAGGCACACAGGCCAGGGCAGAGTCAAATTCTGGAGAGAGAAAGATGCCCAAAAGGCACAAAGGTGCCAGTGGGAAATATGGGGAAAACTCCAGGATGCCCAGGCACAGCAGGAGAGCCAAGCAGCCTGACAAAACATCGGGTCAGAAGGAATCAGAAAGGGGACAAGAGAGTGGAGATCCCGGAGAGCAAGCCGAAGAGCAGCAGATGAGGTAGGGGATTTACCGAGGGCTGCTAATGTGGGGGGGCTACCTGTGGCGGGTAAACCCCAATAAATCCTATGTGATGCACCCTCGGGTAAAAGGCGAGTAGGGGGCGCCTTAAAACCTCCGCCACCAAATTAGATGCTGCTGAGAGCCAGAGGGGAGGAAGCCCCACGGGAATGTCCCCATTGTTGGAACACCTCACGGAGGGGCAGAAGGCCCCCTGGCGGGCTGAGAACTTAAGGGGGGAGGTGTGTCACGGAGGCACTGGGGTGCTCCGTGCCTAAGAAGGAGATAAGGTGAGCTGCCAGTCACCAGGGCAGCTCAGGTGCTGATTGTCAGAGCTGCCAATCACCAGGGCAGCTCAGCTGCGGGTTGCTAGGGCAACCAGCTGGTCAGGTGGCCAGAAGGGGGCAGGGCCGGGCCTTTATAAACAGCCCAGGCCAGAGCCTGACTAGCAGTTCCTTTCTGGCAGGAGCAGGAGCAGGAGCAGGAGCAGGAGCAGGAGCAGGAGCAGG
>NW_017728949.1:43839423-43845266 GCF_001723895.1 Crocodylus porosus
GCTGGAATCACCTGGCGCGCACCTGGCATTGAGGGACTGCCAATAAGTTACCAACCCATATCTGTCTATTTTGTTGTTTTCAACAGCCAGTGGTTGATACCCTCACAGTACTCAGCTGGCCTGCGACAGATTGATCTATTTATCTATTATTATCTGTTGTTATTATTTACTATTAGCTCTTGAATACGGCATATCTGCTTATCACATTTATCTTTCTGTTAACTGTTGTGTGTGTGTGTGTTATAATAAACTTGCCATTGCTTTACTCCCAACTCTGCCTCCTCAATCCTGGACCAAACAGCCTAGTGGCTAAATTGATATACTCACAGTGTCCAGCTGACCTGTGACACCAGCCCTCCTTGCCTTTCACATAGGAACAGTAGGTGAAGAGGAAGAAATGCTTTGTATCTCGGCAGGAACAAGAATCAGGGAGGTGGTTTGGGAATTTTGTTTCCTTTTTGGGGAGGTATATTGTGCGGGTATATTTCTTGGGTGGACAAGGTGGAAACGCTGGGGCTGTCTCTTCCCAAAGTAACAGTTTTGAGTGAAAGGGGCTGGGTTTTACTGGGAAGAGAGGTTCTAGAAGATGTCATCATAGGAGATTTCCTTCACCACATTGGATGCCAGTAACAATAGGTGTTTGTTCTCCTACCTACCTAAACAGACAATAATATGCATCTGTTTTTACTATAAAGCCCATTATTTTCTTTCCTCACTTCCCTCTATAACACTTACAGCTTTCTGTCTTCACACCTTTTGTGACCCTGGATGGGAATGATGAAATCGCACCATTTACCAGACACCATAGACTTGGGTCATCTCTCTTGTCTGACCACAGTGTTCTGCCATCCTCTGTGGAATGTCACTTGATTGACACAGAAAAGCAATATCACAGCCTTTGACATGGCATTCCCCATTGGCAGAGGGGAGCTGAAATGCTCTCAATGAAGGTAGTGATGTTAACATTAGAAGACTTTTTGGCCTTATAGGGAAGAAAACTTAGAGGGGACATAGGACCCAAAGAGAAAATCACCTAGATAACAGTTCCAGCCTGGGGAAGATGGCAGAATGACCCAAATGGTTAAGACATACTCCAGGTCCCCCCACCCCCCAATTTTTCCTTCCTTTCATTTTCTAGATGTTCATGCATCAGAATTCATCATTGGCCTAAAAAGCTTTTGATGCAATGAAATGTATCACGGCTTTCACTTTATCCTTATTTTTTCTAGCAAAAATACAAGTACAACTAGTTTCTGCACACAAGAATTAGAAAAAGAATATGACCCTTAGTCCATCCTCTTCTTATTTTTTTTTTACATTATGCTACTAAAATAAATTCATGATTGTTCCTAGCTTAAGGCTTCATGAGAAAATATTCAGCACAACAGAAAGAATTAACTGTGAACCTCCTGCTGACTTTAATGAAAATAGCATGGTTAATTTCCTGCATGTTGCATATGCTGAATATTTACTCCTATATGTCAAGTTTCAGTCTAGAGTAAATTTTTAAAGTAAAGTCATAATGGGAACACTGACACAACCTTAACTGCAGCATCATAAATGGCACAGCTATAATAAGAATCCAGCATAAATATGTACAGTATAATCAAACTGGGAGGCAGTAGTTTCCATGGTCATACTGTCTTTTGGGGTTTTTTTATTTTTACCTCTACCCCCTCATTATTCACATAGATAATGTTTGGAAGAATTGCATTTAACCCACTAGACCAATACAGCTACCACCTGGATACCTTTTAACTCACATGAAATTCCACACATGCTGCAGTTTATGGGCAGAGAGCTATTTTTGGTTTTGCTATCTGTTATTATTTGTGAGTCCAGAGGAAATTACAAGCTAGATGCAATCAGGTTCTGTACAGTTAATTGCTTTCAAAACTAAATGTTAGCTGGCAAAGTAGTTGTTTATTAGCTTGTGAGATCTTCCTCTTCTGATGGACTGCTTCATTCATCAAGCTGGATAATGAAAAGGTGGTAGTTGCCAGAATTCTGCAGTTCTAGTCCAGATATTTGATAAGGTAGCTTGAACCTACCTGCTCTCTTAACTTTCTGGGTATCTGGATTCTTTTAATTTTAGCTAGCAGGTGTTTAGACTTGACTTCTACCAAAGAACAAATTTATACTTTTTTGTTAGAGGGGTAGGATTCGGCATGTCAAGATGATGGGCACCAAAGGCACAAAGTACCTGAAACTTCCCCTCTTCTTGGGGAACCTGTGTACATCCCCAACAGTAAGGTGCAGTGGGCAAGAAGAGGGTGGCCATTATCCCTGAGCAATCTCCACCAGTGGTCTGTAACTGCAGCTTAAAACCACCCTCCACTCCTGTGTCAGCAGATAGAAAGTAGGTTTATTCTGAAAAAGTCTGACTTTCTTAAGATTACCTACAGTTACATCTCTCTTTCAGAGAAATTCACAGGGCAATGAAACTGTATCTTTGCATTACGTCAAAGATGCAATTATGACTTGTTCACTCAGATACCAGATCTTCACCCATTACTTTTAAACCTTGAAACCACAGGCTAGCGCACAGGTTACTAGCTAGACCAGCTTATATGGGCAGATTTAGGAATTCAAAAAGGGGTCTAGGAGATGTGAATGGCACTACAGGGGTAGCTGAAGCCTCCTCACTGCCTGCAGGCAGACCATGCCATGACAACAGCTGCTGGGTTTTGTTTTGAATCCCTGAAGCAGGTGAGAATCCCTTGCCTGCTCCAGCTCTCTGCACTCACACTTCTTTAGCCAGGGGCAAAATATAGCCCATGGGCTGCATCTGGCCCACCAGACACTTTCATCCACCTGTGGCACCCCCCAACAAATTGTGCACTGCCCAGGCCTTCCATCTGTGAGGGTGGGAGTGGGGCACCTACATTCACCCCCAACATACCCTATTATGCTTCACACTCCCACTCTCATGGGCAGAAGGACCCAGCCCCACTAGCACCAGGTGGGGCTGCTGCTGCAGGTTTCCCTGGCATCCCACTCCCACCCAGCACCAGGCAGGGAAGTGGTAGGGGGAGAAGGCAGAAAGCATGGGGCTGGTGGCAGTGTGGATCCCATGCCTGGGGCAGAGGCAGTGCGGAGCTTGGCTGGGCAGGGTGTGGGTATGGAAGAGGGGAAGGGGGAGGGGGAGGTGGAATGGGGTGTGGGGACCCCCCCACACACACTCCCCCCATGGTGCACAGCCCTGGCGGGCAGCAGCAGCAGCAGCAGGGGGGGTACTTGTGCTCAGTACTGGTGCCTGGCTACTGGCTCCAGCCAGTGCTGCACATCACAGCAAGGAATACAGCCCACACCTGGTCTGTCTGTATTGCCAGCATTCCCCATACTCGTGTGGCATGGGAGGGAAGCCCCTGGCACAGGATGGAAGCCTCAGGCACTAGAACCAGCTGGGTGGGGAAGGCAGCCAGCTTCAGTGCCTGAGGCTTCCCTCCCTTGCCACGTGAGTGCTGGGGGACCTCAGTGATAGTGATGGCCCAGTGGGGGCTGCACTCCATGCTGTGATGTGCAGCGCTGGCTAGACCCAGGCCCCTGCTGCTGCACCGTAGGGTGGGTGTGTGTGTGGGAGGAGAGCCCCCACACCCCTCCCACCCTTCCTCACACCCCACAAACACCACACACACACACACACACACACACACACCAGTGTTGGCTCCATTGACTGCAGGAGAGGGCAGTGTGTTCCAGAGCCACACATCCAGACCCCACAAACACCACACAATCCCCCACATACCCATGTCCCTACACAGCCACACCTCCTCACAATCTCCCACACCCCCACACCTCCCCACCACCATACACACCCCCACACCACACCACACATATACACCCCCTACCACATACACCTACCACACACAGAGACCCTAACCACACAATATAAAAGACTAAGAATTTATTTTTTAGTTGTTATGCAATCACCTCTATATACAGTACACCAAAACAAATCATGACAAAAAAATTAGTAGTAAAATTAGCTCCTGATACCTTCCCAGTCCTCCTCAGGTATTCCCTGCTGGTCAGAAGCTGGAACTAGAAGTTGAGACCACCCATGATGCTGCCATCCCCAGCCCAGGCTTGCCCCAACATATGGCTGCTCCCTGCAGCTGGAGACCATGGGCTGGTGGGGAAAACATGGTGAAGGCAAAGAGAGCAGGTACCTGGCCACTGCACCCTTGGCACCCTTCCTTTATCTAGCCTGTAGTCCTAGCTAGATTGGGGCTAGTAGACCGGGGGCTTCCCTCAACTTGGTCAGACAGGGACAGCAGCAGTGTCAGGTGGTTCCTTGCTTCCTCAACTGCTTCCTTCTTGGATCTTCCAAGAATTCCACACCAGTCCAGGGCCCCTGCCATGCCTTGGATTCCAGCAGGGACCCAGATGTTTGAGCCACTGGGAACTGGAGCTAACAGCATGTGACCTACACTGTGAAAGAGGGATGCAAGTGCATAACTGCATGCCCCCCCACAACTTCCGGATCCAACTCTGCCTGCTCGCCCTGCTCACAAAAGGGAAGACATATTTTTTGTTAAAAAGGTCTCTAAACCAAGAGAAGCACAAGAACCAGAGAGAACCATTTCAAAGTTGCCGAAAATTGTAGAACTAGCCTTTTGACAATTTAACCAAATGCATTTCAGATTTCCTCAACACTAATTGTCAATGGTCAGTTCTCCATAATTTTAGTCTGGTCATTATTAATCCTTAAAAGTAGTATAAAAGATGATTATTTTTGCTCATCTTCAACCACTATGATATGTGTTTGAGAGGGTTAGCCAAATAAAGATAGATAACAGTGGATTAAGCTCTAACACCTCTTGGTGTTACAGACTTACCGACTGCATTTGCTGTAACTAACCCACTGTTAGTTTCTCCATTACATTGGGCACATGGTCCTGGGTATGATTTGAAACTTCTTCCAATTTGAGGGCCTCATGGCAATGTTGTGGAGATACTCATGGCGGGACAGCTCCTATAAAATACCACAATGTTGCAACCTCCAATATCGGGGATGACTCCGAACCCTAGCTCCAACTGCCTTGTGGGTAATCCCTGGTTGAAGAAAGGATAAGGGATATCACCCTGACAAAAACGTGCCCTCAGTGACAGGTGTTAGGCAGTCAGCAACAGTTCTTATTTGTTGCCCTCTGGTAGAAGCTACAACCATTGAGGCACTGAACGTCTGGACTCAGTCTCGCCTTTGGATTCTGTCTCAGTGGTCTAAAGGGGAGATGGTAAATCTTGGGGAGCCTCCATTCCTCTGTACACTTGGCTAGGCATACGCATTAAAGGTCTTGATATGATAGTCACAGGGTCCCATACAAGTAGATTCATTTGGCATCTGACTAGACCACTTGTGCATACACCATGATCCTGAGGATTGATGGGTGCCTACTTTGGATTCAGATTATCTGGGGATTTACCAATGAATTCCAACCTATTTATTAAACATACTTATGCTAGGCATAATGTCCAATACTTTTTTGTCTGTTGTCATGTTCTATTCTAAAGTTCTTTTTTGTTACATACTTATTTTGATCTCTATGGGGCAGTTTTCCATCATAAGAGAATGATTTATAGCAATATTTTTGTTGTATACCGATTGTTTCTAGAAACAGTTCTGTTGCATGATGTTTTGAGGGATGGTCCAGGGGAATGCTAACACAGTACAGTTATGAAGTGTATTCTAAGTTCTTTAAATTGTTTCTAAATTCTAGTAACATTGCATTTTCACTCCCGAGTATTTGCACTAACTTCCCAAAGCCTCATAACTAGAAACAATCCTCTCGTTTTAATTTGAATTCCTCTTAGCCATGACTACTGTTTTCCTATTTTAG
>NW_017728949.1:43845466-43903242 GCF_001723895.1 Crocodylus porosus
TGTAAATCTGACATCTCTTATTAGACCAACTAAATTATTTATTGTTCTAATAAAAGATATGAGATTTGCCCAAAGAACTTTGTCTGACATTTTCCAAAATTTAGCCAAACACAGAATTGTTGGCATCTTTCTAAGTGATCTGCTTATAAGTTATATTTCTTGTACTTATTTTTTATTTTTAAAAGTAAAATGGAATATATAATTTCAGGGGTAAATTCAGCTGGAGTCGTCAAGATTTTGCAATCAGATATAAAGGGAAAAGAAAAAGTAGAATGTTGGGTTTCCCAGATTTGATGCTTTCCCTCTAAACATGAGTATTACATATCCCCTAGAGTATTTAACTATTGTCTGTGGACCTTAATACAGCTTAAAGGATATTGCAAAGTAGACATATATTTCTTTCACCGTTTAAATGCTGAACCAGCTGCCAACTTTGCCAAGTTAGGATGAAGTCCTGGCATGTGCAAAAAAGATGGGATAACATTTGTCTGTGCTTATAAATTGTACGAAATGTCCATAATTTTGCAGTTTGTATTTGTCCATGAAGTTAGCTCAAAGACCAGTTATAAGTTATAAGTGATATCTGATTTCTTCCTGCAGCAGGCTGGCAATCAGCCTGGATCCTGGAGTCTCTTGGGCTATGAATCAAAAAAACAACTGACCACAAAAAACAGTTCGAGATCAAAAGACATATTAGTATTATCCAAACACTATAGAACAAGCTATTTATCTACACAAACAGAGCTAAGGTAGTATTATGAAGTGATAATTTGCAGTATCCACAAACCTTAATATTCTCCCTGAGCCTTCCTAAAGGCACAATAAATAGCTAAAACTTCAGATATTACACAGGTTTCTCTTTATTCATAACTTTACAGTGAATAAAAGTATAGGAGGTGTTTCACCGCAAAAGTAAATGATGAGGTTCAGTACCAAAAAGATTACAATCCGATTTTACAGATATAATGCAACAAAAGAGAAGATAGCATTAAAAGACCCAGAAGTGGGGGTTGGCGGGGGGGGAAAGGGAATGCTGAAGTAGATTAAGAATAAATGATTTACTAGAAGTCACAGAAAAATTTAGTGACAGGACTGGGAATAAAACAAAGTTAGTCCAATTCCCAGTCCTATTTTTATATTATTATCATTCAGATAATATGAAAACTATTTCTGACCTTTTCCAACATGCAAATTAATGAAGCATGTTCCATGAACATTTACAATCCACCTATAAATAGCCTACATTTTAACCACTTCACTCAACATCCTGTTTTATCCGCAGCTCACAGACTGTGTCAGAAAGTCTTTACTGACACTGCATGTGTATGGGAGCTCTGTTAACCACTTCTGCATCACGCATCCATATCCTATTGTTTATACCTGACTTCAGATACAACTTCCCTCCATTTTTTTAGTCTGTTTATTGCTGTGTGGGATCCAAGTCTATAGCAACAAACTAAATTACTTTCTCTCCCATCACCATTCAGTAGATGAGATAACCATCTACGGCAATAAAGAGACTTCCTTCCCCAGCATCTCAGGTTCTTTATGTAAAGGCAGGTTTAGTAACTTGCTTTGGTTTGAAAACATTCCTTTACATTTTTTAAAAATGGTTCCTGCCTAGAGCAGCTAAATATTAATGGATATGAGACTATTCTCATCCCAAGGTGGGCTGTCAATGAATATCCATTTGCTAACATTTGATGATATACATTGGCTCTAGGAAAGAGAGAAAACTAAAACATTTAAGTTGCTGTATATTGTGTTTTTATGTGGACAAGATAGCCCCTCTTGTTTTGGCTATGTGCTTAGTCTCCTCCAAGAGAGAAGGAGTTGCAGATAGCAAAAAAGGAAGCTCTGGTAGAGGGGAGAGAGAGGGAAAATTGTCCTAGTGGCCGGGAACTCCTCTCTCTTCTTTTTCTTCCCCTTTTTCTTTTTTGAGGTTTTAAGGGATTAATACTGGAAAAAACAGTATTTGTTCCCTGGGTTTGCTGGCCAGGATTTAGGGCTGGCAACTTAAAGAGGGTTGGAACCTGGGTGTTTCTAATCCTGCCAGTTTTGGGCCAACTGTAACCTTTAATTAATCTGTTCCTTTGGAGCATTCCTGCAGTTTTCAATTCAGCAGGCCATATAATGTAGCCCAGAAGCGTGGGGTGCATGAATGCTGTCTGGAGCTGCAGTCACTCCCCGCACACATGTATAGCCTCACTCTGGGAGCAAAGATTACCACACCATTATCCCTGCAAGAACACCGAGGTGCCCCTTGCACTGCCAAAGAACCCGCGCTCTCAAGCAGGCTCCCCTGCTGCAGCGGAAGCTATAGACCATGGCATGTAGTTAGTAGCATTTCACATTGCATTTGGTTTTTTTCCTGTTTTCTGTATTAAATCTGTTTTTTGGTTACAGTGCTTGTGAGGAAGGTTTTTTTGTTTATTTGGAACACCTTAGTAATTAATTTAGTGTTCCCAGATTTCTGGGTGGAGGCACGAGCCACGGACTCACTGATATCATTGAACGATGATATCTAAAATCCAGTGTTCTATTCTATTGACTTACTTCATAGACAGTAGCTGACATCTATTCAAAAAAATTGAATACCCACCCCTAGGTCCAAAAAATCTAAAGTGAAAACATTATATGAGTATTGTTGTAACAAAGGTAGTAATGAAAGGTATATTGTTGGAAAGATGTTCCAAAGCCCTGGGACTTGTGTTAAGCTTCTGCTCTCTTGAAATCTAGATATATTCCAAAAAGCAGAATGCAAGATGGTCACAACTGCCACGGTGAAGACCAAGTGTCTCCTTATGGGCTTTGGGATTTCTTGTAAGCTTAGAACAAACCCTGAAGTGCACCAGTTGCAGAGCTCCAAAATAACAGATTATTTTTGGCTTGGTCCATTTAGAAGACAGGCCTCAGTATCGTTTTCTAATTTTTGCTCCTGAATTAATTTGCTGTTTCAACAGCGATAGAATGGGCTGCAACATCTAGCCTGGATCTGAAAGATACACTACTCTGAGACTAGTAATTTATTTAAGAGGAATGGTCTAAGTATCCTGGATAACTGGAGATGAAGGATAGACCTTATATTAGTTAATAATATTTTATTTTCCAAGGAGAACAATGGGTAGGGCATAACTACAAAAGTATGTCTACACAGAAACTTAAGGTGCGACTACAGCTCATGTAGGCATAACCTAACTGTCTTGTTTTACGTTTTAAACTAGGTGTCTTGGTACTGATAACTGGTAACTGTGGGCGTGAAGACGAAATGGGAGCCCTAAATTGAAGTGGTGGATTTTAAAAAACACCGCTTCAGTTTAGGGCCAATTAAACCATGTTGTGCACACACCCCACTGATGTAACTGCCTCTCCAGCACGGAGCAGAGAGTTGCTGGTGGGTGCAGCAGTCCCTGGACTGCCATGGTGTGTGTGTGGGGGGGTGCTCCCTCTGTGGTAGTGGTGCCCCCTCCCCCCCATTGGCAGCACTTGCCCTCAGGCACTTGACTTAGGTGGTCCCAGGGGGCACCACAGCTGCAGAAGGAAGCACTGAGCTCCCATGCAGCTTAGGCAGGAAAGCAGACTCCAGGGGAGGGGAAAAAAAAGATCAGACTTGCTGCTTTTCTTGGGCAGAGCTGCTTTCCCAGGCTGCTGCCAGGCTACCTACAGGGCTTCCTGCAGAGCCTTGGAGCTGCACAGAGCCCAGTGCTTCGCTCCATGGCTGTAAGGGCAGCAAACTAAAACTCCTCAGAGAGGTTTTAGTTTGCTGCGCCCTAAGTCATTTAAGGCGCATAACCCTGCCAAACTTCCTACAGCGGCTGGAATTAATGTTCAATACGCTGCCAAAGTGTGCAAACACTGACACCATTAAGGTGGTACAAAAACATTTAGCTTGCTTTAAAGTGTCAGGCACACATGCCCCTTGTTTCATCTACACATGGCCTGTGGCAAAATAAAGCTCCTCATAGACTAACAATTTTAAAGTCAACTCTGCTATGTCTCTACAAACTTCAGTCCCATAAGGCATTTAATACACATACCTTTGTCTGCTCTGACACGCCGGAAATCCAGTGTGGCGGAGCAGACTTGATTAATCAAGTCTGCGGAGCACACAAGCTGATGTACCCGACACTGCATTGCGTACATTTGTATAAATGGTGAAATGAACACCAGTGCACAGAAAACGGTGGCAGTGCATTTTTAAACTAAAACACCTTTGATGTGTTTTAGTTCAAAAGCACACTGCTGCCATTTTCCCAGTGCTGATGCACATTTCCCCATTTATACAAATGCACATGCTGCAGAGCCAGGCACTTTTAAAGGTGCCCAGTACTGAAGCACACACATATATACAAATGCTCATAGTGCAGTATAGACATACCTTAAGGACCTTGTTAGACCTTATGCTGGAAGCCAAGCAAATGTTAATCGGCTTAGTGTTGTTCAGTTTAGTGGAGCAGTCACACTGTAAGGAGAAAAATATGCTCTGACTGTCCTTCACCTGCACAGCTGTGACTTACCACTAGAGGCTTGGTGAGCAGAAACAGGACTAGAAGCAGGAAGGGCCTGCGTGGCTGAGAGCAGACCCACCACTATGTCCAATTCAGCGAAATCAGAGAGACCTGCAGAAGCAACTTCCCTGGGACTCTCTGGTCTCACTGAAATTTCATGCTGAGAGCAGAGCCTGGCAGCTCTGATCCCAATGTGGAGCTCCTGTGCCAGTTTCAGCAAGAGCAGAGCCCCAAGAGGCCTGATCCTGTTTTCTCCAGAGCTCAGGTGGTCCTTGCCCACAAGAGGCAACCACCAGGTGCTACAGGGGAAGGAGAATTGGGCCCATGGGAAGTCAGGCGGTGCCCTGCTGGTGGGATTTGGGATGGTGGCCGTTGTCTGAGCTCCAGAGAAAAAAGGATTGGGCCCCACAGACTTCAGAGCATTCTGGGATACTGAAGGACTTCAACTTGGGTGGAATAGCTGTGGAAAGTGTTCAGGAACAAAATTAGGCAGATTGGAGATAATCCTGCTCTAGTGTGGCATAAGTCTATGCCAAATATCAAGTGCTTTAAGCCACTTAAAAGGTATTAACATGCAGCTACTCCAGGGGTTAAGAGCTCCAGAAGCAACTAAATTTACTGCATAACAAGGCCTTAAGACTTAGCACTGTTTTCACTACTGTGGCAAATACTGCCTGGTGTGGAGGGTATTCCTGCACCCCTCACAGCTGGCACCTGGGGCAGGTGCCTGCTTACACCACCCCAGTTACATTATTGGATAATATTCCTAAGCCAGTGCTATTAGGGTTTTCAGCTTCCAGCATTATCATGTTACTGTAGGCTTATCTGGTTTCACAAAATAAACAAGGTTTGGCTACTTCATCGCTTGAATGAAAGAGCACTACAGAATACAGAGGTGCTGAATTAGTGACAAACAAAGTATGACCCTGGTGAGCTCTGCCAGGCTGAAAGTCTTTCAAGTGAATTATAAAATAGAAGCCTTTTGATCACTTGTTCTCATTAATGATACCATCACTTTTCCCCCAGAAGTGGTGTTAACCCCAGCATCCTCATGAACATCACATTACTTATTTTCAGTTTGCCATGGCACTTTTAGTGGAAAATATTATCTTTCTTTTAGAGTGTTGCTAGGCATTCTCAAAAAGATTGAAAGTAGCGGTGAATGAAATTATTTTATATAGAGAAAAAAACATTCACATATTTGAGAGAGAGAGTGCACACAACTGATGGCACTTTTAAAAACTTTTCTTACTATGCAAGTGAGGTGGGAAATTTACTTACAAAGGGTGAAGCTACAGTATGATGACTTCTACAAATCAACACAAATGAATGCTAATAAATTTATGCAAAAGGATACCATCACATGCTCTCCTAATGCCATAGTCAGTACTGAAAACTATTTTTAAAATATGTCAGAAAGTTATATAGCTTTTCATTGATGCTACTTTCATATCCCTTTTCTGTAAAGCCAGGTCCTTAATTACATTTTGTACTACTTCACAACTGAATATTGTACAACATGGATCTTAGCTTGGTATGTGGAAATTCCATAATTGAGGGATGATGAATAGAGGGTTATTTCATTTAAAACAATAGCTTTGTGAAGATGCTCAAGGCTTTGGAGTGTTCAGCTAAGTACTGAAAGAGGATGAATGAGGGTGCAGATGATATGTAGTAAGATTCGAAAGTCTCTCTGAGGGGCCTTGGCGAAGCTGTGACAGAGTGGGAGAGGGGCTGGTTGGACAAAGAAATTGAAATGGTAGGAATGCAGGTTGAGATTCAATAGACAGGGAAACAGAGTGAGCCAGTTAGATCATAGGCACAGGACTGGGAGGGGCAAGGAACAAACTCTATTACTTTGAGGTTGTAAACATCAATTATTAGCTGCAATTACAGTGTAAAAACAGCCCCTGTACATTTGAGTTCTGAACATCAGTGGGCATTTTTACACATGCATGCATCACAGCACCAGGTGCTTTGAAAACCGCCCGGTGCTGTGATGCATACAATTGTATAAGTGGTGAAATGCACGTCAGCGCTGAGAAAATGGTGGCAGCGCATTTTTGAACTAAAACACATAGGAGGGGCTTTAGTTCAAAAACACACCACTGCCATTTTCTGCACACTCACATGCATTTTGCTGCTTATACAACTGCACATGGCACAGTGCTATTTGCCTCAGCTCATGTGCAGATTAATCGAGTCTGCTCCAAAGTGGCGGATCTCCGGCATGTCACTGGGAAAAAGTATGTGTATAAATGCCTATTATATCTATATCTGAGGCTACTCGAACTCTGGCTTTAGTTTCTAATGATGACAATGTGAATATTGGCTTTGCCTGGGGGGTTTCTGTCTGGGAGTGTGTTGGGAGAAGGACATAGAGAACAGATAAGGTGTTTGGAGAAGAGGGGAGTCTGGGACTGTCCAGACAAGAAGACTTGGAGCTAGTAGGTGCAGTGAGGACACAGCATGCAGATCCTGTAAGGAGAATGGATGTAGTGGGAGAATTAGATCTTGCTGGGAAAAGAGAATGAGGCAAGGGGCCTGGGAGAAACTATGAGGAGCCTAGGGAATAAGGTGGGAGATGGATCAGAGAAGGATATAGGAGGTAGGGCTGTGTAAAGTTTTGGTCCCCAGTTTGATTCGGCGGAGATTCAGCCTGATTCAGTAGCTGAATCTCTGAATCTGAATTGAATCAGAGGACCCTTTAATCTCTCCGAATCAAATTGGGACCCTCCGAACTGATTCAGAGAAATTCGGAACGATTCAGAGATTTGGACATTTTTTTCTATATACCTCTAGGTAGTAGGGGCTCATGAACACTGCAATGGTGGGGCAGATGGAGTGTCTCACAGAAGCATGGGGGGCTCCCCAGCGTGCTTGGCAGCTGACCCAGAAGTGGACCAGAAGTACTTCTGGTCCACATCTGGGTCTGCTGGGGAGTGTACTGCCCCCCCCCCCTCCGGCTTGGCAACTGGTGCCTCCTGGATTTGGGGAGGGCATCCAGGGTCCCCCTGTGGCCGACTGCCAAACTGTGAGGCCATGGGGGCCCCCACCGCATGGTCCCCTGTGCAGACCTGGAAGCGGACCCCCTGCGCTCCATCCGCCCCAGCTTCACAGTGATCATGAGCCGCTCCTGCTACCTCAAGGTATGTAGAAAAAGCTTTTAAAGCTGTGTCTGTGTCCAAATCTCTGATTATTCAAATCAGCATTGAATCTTCAGATTCAGATTCAGCCAAATCAAATCAGGGACAGTGATCTGAATCAACGAATTGAATCACTGTCCCTGATTTGGGCCAAATCAAATAGGGCCCACTTTGCACACCCCTAATAAGAGAAGGGGTACTGGGACTGGCTGGGTGAAGAGACTGGGATTCACTGTGGAGAAAGAAAAAAGATCTAGAGTCATAGGGGAAATTAGGACCAGACAGTGAACCCAGTGGGATATTAGGACTGGGATAATATGCCTGCAATTTAACACTGAGTAGAGTATTAGTGACAATAGCAGGACAGGGAAAGAGTTAGATTTTGCCAGATAAGCACAGGTGCATTTCTGGTCAGTAAGTTCCTCTGCTTCAGTCTTGAAGGGCAATGCGTATGCTGTACTATATCTCTAGGTGCTGTACCCTGCTTTCCTTCCTCCACAGTATTGTCAGCTTCCAGCTCCATGTGGTGGCATGGAGCAGGGTTGCCAACTATCCATAAATTTCCAACAGTCTGTAAAAAAATAGCTTAAAATGTCTGTCCACAGAGTCATAAATTCAAAATTTAAGCCAGCCATAAAATGCAGAAACATTGAGTTAATTTCAAGATCCATGTAATAATGAAGCTAAATACAAGCATTGATACTAGACAGAGGCTAGGTATAGACATTCAAAAAGCCTGAGCCAGAATCAATCTAAGTTACGTGGTTTTTTGTAAGCAGTGTAGTTTAGATTGGTAGTGAATAGAACACACATTCACCCCTTAGTGTAAATGGAAGGGGCCCAAAATCTTAGACCAGGTTCTGCTATTTTTAAACCAGTCTGTGTGCACTGAACTTCTGTTCTGTTTTGGGTATAGACCAGATTTCAATCATTTGTACCAGTAGAAGTGTAATGTTTGTACCAGAGAGAGCAGAGAATCACCACCAGGTGTTTAAGCAGAAGCCAGCCCCCTTACAGAGGTGTGTCCATGGCTTGCACATCCCAATGTAGCTCAGCTCTTCCTGAATGAACCGAACAAACAAGCTGCCCTACCATGAAACAGAACCCTCCTGTGCTGACACACACTACTGGGGCCCATACTCCCTGGGACACTTCCTGATGGACACTCTTTCACCTGCATCCAAGTGCAGAGGGACCTGTGAGGAGGGGCAGCAGGGTAGGGTTAGCTGCCCCAACATGTGGCCTCTGTCCCCTGGATGGCACTGGTCTGGAGGTGGACCAGTGGACCAAATTTACTGTGCAATAAGCTCCTAAGTGTTGGGAATGGTACTGCTAGACTCTGCAGAAGAACTACAGAGTTTTAATACTTGACCAGCAAAACTATTGGTGGCCTAAGAGCCTACCAGAGAGACATATAGAGGAATTAATAATACCTGTGCCATACAGTCTATACACACACACACACACAAATGCATACGTAAGTGTATGCTTATAAATGTGATCAAATAAAAATGGATTGTGTCTACATATCTATGCCTATGTAAATTATATATTTATATTGTTGCAACATAAAGAAATACATTATACTATATAAATTATCTATATTTAAAATTAATTTATACAGGGAGAGTATCAATTTTAATCAATTCAAGTATTCGATATTACAGGTATTATATAGGGGTATACTTGCATATACTTACAGACTCCATTTTAATTTAATTTGGTTATACTACGGTTCAATCTCTAATCATGTCTATTAAATGTATACTGTCTATATGGTTGCATATGAATAAACGCAGCCCATTTTTATGAGAGGGATTGTTCTACAAGAGAGAGAAAGAGTCCTGCCCAGCATAAGCACTGATTTTTATTTTTACTGGGGTAGGCCTATGATGATGCCCAGAGCAGAGCAGAGCTGAGCAGAGCCTGTCGGGGGCAGGGGGTGGATATAAGCGGCCTGCTACAGGTTCCCTGCCCTGCAGCCCTGCACCTGGGAGCCCATACCAGCCATGCTGCCATGACAAAGCAACCCCTGGCCACCTGGTGGCAGCAGGGGGAACAACTTTGCATTGCCACTGCTGCTGGCACCCCTGCTTCTGCCAGGCAGGCAAAGCGCAGCTGGCATAGGGCTCCTGGAAGGTTGGTAGCAAGGCAGGGAGCCTCAAGCCCACATCAGGAAGCCTGCATCTGCCCCCAACTTGTGCATGACTCTGAGGGGGCATGTGCCTCTCCATCTCCCATCTCCAGCAGTGCGCACAGCAACAGGGAGATGACCCCGACTCCTGCCCCCTGGACAAGCTGATCATGGCTCTGTCCCACTCTGCACCCCAGCTGTGGGCCCCAGGCACTGCCCTGGCTGGGCAGTGACTGCAAGCCCAGGTTCTGATACACCCCTCCCTCACCATGGGGTCCTCAGTCTGCCCACTCCCCCATAGAATTACCTGCAGGCAGCTGAAGGAGCTGCTCTCCATCGCTGTCTGGGGCTGTATTCCTGGCCATGTGAATGTGTGCATGTGCACACATAGATGTAGCACCCCCTGCGTCCCTTTCCCCGCATTCCCTTGCAGGCTGGAACTCTGTCAGTTTGCAAGCGGAAACCCACCATTTCCTGCGTTTTCCACTGTGAATGGAAAACCCAGATCCTTATATGATACTGGGAATCCAGGACAAATGCTGTCCTGGAGTCATGCAGCCAGAACTAGGACTAGATTCTCCTGTCCTGCCCAATTAGAGATGCATAGTCACCCTATGCCTCTTCCTGAGGGGTGCCAGGGCCCTCAGGCCCCCCAGGTACTTAGAACCAATGCTGCCCAAGGTATTTATGGGGATAAGTGTTGCCAACCCAAGAACAATATTTTTAATGAAAGTTTTTTACTGACAACCAAACTTACTTTCTTCCTTTTTTTTTTTACCATGTTTAATGTTAAACCCCTAAATTTGACCCCAGTCCTTCTAACTGGAACTTGACAGAAGGGCAGGGAGTTATATTTATTATATTTACATTATGTAAAGACTATATCAGTAAAAAAAGTGTCAGTAAAATATTTTATTGTCAGTAACAAGTCTGCAGATTGTCAATAAAAAAATATTTTTGGTTGGCAACCCTGGCACAGAGAAAGTCATAGACATGATTTTGACTCTCTTGTGGAAACAGATACCCTTGGGCAGTAGGAAGAAGCAGTTTTTGAGTTTCATGAAGCCCAAGTACAAAATGGTTACTAGATTTTCTGCAGGGTGCACAAAGATCCTAGAAAATATTTCTGCTGCTTTCCTACACTATCTCACACTGAACTACAACTAAAGATAATTTGATCCATAGGGTTTTATGTGGTAACAGAGCAACTGTTATAGAGTGAGCCTGTTGCATTTCATTCCTTGGCCTAGAAGAGGGAGTAATATAATATTTCCCATTATAACATTCAGAAAGACACATTCACCTTGAAACTGCACTTCTACCTATTGCTGTATTTTAGCTTGTACATATACATTTTGGCTTTTAGATTTTAAGCAGCAAATTCTTAAAGTATATACATTTTTATGACATGAATCATGACATTTAATTTTCTTCATCAACATTAGTAGGTATTTGTTTATAATAATGGGCCAGAGCTTATCTAGTACTAGACAAATTTTATATTACAAAATGATTGCTGAGCTTAGGAAGGTGTATTCATTTGCATTTAAATTCTCTTTCAAAGCAGTGAAATTCTGCCACCCTCTGGACGGTAATCAAACCGAGACATTTCTTACAGGCAGCCTCAAAGGATACTGGAAAAATACCGTCTGCTGATAAATAGTCATTGCTTTTTATTAAACACATTTTTTAAGTTTAAGTTTTAGGCTGCATAAATGTTAATAGTTGTTATTAAACCACAAATAAAACAATCATTCTACAGCTACCTCACTAGTGATATCTAATCAAGCCCTTCAAAAGGCTTAAATTGTTCAATTCTTAATCTTTCTTAGCAGTCACTTTACTGTTTACATTTATGTGTGCTACCAACTTATGAATTTCTGTCTCCTTGGTTTAAAAGGCTTATTTGCCAATCAATGAAGAGTCCTACACTGTTAGCAGTGTTAATGATGAATCCACTCAATTAATATGTATAAAAACATAATTCAATGGCAAAGAGAAAGAGAGAGATTTGTGTTTTGGTTGAACAAAATTAGCTATAAAGGCATGATTAGGGAAACTTATTTCTTGCCACTCTCCATTCATTTAGCAAGCAGCACTTAATACAAATGAAATTCACAATGAATGCATTTATGTGATCATTTGAAATAGTAAAGGTCTGAAAATTAAGAATTTTAAATTGTGTTTCCAGGACTAGTTAAAAGCCACAGAACAGTGAATTGCACAGTACCTTGTTTTGGTTATGGAGCCTAACTGTTGTTGTGCTTGGATGAGATCAGCCAGCTGTTTTTGCAAAGACATATCCTTACCATGGGCTTGTTTAATAAACGGGTGCTCTAAAAGGTGGGTGACTGAAGGACGGTTTTCAAAATCCTTAATAAGACACCTGTGAAGCACAGCAAAAGTGTTATGCATACAGTAAATGTTTTAGTTATAAAATCATTTCCTTTTAACTGAACATTACACTTGGCATATTGTTTGGCAGGTACTGTGATGTGGAGCAGGTTCCCCCACCAATGAATTGGGCTTACTAAATGTACAAAGGGACCACATTTTACTATTCATTTGCATTGGAATAAGTCTAGAATAACATTATATAATTCAGTGGAGTTCCTCCACATTTATATTAATGTAACTGAACAGAACCTGGGTCAACAAATATATTTCACTTTTGCAAAAAGACAAATGGTATACGTTTAAGATATAATTTTAATAATGACTGAAGTATCCACGAAAACTATTTTTTATCTAAGAGCTATGAGCATATTCCTGTAGTTCTTCCTAGTTCCTTACATATATCCCAATGGGCATTTTAATTGATAAAGTGCGTAGGATTTAACCTGTTAAAATAAGTCAGCCATCATGAATCAAAACAATTTGATTTTTTTTAATAGACAAGTAATATTTCAAGGGGCTATCATACTGAGTTTCTAGGTGCTAATATAAGAACTTGAGTAAATCAGCAAATCTACTTGATTTAGATTAGAAAATAAAAAAGAAGAAGAAGAAGAAGAGAGAGACAGATTTCACTGCAAACCCAGATGTAAAAGTTCAGTGTCACAGAAGGGGGAGCAGATGATTTAGGAATAAGCTGACAGATCCCGTTCAATTAGCACATAATAAGATTTAACTAGCAAATACAATAACAAATAAAGATCTAAGCATCTAGGAAGACATGATTAAGAGTATAATTCAATTCCATTAAAGCTGGAATGCTATGGTCCAAATAGAAAATTGCTGTTAAAACACTGGACTTTTTCACAAGTGTCCTTTAATTCCTCTGTCCATTAATTTATTCTATTTGCCTTATATCAATATGATACAGATGTCATTTGCATATCAGAACAAGAAAAATTGCAACTCAGTATAAATGACTATCCAGCATCTAGCCATCAGTTTCATGAATTTGATGTAAACTCAGTCCGAGGTGGGTTCTTCTGAAGAGATGTTTTCAAATTAAAATGTTTTATACTTAGCTTTGTATTATTTGATATTTATGAAGCAGTTACTTCATATATACAGTTAAAGAAGATTTTACTTGGAAAACTTGACCAGGATATACCTTTACACAAAAAGAACAGTGATCCTAATACTTTTTACAGTACTTGACACTCTATCAATTGCAAACTTTAGATTTTAAATTATACCTAAAATATAGTACATTTTAATGAATTCTGACATGACAAAACACACTAGAAGTTTATTAAAGCTCAGCCTCACCTTGAATATTTTACTGGAGTCTAAAGCCAGGCTCCTAAAATAATCCTGTCTTTCAAAATAAAGTTAATAGCTGTGGTCCTTAAAAACCATTTCATAGACCCTTCTTGCTGACCTATCATCCAATCCAGAAAAGACAGTCTGTAAAATGTTCTTCCAATTTTGCATCTGGTTTAAAGAACATTGCTATCTGTTACAACTGGAGCTTCCTGCTAGAAAAAAACTCAACCAACAAAACCTACATTATCTCTATTTTTCTGACTGCATGGTTATAAATAACAGTTCTGCCCTCCCATGAAAAGAATCCATCATTTGGCTTTACAGGTTCTCAGGTTGGTGGGGGGGAGGGAGTTGGCTGCTTTGTTTCTTGTTCTTCAGGATGTTTAAAAGTCAATGTACCCATATTGCGCAGGTCATCCTTTGCTTAAATTTATGCCCTTCTCTATAGAAACAGATAATGAGTATATGTATGACTATATTTATAAGGAGAGATATCACTAAACACTATTAATTATGAGAGAAAAAAACAAAATTACCAAATATACAAAATCATGTATTGTTTAGTTAATAAAATTAGTGATTTAGGTGTCTAAAATGGGGATATAAAAATTTATAGTGAACACATATTTGACTTCTACCACTTTAGTAGTATGATGCAATATGATACAATATGGTATGATAGCATACATGATAAATGGCACAATGTACCTCATCCATGGTATAATGAAATAAAGCATGTTTGTGAATTTGTGTAGAGTATATACATATATATTTATTTATACATACATACATACATAAACTAATAGACAAGAAATTGTATTTTGATATAACTAATAATATCATATGCAAAGACAACATCCAAATGTTCTTAAGAAAGTAAAAAAAATAAAGATTAGTACAAAACTTGTTCAAGAAATTACAGAGTTCCACATAGAAAACAAAGTACTGTTAAAAGTACAAATAATGTGGAATCATTTCAACTTGCACTATTGAAGACATTAGGACAAATTTTATTCTCAGTTACACCTGGAGAGTCTGCAGAAACCTTATGGACTATACCCAGAACCTCTACTAGGAGTATTTAGATACTAAGGTAGCCAATGGCTAAAACATCCAGCAGTTCATACTCCTACATGTAGTATATTACAAAATTACCTACTTAATTACAAAATCATTACTGCAGTTTTGTCAAGAAAACAATAATAAATATAACAGAAATACAGTAAAAAATATTGGAAGCCAGTTTTGTTCTCATTTTTTTTTCTGGAGTTCAAGTAAATAACATATAGTGAGCCCTTCTGGACATAAAAGTTGCCATGATGGAATCGCACTGAGGCCAATTCTCAGTGGTGAGACCTGAAAGTCATAGCAGGAATGCCAGACACGTTTTGGTGATGCCAATTCATCCTCATAAACATCCACTTCCTAAAGAATATTTTTCTAAAATAAATGCAGGTGAAATTGTAGCCCTACCAAAATCAAGGGGAGGTTTGAAATCCTTCTACTCAGACCACAATTTTATTGTTCATGTTCAAGGCCCAATCTTAGACAAGACTTAGCCTGAAGCCCCAGGATCCCCTTAATTTCTGACACACAAGAGACAGAGCTATTGTCAGCACCTCCTAGAGGCTGATCTGCAAAAGGTCCCCTGTAGGAAGTTATCCAGAATGACAGCTGAAGCAGTACAAACATAGGATAATCAAGGACATATTTTTGCTTTCTCATAAGCTTTGCCCTTGTTTTCCAAAGTCAGTAGGACTTACCTACTAGAACAATGGTGCTCAACCTTTTTAGCCAACGGGCCAGATGAAAATTGCCTGATTCCTCTGTGGGCCAAATCCAGTGGGGGCCCATCCAGCTGTGTAGTGGGGGAGAGGGGCAGCCTGGCCCGAATCCAGCTGCACGGTGAAAGAGGGCTTGGGCCAGCCAGCCCCAATATGGCCCTGCAGGGGGGAAGAGGGCATGGTCCAGCACTGCTGAAGGAAGGGGGCATTGCCTGGCACTGTGAGCAGAAGAGGGGGGACATAACCCAGCGGGCATAGCCCAGGCCCAACCCAACAGACGGGAGAGAAGGAAGTGTGACCTGGCTCCGACATGGCAACCAAAGCCTGCTGCAGTACAAAGGGCATTGGTAGAGAAAAAATGAAAGGACAACATTTGGGGGACATTGGGGGAAATTTTAGGGGAACAGCTATGAGAAAAGGTCATAATGTAAAGTGATTGGGGAAGGTCATAACACTTACAGGCTTAAAATAAATATCTACATTTAGTATGAATTCTTGAGAGTGAAATCTTTTCTCCCTCTCCTTTTTCTGTTTGTTGCTTATTTAAAATGTAAGCATCTTAAAATTGGAATTTATGGCATTGTAGGCCACAAGTTTTGTAAAGAAATGAAGTTGAAGCTTGTGCAAAGATGGGGGTTTCCTGGGAGTCCTTGTTGGGGGGGAGGGGGTTATAAGAGAGATCAAATGTAAGCAGCTGGTGTTCTTGCTAACCTATATGGAAGCAGCTTCCTAAAAGATTAAGATAGTTGCCTTCTTGTTAATTTTTTAATATTCAATACAAATTCAATTTAATTTAGCATGCTTTGCATATTTTGGCACTATATTAATATTTATACAGCAACAGGAGGCTCAAAAGAAAGAAAGTTATTAATTGATTTGGTCCTTTGTTCCAGTGCTGGGCTGTTACCCAGAGTGAAAAAAAACTGAAACCAATAGTAGCTGTAATTATTAACCTTCTATGCAGCATCCTGTTCAACTTTGTAACTTATATAGAAGTTCTGCATGCTGTTTATCCATATGCCTCATTCATTCTCTACTAACCCTCAAATGCTCTCAGTCATAGGCATTGTAATAAATTTGTATCTAGGATTTCGCCTGAATTACAAATAAAGCTACACCAACTCATAGCAGAATAGAGCTGATGAGTCAGTTGATCAGTCTAGAAGTGTCCACGGATCCTTGTCCTAAATAAAAGGAAAAATTCAGCAAGTCAGCAAGAAGATGGATTATTTTTCATTATCTTTCACCACCCAAAAAGAGGTATAGACCTATTTCAAACGTGGGGTCTCCAAGGTACCTCTGAGATTCATCTTGCATGATACAGCTAAACTCTGTCAGGGTTGCAAAGTGGTTTCAATATATTGGTTTCTTCTCTGTGTATTCAGTTCACAGTCAATCGATCTTTTCTACAGAGCAGAATGAGAGCTTTTGGCATCAATGAGTGCTTTGTTCTCTTTGTATGATGTAGAATTGGTTAGTTAAACAGCTTAAAAGAAAGGGGCATTTTCATATGTCAACTAGACATGCAGATTTTTGTAAAATTGTTGTACCCTCAGAGTGAAATATTTGGAGTTTTTGGACAAAAAAATAGGACTTTACTACTTGGCAGTCCCAGGAACATGTACTCTTCCAGTATCTCCTCTACTTTAGAATAATGACTGCAGTATGTATATGCATGCTGCACATGAACTGTGGTTACTGCTAATGTATGTGTTACATGTTCCTTAGCTATTATTAGCTCTAAAACAACAGTTCTTGGGACTCCTCCTCTGTGTTTAGTGGAAGAGGAAGTGACAGACTGCCAGAGTCACTCCCAACATTTAATAATGTAGTTGTTTCTTAAGCTGGCAGCCAGCACTGACACTATCTTTTTCTTCAAAAGAATTTTATTAAATGTCTAGTACCTAAGTCTGCCTGACCAGAGCAGCAGGAGAGGCTACTGAAGTGACTATATACTCCTGTGCTCCTGTGAAGAATATGTGACAGCAGAATCCCATTTCCTCATTGGGGAGTTACCCCTTCTTATTGAGTTAAAGCTTGTGTGAAGCTGAGCAATCTTGTAGATAAGAAACAGTAATCTCCTCTGAAATTCACTGTGAGACAGTGGAAAAGCATGTGGAAAAATGAAGAGTAAAGGCTGCTTGAGTGCAAGGATTCCAAACCTAACCTATGTATTCATACCATTAGGGGTACTTCAGGCCACTGTGACTGGGACCCTAAACATCACTTGACTGTCCAAATTCTATCTTCATTTTCACACACCACATTTTGCGGCAAACAAACTACATTCAACACTTCAGCGTGTTTGAAAGCCTTCGGGAAAATCTGGCAATATCCAGGAAAAATCAAGCAGAAGCAGTAGCACACATGCCTTTGATATCCACAAACATTTACATTTAAAAGATGAATATCTACCACTTTTTTGGCTAAAATCCTAGACTTCTTAACTGACAGTGGCAGTCTTGCAAAGTCTTGCACTGTTCATGTACTTTGGTTGTGCTAACATTCTCACAAGCTGCTTCCCAAAACGCTTTCTTTTTCATGTTTTTTAAAAGACAGTAGATCAAAGGCAGCAGTGGGTCAACCACAGCACTGCCTATCTTATTGCTTGGTGCAAGTCAAAATATGTATTGCATTACTGAAAAGATGTTTGAAAAGTTCTAGTCACAAAAAGAACTACTTCTGAGATAAGAAAAAGATTTAAAGTAAAATATCTACTGATATCCAATGGACCATTTAGTTAGAGCCAATTTAGATATTACTTATAGTAACTATGTTCCAACAAACATCCACAGTACTCTAAATGCAAGTAAAAACAATAAGCCTATGGCCTCTGCAAATTAATTCAATTTGTTTGGCCCATGGAACTTCTAAATGAAAATCCAGGCAATGAGACTCATATTTTGCATTGTACAAATTGGTTAGAAAATCTATTACAAGACATGTTCCATGTAAGGTATGCTGAAATTATAGTCATATTTGGTCTGTGTGGCTATAGAATAACAAGAGGGATAAATAAGTAGAGGTTGAAAAGGAAACAAACATTATACATATTGGCCTTGATGAAAGTCAATCCATTATCTAATTTGAAATTCTAGTACCTTCCATCATGCTTTCTTAGCTGAAAATTAATTCTCAGAATTCATTAGTGTCACTACATTAAACATAGGTTGCATCCATTTGCTGCAATCTCACAGCCAGGCTCCCAAGCACCATTTCCATTCTGCCACAATTACAGGCAAAGATGAAGCATTTATTAGCAAGGAACAAGAACAGACACCCACACGCAGGCCTGTCTGAGACAGCCTCTAAAAATTCACTGGCTGCTTGCATGTGGACGATAACATTGTTGGAATTGCTGTGTCTCAACAATGTAAACTGCCATTTTGCAAGTAGCAAATCAGATGACTGAAAGGGGGAGCTATTTATCAGCATTTGTGAACACATTTACTAATGAATAAATTGAATGAAATAGATTTTATAAGAACAGCTATGATGATCTGAATATTTTGCAAACTCAGAAACAGAAAACAGTTCCTTGTGCCACTTATTCTTGCTAAAGCTGATTAGACCAGCATTAGTGTTTCTTTTAGAAATTCTTCTTCACCAGAGCAATTACAATCCCCACAATTTAAAAAAAATGTAGCATCTCTGTCCCTCGTAACTTGTGTTAGGATAATCCTTAAGTATATTACATTTTTGTCCAGCATTTCACTTTTTAAAATTTATTTTTAGAATCCCACATTTCTTACATTTTATCCCCTATTAATGATGATGACTTCCTAATCATGTCTTACCACACAGCCCAAATATCAAACCAAAAGTGTAGTCACTATTCATTGGAGAGGCACATAGGGTTTTATGACTCTATGCATAGGGTGAATAGATGTAACTTACAGTATCATTAACAGGCATTATGACCCTATAAATGAAATAATATACCCCCAAGAGCATTTTAATCTCAAATTGCTATTTTTTTCAAATATACAAAAGTGGTCTTATAACTTCCAGCAGGGGGAGCTTTAATTAGATTCAGTGATTGACAAAGAAAGATCAAAAGTAAGATTTCCAAAAGCAGAAGTTTAACTAGGGGTATGTGAACAGGGCACCAGTTCCAGGTCCTGACTTGGAGAGAGCAAGAATTGCAATAGTCACTGCTGCTCGCCTCCCTTTTGCTGTTGTGGCCACCCAGGGCACAACACTTCCGAGTTTTCTCTGTCCACAAGAGATCATGCAGCATATGGATATTTCCAACAATGAAATGCACCAGAAAAGGAATAGTAACTAAATCTGTAGCAGGATGGGGAGAATTGTGAAACCATTACACAACCAGCCATAAGAGATTTTCACCCTTTTAGTTCCCATAGCTTTCTGAGGCTACTTAAGAAAAAACGGTAGAGCAGAAGTTGCTTTTAAAGGCAACGTTGTCAGGCATAACTAACTGAGCAGCTTGGTGCCCTAGGTGGTGGCAGTGCATGGGGCAGCAGCTGCAGCTGGGCTGCCAGCAGCAGTGATCAGACCAGCATCACAAGGATTGCTATTTTTGTGCTCCCCCCACTAAATCAGCACCCAGGGCTGGTGCCTCAGTCCCACCCCAGTCCAGTTATGCTACTGATTCTTGTAAGGAAATCTACCTGTAATGAACAAAAAAAGGCATGCTGGTTTCCTCCTAGCATCCCTGCAGAGTTTTGCTCCATTTTTTGCAGATACCAAAAGGGATGTGCGAAGTGGGTCCTATTTGATTCAGATTCAGCCCAGATCAGGGACAGTGATTTGATTAGTTGATTCTGATCACTGTCCCTGATTTGATTTGGCCAAATCTGAATCTGAATATTCGATGCTGATTTGGAGAATCAGCAATTCAGGCATAGACACAACTTTAAAAGTTTTTTCTAACATACCTTGAGGTAGCAGCTGTGCCTCATGATCATTGCGATGCTGGGGTGGATGAAGCATGCCACAGGAGTGCGGGGGGGCCCTCCACATGCTTGGTGGCGAACCCAGAAGTAAAATGTGTCCCATCCTGGTAAAATGTGTCCCACCCTGAAGTACTTCCAATCCACTTCTGGGTCTGCTGGGGAGCATGCTGAGGAGCACGCTGGGCACCCCCGCTCACCCTCCAGTTTGGCAATCAGCTGCAGGGGGACTCTGGGTGCCCTCCCCAGACCCAGGAGACACCAGTCGCCAAACCAGGAGGGGTGCCCAGCACACTCCCTGGCGGACCCAGAAGTGGACTGGAAGTGCTTCTGGTCCACTTCCGTGTGTGCTAGGGAGCCCCTGTGCTTCTGTGGGACACCCCATGCACCCCAGCACCTCAGTGTTTATGAGCCCCTGCTACCTAGAGGTATGTAGAAAAAACATTTAAAGCTGTCTTTATGTCCGAATCTCTGAATCTTTCCAAATCTCTCCGAATCAATTCGGAGGGTTCTGATTTGATTCAGAGAGATTAAAGGGTCCTCTGATTTGATTCCAAAGTGGAGATTTGGCCACCAAATCAGGCCAAATCTCCACCAAATCAAATTGGGGACTGAAGCTTCGCACAGCCCTAGTGCCCAAATGTAGATGGCCAGGAACTTGGGCCCTAGTGTTTCCTGAGTTGGGGAGGAGGGGTGCCCTTCAGTGCAAAACAGATTCCACTGAATGTTATCAAAACTTGCTAAATATTTCTAATAAAAACAACCATAAGTTCAGTAGGAACAGTCAAAAAAAATATAGATCCTTTCACCTTTAAATTCCTAAAGCAAATATGACTGGATTTAGCAGGAAATGCAACCAAAAGTCATTACCAGCTGAGGGTTCCTCAGTGGACTATATGGAGTGAATGGATAGCTTCCATGCAGTTCCTACTACACAGACATGTACAGTTTATCCTAACCACGTCACACATGGAATGTTTCCACACATAATGGAATTATGTTCCTTCTTTTTTGAACATCTTAGGCAATCGTGTAACTAGGCCTGAGTGAGAGGAGCACCAGCTCTGGACTCCGGCTATGAGGGGGTGCAAAAATCCCCCCACCAAGAGTCTCTGCCATGCCAAGGGGGAGACTTGCACTGTCCTGCCCAGGCACAGGAGCCAGGCAGCGCAGCAGTGCCCCATGCAGTGAATCTGGGAAGCAGAGAGTAAATGAAACAAACAGAATGGTGCTCCCCATCCTGCAAGATCCTTTCCTACAGCAGACAAAACTATCTTTCCCTCCCCCACACTTTCTCTCTTTTTCTACAGTGGTTGGCATACCCCCTCCATTCAGTCTGGGCACTCAATGAACTTGCTATGCATCTGATATTAGGAGACAGACTACATGTGAGTCGTTTTGTAGAAATCACCTGTTTGGACACTCTTACCAATGATACCAAGGATAAGTGAAAACTAAATGGTGGCAACCTACCCCTCTTCCCTAACAGCTAATCAGTAGCTCTGCTTCCACTGACCTGAAGAGAATGAGTGTCAGCATTTGCCTGGCAGCTGGCATGGGGTAGAGACCCACTCCTTTTGCCCAGTAATGAACTGTTTATACATCCATCCATTGAGAATTATTTAAAGCAGGGGTGCTCAACCTCTGGTCCACAGCCAAGTCAGGTGCATGTAACCATGGCATCTGGTCCACAGGGTTCCCCACAGGTTGGGAAATTTGGGTTGGAAGAGAGGTGGCAAATAATACAGCCACCTTCCCTTGTTGCCAAATTCCCAAATCCTAGGCCCTGCAGCAGGTTGGAGCTGGCCATGCCCCTTTCCCTCTGTGTGGCTGGGTTGGGCTGGGCCACAACCCCTTCCCCCCACATGGCCAGGCCATGTCCCCTTCACCTGTAGGATCATGTTGGGGCTGGGCTATTCCTTCTCCCTGCAGGGCTGAGTCAAGCCTCCTTGTCATGGGGCTGGGTTAGGGCTGTGCCACACCACCTTCCCCCTACTGTGGGGCTGAGCTACCCCCAACCTCCTCTGCATGGCCAGGTGGCTGCCCTGAGCACCAGATCAGGATTATCAGCTGGAACTAGCCTGGGCACTGCCCATCCAGTCCGCCAAGGAAAAACTTGATTACCACTGATTTGAAGCTGGAATGGGCTTCCAAGGGAGGTGGTGCTCTCCTCTACCTTGGGGGTCTTCAAGAGGAGACTGGACTGGCACCTAGCTGGGGTCATCTGACGCTCTTTCCTGCCTACGGGGTCAGACTCGATGACCTACTGAGTCATGAATCTATGAATTGATGAATCTAAGGCAGCTGGATTACTGTAATCACTTTATTTCATGAAGAGAAATATCATCTTGCCATTTCCTTGTGCTCTTCTTCCATGCTTTCTACCTACCTGTTTTCCTCTGTAAACATACTGCATACTGTTTAGAACAGGAACCATCTTGTAATTCTGTGTTTGTACAGCACCTAATGCATTGGGACCCTGCTTTCTAGGCTGTACAAAAGACCTCTTAGCAATACAGTCATTATAATAAATAAATAATGAGTAAGGTGTGTTTTGTGGAAATAAAAGACACTCCATTCTCCACTGCTATCGATCCAGCCATTTTTTATGAGACCTACATCCATATAAAAATAGTTTTGTTTTTTCTTAAGATGAGGTGTCAAAACCCCACTTAGCATTGGCTGACTGATATTTTGCAGCACAGTGCCCCGTGCCTCAGTTCAGAATCTCCACTGACACATTCCAAACCTTTCAGAAAAGAAGAAATTCTTAAAGACAGTTCTGATTCTCATTTATTCCGATTAAGTCAACTATTTCACCAACACTGCAGGGAAGGGAGCAAAACAAATCAGAACCTGGAAATGAAAAGAAAACTGCTTGAGAAAATTTCTGAATGGTTAAAACTTTCTATCCCCTGCTCTCCTTCTCCATATACATGCACAAACACACATACACAGCATCTGCTTCTCTAACTGCCCCTTCTTGTCTCTGTGTTACAGGGAGCTCTGGCAGATGCTGGTCAGTCACATGTAGCAGGCAGGTGGAAGGGAACAGTTGCATCATGAATTACATTTGTAATAATGGTCCAATGATGGGTCTGTTTCTCTGAGGCCTCCCAGCCTCCTCTTCCCAATCCTGCCCATCCCCCACTACTGCAGGTTACTCCCATTTGAAATATGAAAGAAAAACAGTGGCAGCTTTGCCTACAGCATTTCTGCTTTCTGTCCTGATTCAACAGGACATACAGGATATACAGAGTGTTATCTACAGACCTGCATATAGCTGTCCCTTTAGTAAAAAGCACACTCTGTGACTGAAGGTAATAGGTTAAATAGGTCTTGTGCCTCAAATGAGAACAACATGATAAATAACACATTTTACTGTTCTCTCTGCTACAATCAGATATGGGGAGGAAGGACTGAATTTATGACACAACAGTCAATTACCATGTACGTTAATATAAATTCCATTGCACGGAACACATATATATATCTGTATTGATCTGCCTCTTGGTAGAAAATACTATAAATTACTAATCTTGCCTAACAATGAAAGACATACACTAATACTAAAATGTCACTGACACCTGTTTTCTTAATAAATCATCTTTCAGCTGGATTTTTAGCACCAATCATCATGACATCCAATTAAAAATATATATATTTGAAAGCAACAATGAGCTGGGTCACACTGAAATGTCAAAGTAAGGTATAGAAAAGGCTTTACCTGATCTACAACATTTGGGGATGGCCTAACTCTGCTCTCTTTAAAATCTACTGGGATTGTCATTGACAATAGAAGCCAAGTTATAGCACAATAGGATGCTTTGGAAAAATCTCACATAACATCCCTTGTGATTATCATCTGCTATGCAGTAAAGTCAGGACTAACCTTTTCTTCTATTGGGGACAATATCTACTAAATGTCATCAACCTGCCCCACAGAATAATGGCCAGAACTGGCTGGCAAAGCTCTATTATAAAATCGGTTGCTCATTCTACTGATGGACTTCAGTTGCAAGATCGCCTTAAGTCTCAGTTAAGTAGTCCCGAAATGTGTTCACTTTATGACATCCAGTGCCCCAAGTCACCGTGACATGTGTGATTCATGCCAGATAATGCATATAGGACACTAGAGTAGCTGCAAAGAAACCATATTCTGAATGTGAATATGAGTTTTTCATCAGAAGGGAAGGTGCTTCCATAAGTGCTTTTTCCATTTTTCTGGGAAGGCCTCTTTTACCTTTGTCTTCTAGGGGGAAATTCAACAGATGTGAAATTTTAGCTCACGGAGATCAGTCATACTTGCTTAGCAATTAGGAATACACACACAGAACTATACATTATTGTGCCAATTTATAATTAGGAAATATTTCCTAATAGTAAAAGCTCTGCTCCCAATTCTGGAAGAACTACATGCTTATATTTTCTAATTCCTCAGTATTTAAGAACTCTAATCTCTCAATATTTGGCTATTTCCCAGATAGCCCCTATGCTACCTGGGTATCACCAGAATTTAACACTATTCCTCTTATGGGTACAGGCCAAACATGACTCTCTTGCATCTCTGTTGAGATTACCCCAGACTAAAAGGCAGCATGGTATAGTGCAAGGGTAACAAAATGAGCCATTTTTGTGGGCCAGATTCAGACCATGGGACTCCCCTTGGGCCAGATTTAGACACAGCTGTAGCAGGAGTGGTGGCTGCTACCACTACCACAGGAGTTAATGCAGGCATCCTTCCCTCCCCTTCCCTCCCCTCCCCAGTAGGGCTTCAATCCCCAAATTTTGAAGGTAGGTCCAACCCACTTCTTATTATGCCCCTGAATTCTGAGCCCTTTTGGGAGCTCCACGGGCCATAGGCTTGGCACTCCTGGATTCCTGAAACTTGTATTCCATTCCCCGCTCTGCCGCTGCAGCTTTGGGCCAGTCCCTTCCATCCTTGTCTCAGTTTCTCCATCTGGGGATAATGATACTTGCCTCCTGTAAAGAGGATTTCATGATCTACTAATTAGTTTGGCATTATTATACATGCCTCTCTCATTGCCAGTGCAGTGCAAAGGGGAGGTTGCAATGTATCAGGCAGGATGTTCTGACTTTATTAATTCATATTTCTTTACAATTTAAAACCATTACTACTTGTACTATCACTTTTATAGTTAGTTTTTCTTTCATGCTTTCAAAAACTTACAGTGTACACAAAGTGGATCATCTATAATCTATGTTGGTAGTGTTAGAGCCTGTCCATTTGAGGATGACTGAAAACAAAACTACGAAAGAAAGAGGGTGGTTGTATATGTAACAGGGTTTTAGTCCAGGATTGCATTTTATGCCCCTAAATTGAAACAGCAAGTTTTTAATTGAAATTGTGAGATTTATTTTCTCTCATTGTATATACGTTATTGTCCTGGTAGCTGCAGGTGCCTGCTGAAGGCAGAAGCAGTGAGGGGCCCAATCCTTTTTTTTGGGCAGAATCTGCCCACCTCTCCCATGGCCAGAGGGCCATTAATCTGTGCCATTAATCAGTAAGCTCATCCCCCCACCCCAGCCATGGGAGAGGTGGGCAGGATCTACAAAAAAAAAGGATCAGGCTCCTCACCACTTCTGCCTTCAACAGGCTCCTGTGGCTAGCAGGACACCTGGGGCTGCCTGGAAATGGGCTGGACTGCCCCTGGGGCAACATGGGGAGGTGGCAGGAGGGCAGCTGGGTATGTAGGCAGCCAGAGAAGGCAGCAGGGACAGTGCACAGGGTACTGGAAGCCCAGGCAGGCTTGGAGAACCTAGCAGCCTGCCTGGGCAGCCCTGCACCCTGTGCACTGTCCTGCCACCTTCTCTGGCCATCAGCACACCCAGCCACCCTCCTGCTGCCCCAAGGCAAACCAGCCCATTCCCATGTGGACTCAGGTGTTCTGCCAGCTGCAGAAGCCTGCTGAAAGCAGAAGTGGCGAGGGGCCCAATCCTTTTTTTCTGCAAAGCCTGCCCCACCTCTTCTGCAGCAGGGAGGTGAGCTGATTAATAGCTGCAACATTCCAACTTGCAATGTTGCAAACTACACTACATTGGGATGTTGCTTTCTTTGCAACAATGTAAACTCATTTTAAACCCCCAAAACTTGCATACACTTAATGTGTGATACCATTAAGCCACACAAAGGGAAATTTTCATCACATGTACAACATGGCATCTTCATGTGTACAAGTACCTGAAGACACTATGTTTTTCATTTCTGCTGAAATCCTTCTAAAGAAAAGACTTGTATCATGTATAGTAAAATATGAAGAGGGCATGGAATACTGTCAGGGCATCATGAAGGGATTTTCCATGCAATCTCTAATGTCTGATGAATAAAAAACATTTGTGAGGGCAAAAGAAAGGAAATCTATATAAATAATGTGGCACAAAAGTGCATGGATAATCTGTGTAATATACTGGAGAGGACATATAAGAGGCTATATAAAAAACGATGCCCAACCAGGCAATTCTTTTACTTCATTTGTTGACTAACATATGCTCTTTCTCTTCACTCAGTATTCCCCATGCTGCCTTAAAATACTTTTTCTCTGCCATTGATCATCCACAACCCTTGGTACACTGTTCACACCGTGCTTTTTTCACTACAGAAAGGTGAGCCCCATAAAACAGGAGGCCTATGAAATCACAGCACTCCCATCCTTAGTGATCTTTGAAAATCTCTTTATTTTCTTCACATGTTTCTTCAGTGGAAAGATGGAAACAGACATCTACAACGAATGTTCTTTATTTCCTACCACCCTGAAAGCAGCTCATCTTTTGAAATATGACTTCTGTAATACTGAAAGGTGGGTGATACACAATCTTAGCAGCTCCACATAGGGTTCATAAAATGTGTATGCCTCTAGGTCTTCTAAGATTTCAGAGAACAGTGAAACAGAGAATAAGAATAACTTAACTCATTTGCTCCTACTCTTGCTCATCTATCATTACTAACAGGGAGCTTGGCACCCAGAGCAAAGGTGATGCATGGGGCAGTGATGGCTCCCGGTTATTTGTGTCTGTGGTATTCATGGGCAGATTTAAGATTTTGAAAGGGGACAGGTTGTGGTACTGGGGGTATCACATATGAAACAAGGCATATTTTTTCTGGTTCAAAAGAAACTAGAAACTTCACGAATAAGCTAGTAACCCAGGGCAATTTTGTTCACTTTAAGGCTGAAACAAAAACTAATATAAGCTTATTTGAATGTGCATTAATTTGATATATAAAAACATAACAAACTAGGTAACAAGAATCAAAAGCTGTTGTCTCAGTCCCGTAGCTATTAGAGTTAAGTATACATTTTTTTTTTTAGATTCATAAAACAAAATTTTGTAGCATCTTGATAGTACTCAAAATGGTACACTGGAAGTTATTCCTACACTTGAGTTAATATTCACCTGAGTTACTATTTTCATGCCTGAGTTAATGTTTTTAGCTAGAATTAAAACAGTTTGCAGGGCTATGAATTAGGAGCTACCAGAAGCAGCTACCAGACAGCAAAATTACAGAAGAAAGGATAGCTTGATTAGTGGAACATCAAGATCTTTAAAAAGTTGGGCAAGAGTAGTTAAGACCTGTGGCATGAAGAGTTTATAAGGAATCAGGTAGATTATAATGAGCCATGAAGTCCAGCAGCTCCTCACTGCTTTCGGAGAAGAAATGCTGATTCCACTGCCAAGCAATTGGTTTTAAAATGAGGCTGGGCCAAGAATCAAAATGGGTGTGCAACTGCTCCTCCCTGGATCTACCCCAGATGGTATGGCTAGCTGGTAGCACCAGCAACTGTTGTTATTCCACTCCCTCTATGTCTGCACCTAGGGCTGCTGCCCCAGACATCCTGCCTTAGTTATGCTAGTGCTGTCTCTTTTTGACATTTGCAGAGCCCTCTGCCCTCCTACACACTGGGTGCATCTACATGTGTTTTACTGTGGAGTTGACTGATTAGTTCCATAGTAAAGTGTCACCATCTACATGTGCGCCCATATTAGTGCACAGTAAATTAACTCTATCATAGGATAGTACTGTCTGGCACTTATTGACTCTGCCATAGGATTGTACTTGTCCCAGATGCTACCTTCTCATGACAGAGTCATTAAATACACTGAAACACACATGTAGGGTGGCTGTCTAGGTCATGAGGATGCTACAGTGCATGAGCTGCCTGCCAGCTAGCCTTGCACTGTAGCACCCTCATGCCCCAGCCAGCTCCTCCAGTGCCCAATGCCGCTACATGGAGCTCGAGGCTGATCCCCCAGGTTTCCCACCAGCCCAGGGCTGCTCTTCCTGGCTCAGTCTGCCACAGTACTGGGTGCACATGTAAATGCTGTGCCCAGGAGACAAACTATGGCTCAATCTGAGCTGGATTTTATTGTTCCACACTAATTGCACATGTACATGCACCCACTATATAACTTGGCAGTTTTCTCAAATCCAACACACATCACAACCTAAGTGAAAGAACATGGTAAATAGTCTTTCTGGAAGAAACACACTCTGAATATCACTAAACAGTTTTGTTTAGACTGAAAAATTCTTACAGAAGTGAGATCATATATGAGATATAAGTGAAAGCTAAACAGGGCTCTGAGACTCTATTCATCAGTATAATAGTCCATCTGGAGATGACAGCTATGATCACATTTTATATGAAAACTGATGTAAAAATATAAGTTTGCCAAGTTAGGTAATCACGTTTGCATCATATTTATAACCAGTTGTGGAAAGAATAAAGAGTATGTTATTGTGATGATTTTTTGTGACCCTCAATCCAGTGATTTCACATTTGAAGCTTACAGCTCCCCGGATTTCTTAATACTTTAATTCTCTTCAGCTTGAAGGAGACTAATTAATTCAAAAAGCCATAATAGCTAATCATTGGCTAAATAAATGTAAAAGGGAAGTGTCTGCCCCTAGAGACACAACTGCTCATTTTAATTAAAATTACCATTTTGTGATGTAATGTAAATAAAGGTTATTGTATCATTCTGCTCCAGGAACACATTAACTCTTGTTGCCACTACTAGACACCCTCTAAGGCATAAAATGCCAAGTATATTATTTGTAGCATATCAATTATTTAGCTGATTTGTTATTTTACTCATTTTGCATGTAACCTACATTATTTCCTGCCCAGAGCAGGAGAGTTGGACACGATGATCTTTTGAGGTCCCTTCCAGCCCTTAATTTCTATGATTCTATGATCAATTCTGAAACACTGTATTTGTGAATAGTGGACATAAATTATACTAAGAGGACAGAAATGGCATTAATGTTTTAACTACAAAATAAAATGCTTACTCACATAAACTTTTCCAGCATATGACAGACTTTTTATACATAAGGTATGAATAAACATGGAATAAGCATAGGTAAATGTCTTTCATTTTTAGTCACCTTTCAACCACCAGCTGATGCAGTTGTTGGTAAGGAAATGTTTCACCCCACTAATATGTATGTTTAAATAAACAACAAGCAATCCTCTCTCTTACATTCTTAGCTAATTAGCCAGGTTCTTCATAGACATTTATAGCAGTAGAGATAAAAAGGTACACCTGCAATTTTACAGACCAATATAAAAGTATGTATACTTTGTATAAATGGACAATAGACATCAAATCAGACAGCTATCTAAAATGGTTTGACTAAAACTATTTCTTCACTGTAGCTTGTTAAGGTCAATCGTGGGAGGGAATACAATGATGACCTCACCTAGCTATGCTGAGCTAAAAAGTACCTAGGTCCAGACTCCCCTAGGATTTTACAGTGAGACAGCTAATTTGTGATAATTATATTACTGTAAAAACAGGCCTTTTTGGCAGTAAAGACATAATTTAAGAAATCAATATTCCAGTTTAACTAGTATCTGTGGATTTCACCTTAACACAAGTAATTTATGTTTATTATATTTAATTGTTCAGGGCTACATAAGAAACTGCACTGGAGTTTCTAGCTAGAAAATTTGGAAACTACTGTATTATGTGTGTGTGTCTGTAATACAAAAGCCTCTCAGACAAGAAGGCAATTCATGAACAAGGCACAGAAATATGAAAAGAAAGCTACAGTGGCAAGGATGAAATCATTGTGTCAACAGAACTGAAGTCCAAGGTATGCGCAGCTGAAGCTGCAAGCTCCATTCTGTGTCAATACACAGGTCTGGACCACAACTTGAACCAGATAAGCTTGTTATGCAAATAATGTTAGCCATCATGAAGGAGGTAGATAATGAAATTACTGCAAAGCCAACCACTCATCACAAGTGTGACAGAAACATCAGGCAAGGTCCTAACATATGGATAAAAGGCAGTATGGAATTTATACAATCATTGCTTTTAATTTATCATAACTAAGCTGTCACAAGTCGGGCATTGACAAATGTATAACTAATGCTTATAAATGAGTCAATTATCCCTAATGGCTATAAGGTTCACTGCCATTCAGTCTGATGTTTATGTTATTTTTAAAAAATGAAAATTTACTAATGTAAATCCGAGCCTTCAAAAAATGTTTCATTACCTTAGCACCATAAATGATATAAAAAACAAGGGCCGAAAAATGAAGAAACATAACATGGCAGTGAATTCCATGCCAACATTTTCCCTCTTGCAGCCATAGCATTAGCAAATTTATTACAATTGTTGCCTTTCTTCAGATATAATTCATGATTAAACACAGATTAGCAATACACTTCCTTTTTCGATGTGTATTTCAACTATTAAAAAGGCACAGCATATTTGAAATTGGAGAAGCAGCTACTATAAAAAAATAAGACTGATTAGACAAAAAATATATAATTTCAAGATATCAAAAGAAGCCAAAAGGCAAGTATAACACAACATGTTAAACCCTGACTCCTATGAATAGTCATTTATACCCTATTGGCTTTTAGTGTTCAAAATGAATTAAAAGATTGAAAAATGTCAGGAAATGTTAAACGTCATTTGTTGCACTGTTCCCAATCATACAACAACTGGGGATTTCCAAGAATGATGGCACCAAGAAGCAAGTGCAGAAGAGTGCATGATGCTTTTAGGTTATTAACATTATCCTCATGTTTACCATTTGCCTCACCTTAGCATAGTTTAAGTAAAACACTTCATTGTATTCACCAAATTGGTGTATTGGTTGCCAGCCATAAGTATCAACTCTCCCATTTTAGAGGCTTTCTATCAGTAGTTGCTAAAATCCAATCAACATCCAGTGTCGGTTGGAAGAAATCCCTTACCATTTGTAATATATTATCATCCACAGTTTAGATCATAATATATACTATAATGTTAACAAAATACATACAGCTATATGCAGGATAGAGATAGAGAACTCAGATCTATCTGCTCCAAAACACAAGTTTCTGCTACTTAAGCTAAGAAAAAACTTATTTAGCTTTCTAAATTAGTAGGACTTTTATTTTCCATTGGTCAGCCACTACATTATATCTTACCACCCTAACTCTCAATGCTTCCTACAATGAGTGTAACTCCAAAAGGCCAGTTTCTGCCTTAATTCCTGTGACACTGCTCATTCAAAAAAAAATCTGCGTATATTATTCATGGCACAGCTTCAAAATGAACCTATCCAGGTTTTCAAAGGCAAGGTGAAAAGTCTAAGTGGAGCTGAACCAATGGAAACAAGAAATTTTAAATCATTAAGCATCTTGAATTGTGTTGAATCAGTGAGAGTTGGATAATGCTGTGATCATATTATCTAGTTTAGTGCATAGTACAAAATTAAGTCCTAAGGACATGTGCAATATATTTTGCTTATTCAAAGAAACTGTTATAAGTGCTTTGAATCTGATGGTAGTAACAGTTATTACTGTTAGTAACAATTTTATACTAACAAACAAAGCATGAGTTGGGTTTATCAGCACCTCCCACCCCTCCCCAATTGAAGATCTATCAGTAGCATATGACATGACAGGACAGGACATGTATGTGGTTTCTGAGTAGTATCCAAGGCAGGATGGAAAAAGTAGAAGATGATTTTCTAAAATAAGGAATTATAATTGTCTAAAATAAGGAATTATTATTTTTAATTGCCCACCATTCACTTTGATTTTACCTTTCCTGCCAAGAGAGGCTAAAGGTGGCTTCTATGCTTCAACAACATGGGCCACTACACTTTATCTCACAAAGCCATCAAGAAAATATGACAAGTTAATAGATTTGCCCCAGATACATCAGAAGTCAAGAAGCTAATTAATTATGTAATCCATGGTTCACATGTAAAGCAAATCACATGAATGTAGTGTGGTATTACATCTTTGGATGGCTGACACTTTAAGGCTGAAAGCAGGCAGCTGGCAGGTGCAGGCCAGCTCTGATGAGGCAGTCATTTTAGATTCAGGCCCACAGGGCTGAATCAGCAGTCTGTGGCTGCAGCCGAAGGGGCAACATAGTTTCACAGTTTGTAGGGTCAGAAGGGACCTGAGCAGATCATCAAGTCCGACCCCCTGCCATGGCAGGAAAGAGTACTGCCATGGCCCCAGTACTGTCAAACGACCCCAGCAAGGTGTCGTTTGACACCTAGCCTCCTCTTAAAGACCCCCAAGGTAGGAGCCAGAACCCATCTGGCTGAGCTGCTGCTCACAAAACCTTGGAGATAAGGAAGGAACTATGTGGGTGGTAGTAGGTTCCTAGAGGGTCCAGCAGGGTCCTGAGCCTCAGGAAGAAGGCTAGGATGTATTAAGAAGAAGGCCTAGCCTATTAAGAAGAAGGCCTAGCCTAGGCATGGCCTACAAAGGTACCAGGCAAGCCCTGGAGTAGAGCTGGCAGGGGTAAAGCCAGGGTTCAGGGGAGCTCAGTTGACCTAGGTCTCAGGCAACATTGTGGGAGCACTAGGCCAACCCAGATTAGGGTGAAGGCTCTATGGTTTGACTTAGGAGGGACCCCTCTGGAGTATGGGCGTCAGCTGACTTTCTGATCCCTCACACTGGTCAATGCAAGAGGGCCAGGGTCAGATGGTTTAAGGGCAAATAAGCTCAATGCAAGGGGCAGGTCAGGGCCATGACAAGCTATCTGGCACCCTGACTGGACTGGGAGTAGGGCCAGAGCCCACAAGGACTGAAGGACCCTTCATTTTGGGGGGGGGGGAATATCACAGCCAAAGAGGGTAGGGGTCAGCCAGCAAGCAGGCTGCTATGAACTCCGAATGAGGTCAGAGTTAGAGATGGGCCCAAGGAGAGAGAGAGAGAGCCCCAGTTCACCATCTGGGAGCCCTAATGAGGGAACTAGACTAGGCAGATAGGCCTGCTTGATCCTGAGTAAAACCAAAAATGGCACCCTGCCGGGGAAGGGTGGTCTGGTGGGGCTGGCTATGGCAGGACAGTCCCCCAGAAATTCCAAGCCAGTTGCCAGGTAGGGGCACCTTAAACCCCAGCCTCCACATCCTGGTGGGTGACCCAGACCTAGGGACAGTTTTGGGGATCCAAGCATGACTATCAGAGACCTGAGGCCCATGCGGTGTAAGGCCTAGTGTTGTTGGGAGAGGCCCGAGAATGTGGACAAGAGGGAGTGGGCTAGCTATTCAGAAGGCTGACCTGAGGTACCCTCAACTGGTCAACGCTGGGGCCAGGACCAGAAGGGTCAAAAGGGCCAGAGTGACCTTCATGATGGATGCCCAGAGGCAGGAGGGCTGGGGTACCAACTGGCCTAGAGGCAAAGCTGACCTGTGTGGCCAAAGGTCCCAGAGAGGGGGCCACTGCTGAGAGGGAGAAGAGTGCAGTGAGTCTGGCAGCCCAGAATGAGGGCACAGCAGACTGCCTGATTGGGAGGGGTCTAGTTGGGATCCAGATCAAAATGTTATGGTGCCCACTGTGGAGCTGGAGCCATTATCAACCTATGGATACTACTGGCAAGGCATGGCACACAATAAGGGGAGGTCAGAGTTATGTACACTGCCCCCTGGCACCGGGGCATTAAAATGGGCAGTCTTTCACATATTATACCAGCAAAGACATGGCAGGCAAGACTAGGCGGACTGCCGCACTTAGGCAGGTGGGTGAACTGAAGTTGAGACCTGGCTCCAGGATAGCCCCCTGTCACATATAGATTAAACTGAGCTATAGAATTTTTAAAACTTGCAGAAGGTTCTTCAACTATCAGATGAAACTTCAGTGAAAAACCTTCTGTAAGCAAAATAACTCTCTGGACCAAGTAAATTCCAATTTCAGGGTTCTATATATCTATGAAAGGCATTGCTAAGTAAGCAATTTTTCAAAAGAAGGAAAACTCACTGTGAAATGAAGTGGTTGAATCCTCTGCACCACTTGTCAGGATGTAGTAAAGTAGGAGGAGGATTTCTGAAAAATATAAACAGTTTCAGTTTTTAAATGTTTCACCTAAATCATAGTGTTGTTATAATTATCTCATGGATCCTCAACAAAAAAGAAACTAGTTCTATTATGGAGAAAATTTTAACACAGCATGGAATAGTCATAAAATCTATTTACAATAAAAGCTTTGTTATCCATCACCCATGGGGAATGGAGGGAGCCGGGTAACAAAAAATGCCAGATAACTGAGCAACCTGAATTCCTGTCTTTGCCTGTTTGGGCCACCACCTGTCCCACCAGGTCTGGGGTGTCACTGCCCCTCCCGCTGCATTGCCAGCCCTCCTGCAGGCACCAAGGGACAGGGAGGACAGACTCATGCAGGCTGCTATGCCCCAGGTCGTGGAGGCTTGGCAGCGTAGGCTGCTTTCTCCTGGGCCGTGGGGGCTCTGCAAAACTGGAAGTGCCACAGCGGGCACTTCTGGTTTCACTTTCCCTTACAAGCCCTTACAAGCCGGCATGCCAGTTAACAGAGCATGCCAGCTTGTAAAGTGCCGGATAACTCAGCGTTTACTGTACTTTGATTTTCCTTTGTTGATGATTCCCCCTCTCTCTTCATCAACTTTTCATTTTTATTTTAAGTACAGGAGGTAGAGTGAACATACAAACTTCCCTATATTTCCTGTTCATTCAGCTCAACTCTGAAAGAATCACCTCTGGGATGGAAAGATAATCCAGTCCTCACTCCTGTTCAGACCTCAAGGTCTACACTCGGGAATTGATTATGACCATGATTTTGAGAAGTATGGGCACCTGAATATGAAGAACTCTAGGTAGACCATCAATAAATGTTGGTAATTTTAAGTCATAATTTCACATTGACTTAGAGGTTATTATTTCTATATAAAGAGTTTGTAATTTATTAAAATATTGCATATCAATTTTATAGTGGCATACTCTATCTTCTTACATTATGTAGTGAGAAAATCTTCTATAAGAAGGTCTTAGAATCTACTTACCTCTTAGAATCTGAGAGGTAGCACATATGCTGTTGTATATTAGTTGACATATAACTACTTTCTTCATTGAATACCACAGTAAATTACACAAACATTTATATATGGGTTCATACTGGAACACCAAATTCAAACCTCTCTGAACACAGAAGTTGTTTAGATCTTGATACAATAATGCCAATCAATAACTATCACTTCTGGCACGAGTTCTGATTCCTTTTGCCTGTAGACCAGTATGGCTATAAATTTGTACCCCTAAATCTTTTAAAGACAGATTTATATAAGAAAGAAAGGCCTTATCTTCTCAGACTTTGGTAAATTGGGCTCCGGATTCACACTTCATAGATGAAGACCCATCTTTGGTAAAATACATATACATACACATTTTATCTTTAACTTCCATAGCTTTCCTCAAGCAACTTATTGTGCTTTTAACTATATTCAAGTCAGCTTAAGAAAGGTCTTTTATAAATTTATAATAAATTGCACTTTGTTGCCTCTGCTGCCTTTGTGCAAAGGATCATAGGTTACTGAACTGACAGAAACAGTCATACCCTTTAGCTTAATTTAATACATAAATCCTCATGAATAGCCTGTATTGTATCATGAATCACTCATTTAATTCAGTGCCACATACCACAACAAGGCATGGTTTGGAAACATTCTGGAAAACAAAGAGCAAGCAGAATAAACACAATGTATATTAGTGCTGATCTATTTAGCAGTCTTTGAATTTTTCACAAAAGTACATTCAAATAGTAACTCCATTTAACAATTATTATTCTCAAAAATCAAAACAAAACCATTAAAAAGAAAGACAGCATGGCTTTGTAATAAATGGACCATTTTTATTCAACTGTATCTATTCCAAACAAATGCAGTCATCTCATTTCATTGCAAGTTGTCATGTTTTCTGAGATGAGTATGTTAGTATTTTTTTTCTTTTGTTGTGGAAGACTCAGAGAGTGTAATTTTTTTCCTGAAGTAAAGAAATCTAGAATGTTTGAGGTGTGCATCATTTATCAAATTTACCATTAGGAGTGGGAAAAAACATGATGGGTTATTTTCAACGACAATAATGTTTCAGTCTTGTCTTCCATTAACCAGGTTCCTATCTTCGTATTCATCATAGACTCTGTGGCCATGCATGTGAATACAAAGCACAGTAGGTGATTTCAGAAGATTCACTAAGAAACAATCTTGTATCAGAGAGAGAGAGCTTTAAAATCTCTCTCTAATAAACAATGGTTAACAGTGTGGATAAAGAAAGGCCTCACTTCACTGTACTTTGCAAGTGGCCTTGAGATTCCTTCCTGTGACCAACATCAGGTAAGCTTATGGTTATTTCTCTTTAGAGTCCATAAAAGATAATTGGAACAGTGGTTTATCTGGCTATCCAGGTTCTAATAATTGGAGCCATCACAACAGCATCTGGGTATAAAGTATATTTTTTATATGTGTGGTATAAAATTTAGCACTGCATGCAGAATGTTTGCCACGAAACCACGTTAGCTTAGAATTTCACTGCAAATCTGAAATACCAATTTGACAAAAGTTTAGATAATATTTGTGAAATATGTGGTTTTGCTAAACTTTTTTTGCAGACTGTTAGACACTGTTTTTAAAGTCTAACATCTGAATATGTCTGTGAAATAAATTAACAGCATTTACCATAAAGTAAACTGATGATTATGGGATAATAGGAAAATAGTTATATTTGTAAACATGCAAAAACAACTAATTTCCTACAAACAGCACATCTACTACAGTAGAAAAATCTCCTGATTCTTATTTTATTATACTAAATGATGATACAAACATGTATGAAATGATTTATGAGTTTATAAGTACGTAGATGCCTTGAACACTGTACTCATGACCTTGAATGCACAGTAACCCTCACAGAGCTAACCAGTTTTTTATGAATGATGCAATGTATAGGACAAGAATCTGCCACCCTGTATGTTTGCAAGTCTGACTTCCTGAGGCAAAGAGAGTTGATTAAAATGAATTCTTTGAAAAAGTACAGTTGACACCTTTTCTAAGATCACACAATGTGACAGTATATTAGTCAATGTCATTACAGACAGACAGAATGAACTTGAAGGCAACTGCTGAGTTTTTGGCACAGAGAAAAAATAAAAATACAAGCATATGTAAATAATCAAGAGTATCCATCCAAAAAGAATTCAGAACTAATCGTAGGCCCATGGCAATAATAAATGCCCAAGGATAAGTAAATGTGCAAGAAATTGTACTTCTTTTGTAAATACTCAACTCTTTGTAGTTTGAAACTAATAATTAATTAAAAACTGAATTGTAACCCCAAAGTTGCACACATGAACTAACTAGACTGCATCAAACACTGCTCATAGGAGCCAGTGTATTATCATATCTTGGGCCAAAGCCAAATCTAGCACTTCTCTCAGTACTTTGGTTCAACAGGAATCTAACCAGAACAATCTGTGTCTACTGGGTACAGGGGGTTTTCTGGAAAACTGCACCTCAACATCTTGAAAGAAAATTCATGTCACTTGTAAGTATGTTTTCACAGGGGGGTGAAAACACCATGCATGATAGGCCACAAGGTCTGCCAAGTTTCAAGGAGATAAGTGCATGCATTTCTGGTAAACTGTACCTCACAAGCTGCTGACAAGCAAAACTCATGTCGTGTGTGTGTTAAGGTGCAGCAGGGTGAAAACTGCTGGCATAGTAGCTTCTGCTGAGGCCATGATTCCTGCCAGGTTTCAAGGAGATAGGTGCAGGGGTTTCTGGAAAACTGCACCTCAAGCTGCTGACAAGCAAAACTCATAACATGTGTAACTTTATGTGTGTGTTAAGGCACACCCTCAGTGGTGCTGGCACCTCTGCATGACACAGTAGTGTGCCCCAGTGAGGTCTCCTCCTCCCCTACAGCCTCAACCCAGTCCACCATTTTAAATAACAACAGGTGATAACTTAGTGAACAGCACAGTAGCGCTAGCAGCATCTCAGGCAGCCAAACTATCACAGAGCCTGTCTTTCCTTTCCTGCAGGAGCTTCTTCTCCAGCAACTGCCAAAGAAGTCTCCCTGCCAGCCCTAGCCCTGGGGCTTAGATGTGCCCAGGGGCCTGCCTCCTTCTGGTGACCTGACCGGGGGCAGGTGCTAGTGGTGTTGGTCTGAGGACATGGCACTGGCAGACAAGGTTCTTTGGGTCAATCTAATCTGGTATCTTTTAGTAGACCTACTGAATAGATACAGAAACATATCTTAGCAAGGTTTCAGGTTGAAAAAACCTTCGTCAGGCTGAGGAAGCACCTGCAGTTGGTGTGTGTTCTGTTCCTGGATGGAAGAAATATCAGAGAAGCCAGAGGCTGGCATGCAGTGCAGGCAAAAAAGCCAGTCATTGAAAATGGAAATGGAGATGCCAGGGGGTGAGGGACAGGCTGGAGTGGAGGGAAAGGGGGATGTAGCAGTGCAGGTAAAAGTAGAGCTTTGTCTGTACCTGGAGCTTGGGGAACCCCAGCAGTGGGAGATTCACTTTCAGAAACACAAGCTGCTCCACCAAACCAGAATCCAAGGAGGTGCAGTGGGCTGTCACTACATCACCAGCAATGTTGAACACCCTCTCGCTTGGAACACTGGTCAGTGGACAAGGACAGGTGTTCCTGGGCAACCATGGCCAGATCTGGCCACATCTGGCTGTGGCTTGCCCAGTAGGCCAAGGGGTCACACAGCAGTGGCTCCATGTCCTTGGCGAGATAGGAAGCCACGAAGGCCTGATCACTACCTGCCTGATGGTGGAGTCTGGTGCCTATGGACCCCATCATGGAAGCCATAACCTTGGCCCACATTGGCAGCACCTGTGGTGGAGGATGGTAGATGGCATGCTGGCATGAGACAGTGGATCCCGCTCTTCCATGTCCCCCCCACCTCCATTGTTCTGCCTCCCTGACTCTCTTCACTAGCATATCCATCCACTGATTCAGGTTTTGGCTGCTGCATACACTGCCCTTCACTCTTGGGTCACAGATGGTAGCCAGCACATGGATCAAGCCATTTCTTGATGCCCTCCTTCAGCCACCTCACCAATGCCTGCATGTCTGGTGATGGTGGCTTCCCCCAGCCAGCAACACTGATCCCCTGGAAACTCTCCATTTGGCTCTGAAGTTCCCTCACTACAGAGATCACCTGGCCAAGGAGGGCATCACCAGCACTGAGGGTCTCAGTTGCCTTGAGGAAGGGCTTGAGGACCAGTAAAATCTGGGAGATGGTATCCCACACAGCTCTGTTAAGGGGGCCGCTGATCCCAATCTCCCTGAGCAAGGCCATCTCATGGATGGCCTTCTGTTGCTCCACCAGCCACTCAAGCATCAGGTAAGTGGAGTTTCACTGAGTCTCCACATCCTGCAAGCTTTTATGCTGCAGGATGTTCAGTTCTGCCTGTTTGTCCCACAGCATCTTGCCCCCCTTGATGCTCTAGTGGAAGTAGCCTGCCATCTTCCTGCATTTGGAAATGAGCTGGCTGGTGGTACTGGTACTGTCACTGGTAGTTCTGTCCCCCTCCAACACATCCCTGACAATGAGGTAGAACTTGTGTGCTACACAGTAGATGCCAACAAAGTTGGCATCACAGACCACCTTGACCATATTGGCCCCATTGTCAGTTACCATGAACCCATGGGTGAGCTCACCCTGCCCAAAGAGCCTCCCTGCCCCATGCGGTTCATGGCCCCCATGATCCCTGTTGCCATGTGGGACTCATCTATCACCTTGGCTTGAAGAAGAGCTCACCAACCACCTGACTGGTTGCACCAGTGCCCAGTGAGAGAGAGGTATGCATGATCTCCACCCTGGCTGCTCCAGATGTCTGAAGTTAAGTGTAAGGCCACCTGCAGACCTGTCTTGCATAGCTCCTTCTTCAAGGACTCCCTGCATGCCTCATATAGGGATGGCACCACCATCCTGCTGAAGGTGGTGCATGTGGGCACTTGGTATGATGGGGACAGGAGTGCCATGAGCCACCTGAACTCTGGCCACTCAACTAAGGAGAAGGGCTGGCCATCCAGAGAAAGCATCTCCCCAGTGCTCTGGGTGATCTTGCTCACCCTTGCAACACACACCGCTTTCTCTCCACCTTACCCTCACTGTTCCAGGGTGGCCTGCCTCTGCTTTGGGGGGAAGGGAGCTTTGGAGCAAGATGGGAATTCCCTTTGGGCATGCCCCCACTGGTGCCAGGCTAAGGAAGAGCAAGGGAAAGAGGATGGTGCCTGCAGAGATGCATCAGTATTCCTGTGGTGCTTATGTGTTTTGTTCGATAGCCCCAGCTGGTTCTGGCTTGGCAGTACAGGCAGATAGCATATGTGGGATCATCTGCCAGCTCAAAATGATCCCAGACCACACTACTCAGTCACTTCTGGGGTGCAGGTGTATATGTGGATGCTGCAATTTCCCCCTCCTCAGCAGGCAGAGGCACAGCAACAGGAGGAACAGACTCTGCTGAGTTGCTTGCTTCTGCACCCTCTACCTCAGCCTCCTCTGAAGTGCCTTCTGGGGAAGGAGACCTGGGTCTAGGGGAAACTTGAGGGGTGTGGAACACAAACTCAGCTGATTCACCTTCCTTCCCCAAAATTTCCCTTGCTTGGGCCCTCAGCTCCAGCTCCAGCTCTTCCTCTGGCACTGGGGGGCTCAGCATGGGAAGTGAAATAGGAGTGGAGGAGACTGTTATGTTCGTGCTGCTGCTTGTTGTCATGGTGGTAGTGGGGAGGTTATGGCTGGTGCTCTTGGAGGGGACACAGGCAGCGGCACTGCTCCCCTCTCCTTGCTGCTTGTACAACTAGTGGAAACTCATGCCTGCTTGTTGTAGCAAAGAGGCTGTGTCTCAGTTTGTGGGGGAGGTTTTCTTACAGCTCTCCCTCTATCCCCTCTTCCACCCCTCCTTGAAGGCTTGCCAGATGCCTTTCCAGCATGCTTCATGGTGTGTATCAGTGTCTTGTCTTTGCCTTGGTGTGCTGGAAAATCTCTTTCTTCTTCTGTAATGTTATCTATCTGATTTATGTAATACATGCAGATAAGATAATTCTATGTATGTGTATTTATGTAATGTATGTATATTTGTTTGTTTGTTTGTATGTATGTAATAAATAAAATAAAAATATATAAATGTAGGTGTGTGTCTTTCTATATAAATTCTATATTATAATATGCAATACAATTATGCTGTGCTTCCCTGCACAGTGAATGGAATGCACACTGTGAGAGAAAGAACAGATTTGAAAAGAATCAAAATAGACTAAACAAAAAGGATTTTGGGGGAGGAATAAATTGAAAGGAATCAATCAATTAATATAATAATGAAATAAAAGGGATTAGAAAGAAAGCAAAAAGCATTGCTGAATCCCACTTACTAGGCTAGCAAGTAGGAAATGAATGGTAACCTTTGTTGTCTAACACTGCTGAACTTCTGGAACACAGAAGTAACTGACCCCAAGGTAGAAAGCAACCCAGTTCAAACTGCTGCTTTTTATGCTGTTTTTCCATCCCTCCCCCAGAGCACTGGGATTGGAAGGGACCTCAGGGAAGGATCACAGTCACTAGCCAGCTACACAGTCATTATCGGAGCAGTCCTTCCCCCTCCCTCTCCTTACTTTCTGTTTCCCTGCAAGAAAGCCCAGCTTCAGCTTTGAAACTTGAAACATTTCAAAACATTTTGACAGCTCTCATTTCATTTCAAGGTTGTTTCGAGGCCTTTTGTTTCATTTTGATTTTGCTATTTTGAGCTTGAAATGAGTAGAAACCGTGTCGAAACAAAACAGCTGGTGAAATTTCGCACAGTCCTAATGGATAGTTGTAAGAAATAGATACGAAGTTAATTGAATGACCTGCTGTAGCTGGGCTTTTCCAAATGGTTTCTGAAAATGTCCTGCTCTGATGTAAGATGTATAATCAAACCTTCATTTTTTTTCACCTTTTGCCTAGGCCTAATTTTTTTCTATAATTTATAATTAGACCCAACACAAAGTGCTTCATTTCCTCTGACAGAATTTTTGTTCCATTGATGGCTGCAGTCCCCCAGTCTAGGCATTCTTTGGTCTTATGTCATCCTTATTCAGTGGGGGGTTTTTTGTTTTATGTTTTTTTGAGTAAAGACTTCACAACTCCATCCATTCAGACAGTACTCCATACAATTTTTTTTAAAGCAGAGTTCATTAGAACATGAAGATAGCACACATGAAGACATTCTTCTCATTCAGAGAAGAACTGTTTCTGAATGATCAATAATAAGAAGTATGTGCTCGAAATGTCTCAATCTGTTGAGTTTTATGTGTTCTCTGTCATTCAGTCTGCCTCCAAAGTCACAGCTGGTAAAACCAAATGGGTCATTTTACCACAATCAGACCAACGATGTGGTTCAGTGAGCACCATTTGTCCTTTACATTAAGCTGCATGCCTAATTACAAGCTCACAGTTAATAAATTTATAATAGGCAAACAGAAAATAAATGCTTTTGATTTAAAATCATTTTTGACAAATTAAATTTTTTTGAAAATCGAAATGTACATCTATTTTTAAAAATACTTTAATAAATTTAGTAGCATATTTTATAAAGACCTTCCAAGGAACAGATTGTATCATCAGAGCCTGCCACATTGCTTCTAATGGGGGAATTAGCTGCTGAACATCAACACCTGTCACCATGAACAGACCCTGGTGAACACAACTAGGTATATGTATTTGTGAATTTTCTTAAAGCACTTATGAAATGAGACAGGCAGAGGCAATATTTATATCAACATTCACCATGTTTATATTTTAGCAGATTTCACTGGAAACAAAATGTACATACCTATTTTCTAAAGCTAAAAGAAATGTCCATAAAGTAGTTGAAAGTTAACCATGTGTAATAAGATTCTGCGATAAAAGGTTATATTATTATATACATGGATTATATTAAAATAGGTAAATAAATTCTCACAAAGTGTAAGTCCTGACCCTAAAAGGACTTACTACTTTAAATAATCCAGCTGCAATCAACCAAACTACCCATGTGCTAACAGCTATACCTGCACAATGTGCTTGAAACATATTCAGTTCAAATGAATGAGAACTTTCGATTGATTTTAATGGGAGTTACAAGGAGTCTTTTGCCAAGAAATAACAGCTACACCTACAAAAGGACTTTGGCATCTTAATGCTGCCTAACTAAGATAGCAAGGTTGACTACAGGGTTTGTTACAGCTCAGTATCTATTGTCTTTAAGGCCAAAAGGCTGTAAGAACTCTCTACTCCCTTAGTCAAAGGAAAACTAAAAGGGCTAGAAAACTGTTTTCTGCTTTCTTATGTTGCCATAGGGAGATCAAAGGAAAGAGCATGACAACAAGAAATAGTAAGAGATATTATCCTCACTATATGCTTAGTGGTATTTCCCTAAACATAGTAGGACAGGGACATAACAGCCAAGCTGAACACTCCTGATGCCACTAACTCCCTATAGCCATGTGCCCCACAACGTAAAAGAATGGTGGTGAACTGTTAACTGTGCAGAGTATTGAATCAAAGCTTTAGCTGTGCATTTTTCATTTAAATTATTTGTTAAAAGCCAAACCTCCTAAAAAGCTGGCCATATACCAGTAAAATACAAGCTGACAATATTATTCAATGACTTTCACACCTTTGTATCACATACAGTCTAAGCCACATACAACAGGTTCTTATGGAAATCTTAAAATTGCCCACAGAGGGAGGATATTTAGTCCTGCTAGTGCAGGGGTGTCAAACTCACCTTGTGACCTGGACTGGATTGAAACTGTGGGTCTCCTTGTGGGCCAGATGTGACTTGGGGCATGGGACAGTGGTAGCAGCCACTACAGTAGCAGCAGCAGCAACTGTGGTTGTAGTGGGATTGGCAACAGCAGTGGCAGCACCAGTGGGACAAATGGCTGTGGGCCAGGTGGTCACTTGCTGTGGTGGAGGTGCGCAGGCAGTGGTGGGCTAGGCAGCTGCAGGCAATGTTCCCTCTAAAGTGCGTATATGCACACAACTGAAAGCATGGTAGTTCACAGCCTTTTCAAGGCTGCGTGCCAGGAGTGACTGGGTCAGGAGCCTGGTGCGGGCTCCACTGGCTCTGTGGAAGTGCTCTGCTCCCTCACATCAGGGCCAGGGAGTGAAGCACTTCCCCAGAGCCGGCAGAGCTCGCCCCAGCCTCCATCCCTGCCTTGCCTCACCTTGTGGAGGCTCCGCTGGCTCCAGGACACTGCTCCGCTCCCCCACATGGCCTCGGGGCATGAGTCCTGCAGTGTTCCAGAGCTAGCAGAGCCTCACTCAGGCAGGCAGCGGCTCCTCCCCGGGGTGAGGCAAGGCAGGGATGGAGGCTGGGGTGGGCAACGGGCGTGGGCTCCGCCGGCTCCAGGGAAGTGCTCCACTCCCCTGCCTTGATGCAAAGAAGCAGAGCACTTCCCTGGAGCCAGCAGAGCCCATGCCAGCCCCCAGCTCCGACCTCTGCCTCCTGGCTCTGGCCCCTGGCCCCCAGCCCCAGCATCCAGCCCCCAGCCCTCGGCCTCCGGCCCCAGCCTCCAGCCCCCAGCCCCCAGCCTCTCAGCTCCGGCCCCCGGCCCCAGCCTCCAGGCCCCCAGCCTCCAGGATCCAGGTCCCTTCGATAAGTGTCCCATGCCAGACCAAGGTAGCACCCTCACAGACCGAGGTGGCACGCTCACAGACTGCTACTCCTTAGAGGGAACATTGGCTGCAGGATGATTGAAGTTTGCCTTTTCACAGCCCTTGTTTGGCTTCTTGCCACCAATGGCCACATCCACTAGGTCCCAGATTCCATAGCAGGCTCCCCCTCCACTAGCCAAGCCTCCAAATTCCCTGGCCCACTGGTAGCTGTGGTTTGTATGTTTGACACATCTCATCTACTGTCCATCTCATCTGCTGTCAGTGCTGTGCTATAAACACTCCTGAAATTTTAAGATCACTATTTAGAGACCAGACATTCTGAGTAACAAGGCAAACAACTGTAATGATGTGTAAACAACTGAGAAGAAGTTTCAGTACATGATATTTATTAGGGCTTTGCAAAGCTTCAGTCCCCGATATGATCTGGCGGAGATTCAGCCCAATTTGGTGGCCAAATCTCCAAATCCAAATCGAATCAGAGAACCCTTTAATCTCTCCAAATCGAATCAGAACCCTCTGAATTGATTCAGACAGATTCAGAGATTTGTACACAGAGACAGGTTTAAATGTTTTTTCTACATACCTCTAGGTAGAGGCTCATGAATGATGCGATGCTAGGGCAGATGGAGTGTCTCACAGGAGTGCTGGGGGTTCTCCAGTGTGCTTGGGAGCAGACCTGGAAGTGGACCAGAAGCCCACTTCCAGGTCCACCAAGGAATGCACAGCCCCCCCCCGTGTCCCCAGGCTCGACAACTGATGCCTCCTGGGTCTGGAGGGGGCACCTGGGGTCCCCCTGCAGATGATCGCTAAGCCAGAGGGGTACAGGGGGTCCCCCCAGTGCACTCCCCAGTGACCTGGAGGTAGACTGGAAGTAGTTCCGGTCTACTTCTGGGTTCACTGCTGAGCACACTGCACTCCTGTGGGTCATACCATGTGCCCCAGCATCACAACAATCATGAGCCACACCTGCTATCTCAAGGTATGTAGAAAAAACTTTTAAAGCTGTGTCTGTGTCCGAAGCACTGATTCTCCAAATCAGCATCAAATCTTCAGATTCGGATTCAGGTGAATGGAATCAGGGACAGTAATCTGAATCAACGAATCGAATCACAGTCCCTGATTTGGGCCGAATCTGAAAGGAATAGGTCCCGCTTTGCACACCCCTAATATTTATTACTATACCATGTGCCCCCAAATAAGATGTGCACTTTGTTTTGGGAAGGAAGAATGAAGAAACTCATTTTTCCTTTAAACCAAACTGTTCAAAATCAGCTTTCATCTCTAAGACATGTGCTCCAATTTTCAATAGCTAATTTTTGGGGAAAAGGTGAGTGTAGAACATGAATAAATATGGTAAATTATCAGGTATTCTTAAATAGGGTTAAGCTGTGCCTTTAATTACGAAAGCAATGGGATTTGAAAAATAGCTGATGTTTAAACAGACTACGCTGTCATAGAGAGGTACTCAAGCCCCCAGGGACAGGCCAGATCCAGCCCCCAGCACCAGGTCATCCAGCCTATGAGATCCTCCAAGAGTATGTGGGGAGCTCTGCAGGCTGTGGCTCTGTGCAGGCCAGTGCAGGGCCTAACTCCAATGTGTGGGACCAGTAGCAGGTAGCACAAGGCCCTGGAAATCTAATCCCAGCACCTGGGGCCAGGCAGGGGGTGGTATGGGGCCTCAGAGCCCTGATCACAGCACATGGAGCCCAATACAGGCATACAGGGATGGTGCAGGGCCCAGTCATGGTGTGTAGCGTCTGATATAGCCCTGTGCAATTCATCGGCCCATGGGACCAAAAGGCTGAGTACCACCACTGTAATAGATTCCACAAAGAGCTGGCTAGCAAGCTCATAGGAGACCAAAAATAATATTTTTAGGGAAAATGATTTGACTAACTCCCATGTTATCTGTCAAAATAGGCTCAGCCCAATTTACTAGGAGTTGAGCTTGCATTGTATTATGTTTATCTGCATGCTTTCTACTGCTCAAACATGAGACTTGCAAGATTTACAGCCAGTGGGCTAACAACTAACCACAAACTGGATAGAATTAGAGGTTTCATTAACCATAAAGTAATGACAAGAAAACAACCCTCACAGCTACTGAGAAGGAAGGTGATGGGATTCCTACCCAACATGTTGTCATTCAGACCCAAGCCTATCAATCTCTGGTTAAGGAGGATTTTGTTAATCTTGAAGTCCCTTTCCCTAGGAAGGACCATTCTCTCCCCACTCTCACACCAGAGCCATTTGCACTGTGTGCTACAATGGGCAAGAGCTTCTGCTATTTTAGCTCTTCCTCAGCATTCTGGATACTAGAGAGATTCTCTCTCTGCTCTTTGCAGACTGGAGTCTGAACTGAAGTTCACTCAGATTAATAAGACATTTTCCATTCAATTCAATAAGCTTTGGATCTTGCACTTTGAAATGCATGGTGGTAATATGAGTAAAAAAAAAAAATATAGACAAGCAAGTTCCCTTGCCATCTCCAAGCCAGGACAGGGCTTCTCCATTTAGTATATTTCCTGGTATTTGGCTGCCTACTTTTAACTGACTGGAGCAAAGAGAAGCTCCCACCACCCCCCAGTCAAGACATTTGCACACACTAGCAGGCCTTACTGCCAGTACATTTTTATTTGCTTAATTTCCTGTCATGGTTCCTTACTTCCCATCCCTTCTCATCTAACATGACCTCTTCATATGCTACCTTTAACAATGGCTTCCTCTCACGTGATCAGAGGAAAGTGATAGTGTATCCCTGACAATCCTCTTCTACCATCTTTTTTTGGGGGGAGAGGGTGTGGGGAGGGGAGCTGGAGGTGAATTTTATGTGCCTTTTCCAATCCCCTGCCTTTGAGGAACTGTTCTTCCTCCTTGTAAATATCTAGTTTAAATGTGCCACGAACATAAGACTCCAGTCATCAATTTTGAGTAGTAAAGAGTTGCCAGTTTCACTCATGTCAAATTTTCCTGTATTTTAACAAGTGATGACTGCCCCCAAGTGACAGTAACGGGTATTGGCAAGAATCAGTTAACAGTAGGCAAAGAGGTAGGACCTGATGGTATCAGCATTGGAAATAAAATGCTTCCACATGTTTTGCTCTCTCCTAATTACAATGCCAGAGTTAGCAGATATTTGACCCATTACTGGAGGTGGCATCTTGATGCTTCCTCATCACGCATGAAGGTAAATTCAGGCTTAAATCCCATTAAATAGAGATGTGCACATGGAAATGTATATTAAATATACAAATACAACTATTAGAATGTGAGGTATTAATTGCCTAAGAGGCTTCAGAGAAACAATGTATTTTTTCTTTATGGATTATGCTCCTGATTTAGTAAAAAATGAATTGGACGTTTTCCTTCCCACAAATAAATAACAGACATCTGGGAGCTTTGTGAGAGTCATAAAGCTACACTTGCCCCCTTTTCCTCATGATTTCAGGTCTTATTTTCAGTACCACTGAAGAGGCTAGCTTTTGAGGTCTTGACAGACAGCTTGACAGGATTTTTTTTCTTGGAGCTGTAAATTAAACCAACTAACTAAGCCTACAGGTGAACAAGATATCAGATATTTAACCAAGATTTATTCCTGAGTGTCCCTGAATATTTCTGACAGCTGGCACAGTAATGAACAAGAACCTAGACACATTCAGTTCTGGAATTATGCAGAAAGTGCCTCTGAGCTGAAAGAAGCACCTTACGGAGCCCTGAGAGAAAGCATTTCAAGAAGAATATAAGGAGATGACCAAAACAAATTCCCTTTTGTGTATCCAACCTTGTGATTCAAAACAGTATTTATGTTATAAATCATGAGTCACCTCTAAAGCAATAACACGCATGCAAGTAAGAATGTGTTAAGCACATAAAAGTATTCTGAAGGTCAAAGGATAACCTTCAGAAGAGATATTAAGAAAATAAACTCAATTATATGAATTTCTGAGTTAACAAAGATGAGAAAATAGGTGGTAAAGTACTCCAAAGTGTTATGCTTGAGAACATCTGGATTATCTTTGACTTTTTCCCTTGAACATTACAATTCACAGGCCACTGGTTTCAGCCTGGCTTGGCAGCTGCAAGGTTTCATTAGCTTTTTTCAGGACCTGACAAGGCATCATTTATTTCTGTCATTTACTTTTCAGTTTCCAGTTTCAGTTTTTAGCATCCTTCAGACAGAAATGAATCTTATATTTCAGGAATACCTTCAGATGCAGATGAATAAACACAGTTTTCCTTTCTGACAGTCAAGCTTCATAATGTATATTTAACATAATAACTTTATGGCTATGCTACAGTGCTTCATTTCTTCATGAAAAATTTTGAAAGGGGGAAGTGAAATTAACAGTTGTAACTGAAACAGAGAAAGCATTGTAAAAGATTTTTATTCATAATCAGTTCACATCTTTACTGCAATGTTGTATTTTGCTTTTATATTAAAGCCACAGCTCTTGTGAATTTGCAAAGCAAGAGAATGCCAATTACCAGAGAAATAAAATTGGGACAGTAATACTTTTGTGCCTGACTGAAATATATACAGTATTGTCTAGACATTGCAATCCTGTAGTTAGAATATTAAAATACAGCAATAACACTGAGTATTCATATCTGAAATTAAAGCATTTAGTAGAACCCACACATGAGAATTCTACAGATAGAGTCATATCTATCTGAGATGTGGTGGTGTTCTGAGAGTTTGGGTTCCACAAAACTCAAGTTGACTTCCAACCAATCAAGTGGCCCAGACTGGGCCACTTGGCTTCTAGGCATTCATTGGTTGGAGCACATCAGATTCGGTTCATGTACGCTAGGTACAGACATTACGCATAAACCAGTTTAAGTGATCAGAAACTGTTTTAAACCTGGAACAGAACATAAGTTGAGTGCACATAAAGCAGTTTCAAAATGGATAAAACTGGTTTAAAACAAACCTGGTTGAATGTAGTGTATCAGACTTAACTGATTTGGATCAAACTGGTTTATGCAATGTCTGTGCCAAACCCCTTCCTGGTTTAAGATTAACCAGAGTCCTCCAGCATTGACATCCTGCCCCACTGCCCCAGCATTGACCAGTCCAGGGTGTTTCAAGTGAAGCTTCTGAGTCTCTAGCCCACTCTCTAACCTGAGTCTGCCTTCTTGGCCCTACTATGGGGTAACCCACACGGTTGTGGGAGCTGGGGTTATTAAGGTACCTTGACCCGCCTTTCACCAGAGTGGTAACTGGCCTGGTATTTCCTGGGGACTCCTGCACCACTGAGAGCCCCACCAGGCCACCCACTCCCAGCAGGGTACAGTTTTAGGTCATGCCCAGGACCAAGAGCTCTTGCCCTTACCTCCAGGGTTGTTCCTGCTGCAGCTCAGCTAGGTGATGTTTCTGCCTGGCTGGCAGCAGCAGACTGCAGCCTTTATGTACTAAATTCTCAAAATGGCTGCTGCCATCAGGCACCTGTTAGATGCCTGACCCAGCCCCTAAAGTGGCAGGCATCAACAGTGCCCTGCCACACTGCTCCAGAGAGCAAGGCAGGCCCCACCCCTCTGCACCCTAGCCACAGCTCCAGAAGAGACTGCAGACATAGCAGGATCTGCCTTGCTTCCCTGTTTTTGTTGATGGGCTTTTGTTTTGTTGATGAACTGATAAACGCTGTGTTATCAGCCCCCTGCAGGCTCCTCACCTGTCAGGTTTGCAGACAATCTGAAAAAGCGGGGAGAGGGAGATTGAAATGCTCAGTATCATTAACAGTTGCATGCACTGCACACACCCCTTTGCCTCAGAGTACTAGCTGGGGGGGCTAGGGTCTGGCAACATGCCGACCCCTTGAGTAGTGAGTGGGAAAAAGCCTAGGATGGTGCAGACAGGGTGGAGGTTTACACCCCTCCCTAATCAAAGCATCCTGCCAGGGCTTGGCCACACCCCCCTCACCTCAGCATTGTGGAAACAAAGGGAGGGCTGCTCTAGCACCTCCCCCCGCCCCCAGCTTCTAGCCTGAACCACTGCAAGCATGTGCCTGCATTTCTTCAGTCCAGAGGGCATTTCTGCGCTGTTGCAAACTGGTTCAACCTTTGCAACTGGTTAGATTAACTTGCAAAGATTGAATCAACTCAGGCTCAGGCTTTTTGAATGTCTGCCCTTAGCCAAAGACTAGAACGGGTTCAATGGGAGGAATGCTGCTTGAGGAAACACAAATCTTTTTTTTTAATTGTGTTCTTGAAGGGGAGAGGTAGCAGAGAATAACAGGGTGAAAATAAAAATATCCTGAGCCCTGAACACATTTTTTTAAATGTCCCCTGTAAACCTGTTGCCATACTGTGACCTTGCTTTGGCTTTGAAAGTTAGGGGCCAGGTATGCAACGCCAAATTTCTCATCCTTCTCTGAATGCTGGTTGAGGCTTGTGCTAGTGAAGGCAGGAAATGAGAGTACTCTGTTAATTCCACCTCAGAAGAGAAACAATTGTCAACTTTTCAGTGCCCATTTTTCATAAAAAGCAGCATATTTTGAACAAACCCTTTCCAAAAAAAGTTTTATTTTGGTCATATCAGTTCTGTAACTTATTTTTCAGTTTACTTGCTGAACCAAAACATGTATGTCGCTGCTGGGCCTCAACCAGTCGCTCTTGTGCCGCTCTCACTCGGGCGATCGATGTTACGCACCTCTTGGGCTCGCGCCTAAGCTGGTGTCGGAGCTGGTGACTTCCACCCGAATCCTTGACCCCATGCTTGCCTGCCATGACTTGATGACCTCAGTGTCTGGGGCCGTTCATCAGGCGTGCTTGTTGACCCAAGGTTCCTCCCGGTGGTTACTCATGGGGCTCTGCCCACCCCTACACCCCGGCCTCACACCTCCTGTGTAGCAGTAACAAGCAGGTCAGCGTCTTGCTCCTGGGACCCTCAACCGGGCCCTGCTCGGGTCCCTCCCAACACTATCTAGCCTACAGTGTGGGTCCGCTACCCTCCTATACCCCTTGGAGCTTGGGGTAGAACAAAAGGAAAAGAAAAAGGAAGCTCTAACACAAAACCGGACATACTGTTCCTTTAACTACCCCCCCCCCCGCACTTCAATCGGACACTGGGTGCCTCATCCCTTTAGGCACCCCATTCCCTGCATACTCTAAGGCACCTCCTGGTCCAGCAGCGATGTTCCTTCCAGCAGCAATTCTCCCTGGATTCCTTGCAGTCACTCTCTCGGGTCAGATCTCCAGGTGTGCCTCCTGTTGTCCTTCTGATGCGATCCTGGCGTCCCTCTGCCACCTTATCTGTAGCGCCACCAAGATGCTTCTCCTCTTCCTCCTTGCTTCTGTCCTGGCCGTTCCTGCTCTTCTGGTCCTGTGTTCCAACTTGTCTTTCCTGCAGGGACATTGGTGACTGTACTCTCTCTCTCCCCGCCGGCTCCACAGCGTGCGCCGCAGTTCAGCGCTGATGCCACCAGTTGGCTGCAGCTGTATAAACAGGCGGCTGTCGAACCTCACGGGTTCTGTCTTCCACCCCTCACGTGCTGTTTCCCGAGTTGCCAGTAAGTACTTTTGCATCCCTCCCATCCCAGGACAAAATAAATATTTGGATTGGGTTGACAAAACTACTCTATTTTTTTCCAGTGAAACAAGAAACAGAAAAAAATGTATATGGTTTTGTGTCAAAAAAAAGTTGGTGTTCTGAAACAAATTAATTCACTTTATTTTGTGTGGCCACTTCTAAAATTTAATATAGGTATATTTCTTTTTTTAAAAAAGTATACACACCTGAATTTTTCTTACATTTTCCCATTTTTGATAAATGAAATAATTTATCAAATTTGATACAAATTTACAAATCATTTGGTTGAACTGAAGATATATTTTTCAGGATGAAAAAGGTTTTATGTGGAAAATGTCTCCTAGTTCTAATTAATAAGCAATTTTTTTGTTTAAAAATGTATTTTTGTAGAAAAACGTTGACCAGCTTGATGATTTATTTATTTATATGATGCTCAAAGCATGCAAGGAACTTTTCAGGCATAAGATTATTCATCACTCTGAAGAGTCCTTATTCTGGCAGACTGATTCTGCCTTTCACAGTGCCATGGAGTAATAATCTGTGAGCCAGGCTATAACAAGTGAAGGCAAAATATACAGCTCATAGGGGGAACTAAGGCATGACTATAGGTTGCCTAAACAAGACTAATTATGATGCCTGAAAGGAAAGAAAAGAGAAAAAAATGACTTGAAGAAGGGGAAAGAATCTTGTTAAGGTTATACTGGGGGATTGGAAGATAATAGTAAAAATGTTGCAATTAAATACATTAGTTCTTATAGAGATACTATACTTAATTGCAACATATGAACAGTCAACTTCCTATCATAGAGGTAATGCTTCATTTTAGCTGTTTTTGAAAGGAATGATCCTGAACAAATCATCACTTTTCCAAATGTTTATCCTTTTCTAATATTCATGATCATTTCTAAGGGGTCCTCCTATCTCTGCCCATCTGTTTGAATACATCCAAAATTCAAGGTTTTATTTTAATCTTGTGAAGAATTGTCATCTTAAATGTTGTTGTAAGACAAACAAAACAATGGGGTGCCTGGGGCAGCAGTGATGCACAGCAGCAGCAGCAACTTCTGGTTGCTGCTGTGCTACCAGTGTGATGGGGAGGAGGGTATGGGGGAAATAACAGTTGCCACCTCATCCACTCCCAAAGTCAGAACCCAAGGCAGCTGTATTGGCCACCCCACCTTAGTTACACTAATGGTTGTAGTGGGGATGGAACCACAGGCTAATAAAAAATCCCACAGCTTTATAGGTTGCCAATCTCTAATATTAAGAGCAGAAGAAAAGAATGCCACCCTTGACTAGTGAAAGGTTATTATATCATCACTGGTTTTTGTGAGACTATTGACAAAAATCTCAGTGCTCATATCCTGATCTGGGCACACCATGCCAAGGGAAGTGCTCTGTGTTATAATTAGTCCTATGTGTATATTTTATCTCCCTAAAAAGGAATGTTAGCGTCTTGTTGCTGTGACTTTTAAATAGATATTTTATTTTCTTTAGCTTCAGCTTTTTGCATATGCAACAGACTTTGCCAACATAGCAAACAAGGAACATTCTTTTCATAGCACGTTTGTAATGCTGCAAATTAATAAACACTCATGTTTACATTTACAACCTACAGCTTATTATCAAAATCTCTGGGATTTTATGAGCCTGCTCATTCTCCAAGGACAGAATGGAGAGAGAGGGTACCAGGAACTTCCCTTTTTCAGCATAATGGGAGTGGAAGAATTCAGTATTGGACTAGCCTATCCCTGAAGTCACAGGGGAGGTTGGCCATTCACTGTTTCCTCCCTAAAGATTTTATAGTAGCTGTGCTTTGCAAAACCTTAGAAGATTTGTGGCAGTCTGAGGCACAATGATGTTCTGTCCAATCTCCAGTGCAAAACTGACTTTACAAGAAGCCACAGCCAGAACTACTGGCAAGAGAATAGAAGCTGCCTCAGATATTGAGCTCTTCATACCATTCTTATATTTGACCTTTTGAAATCTTATGAACGAAGAATTAATAGATATTTCCTTAACAGCTTGCAAATACCAGAATAACCTTCCACTCCCAAACACAGGATCTGCAGACAGCTAGATGCCAGGAACTGTTTATGTTTTCACAAAAGACAGCAAAATAGGATATGATTCTTGTAACTAACCTAAGAGCAGTGATTTCAGACAAAACTGAAGAAAGAAGTTTGAAAATCAGAGGGATGTTGAATTACAGTAGAGCATAAAAATATGAGGCAAGTGCATAAGTGATAAGAACAATTAGAGGTACTGTAAAATGAAACCATATCCAGCTTCTGTAAGGGGACCAGAATGCAAGGCAAAGAGGCAAGCCAAAGCGTAGGACCAAATATTTGAACCTGGACATGAGTAGTCCAAAAGCTAAGGCCAGGAGGCAAGCCAAGGGCTAAGACAAGTGAGGCAGACTAGGACATAGGTGGTTCAAAGGCTGAGGCTGAGAGATGAGCCAAAGGCCAGGCCCGTGAGGTTAGCCAGGATCAGAAGCGTAGAGGAAAGTAGGAAACAGAGACGCTGCCAGGCATCTGCTCCATTCCTTTGCCAGGTCAGTTTAGATAGTAAACTCTCACTTGTCAGTCTCTTGTGGGCTAAGATCAAGTGTTTGAATGGCAATGTGTAGTGAAGGGTTCACCCTTGTCCACTGCACTGTGGATAAGATACTGTAAAAGTCTTGTAATTTGCTTCCCAGTTGCCAGCTTCCAGTGGGAGGATCTCAGCTACACACCTACTTTATGGAAATGGGGGACTCCTCCATAGCTTGCTCCTGTGGCCACTGGCTAAGGCACTAGTGAGACTCAGGGGCATCTGAACCCCAAGCCTCTGGGTTTAGGCCTGCACGTAGGACCCCTGCCAAAGGATTTGGGAGTATCTGAAACCCCAGGCTGAAAAGTCTGGGGTGGAGTACACTTGCCAGTTGTAGTGTCACATATGATGATTGAATGATTGAATTTCACTCAATCAAGAGGATTTGGAAATGAATTGGCTAATTTGACCTGGAATACGAAAACAATTTTCAAAAAAAACCCAACAAAAAAACCCTCTCAGAAGCAAAGCCAGATTCCTATCCTGTGTTTGTACAGCACCCAGTCCAACAGGGCCTCGTTCTCAGTTGAGGCTTCTAGGCACTATGATAATCCAAATAATTAACAGAAATATTCATTAAAAAACTTGTAAGTGCATTCTCTGTAAGGTTAGTATGAAAAACACAATTCAGTCATTAGTGTTGAAAGAAGTAAACATGCAGACCCCATATCTGTGGCAGAAGCCTGTGGCTGGTGATTTAAAGACCACCATCACTGGCACTGCTTATGCAAAATAAGTCAGCAGAAGTTTGAATCTATCCTGAAGCACTGGGACTGTGACCTCCCCTGTCTTCAGGCAAAATCTGGAACAGAGGAATGTGATAGCAGTTGTACTGATAATATTTGGTGCAAAGGGCAAAACATGATTCTGATGACCCAGCTGAAAATACTAGACCTGACTCAGAATAAAGTCTGCTGAATTGAATATTCATAAAAGAAATACATTAGCTAGAAAGGACACACATCCATTGTGCCAATAAGAAAACTACTACAGAAATATTAAAACAATATAGCAGGCATTGACTGTGCATGGGACTAAATGCTGAAACTCAGAGAGATGTAGAGGCTACATATAAAACTACCAAGTTGATCATCTTTTTCTTTAAAAGGTTATTGTCTAAGATGGCTTAAAGGATAGAAGAAGTAGATTTAAAACAGTGTCAGCCCTGGGTGCTGATTTAGAGGCAGAATGGCGGTATCTTGGGAGCCTGCCTGCAGCAGCAGCAGCCAGGGTCTTCAAATCTCCCAGGTCAGGTAAGACTGACACCTTCCCTCCTCTCACCACTCCACAGCATCTCTGCTGAACCAAACTTCCTAGCAGTAGCTATGACTGACTGAAGGTGTAATCAATGACAGCAAAGCAGTTAATTACAAAATCAAAATATTAGAAAATCAAATTTACTTATCAGGGATTGGAGACAACTAAAGACTCTAAAAGAATGCTTAGGGCTAAACTTTAACAAACAAGTGAAAAACAGAAACCTGTTCTGAGACAAATAAGAACAAGAACAACAATCTTTTAAAAATAAATAAATCAGCTGAATTACATGAAACAAATACATAAATGAAATAGGGTGCACATTTTCCTTCTTTTTATGTTTGTCATTAATAGTTAATGTGAGGGTATGATTTCTTAGCAAATCTTGTGAATACAATACATGACACATGCCAATACTAACAAGACTAGCTAAACATTAAAGAAAATGATACTTTCATTGGGTCAGATCTTGCTTTTCTTTTCAATGTAAGATGTTTTCAGGCTTTTTTCCCCAGATAGTTCAAGCAGATGTTGCCTGTAAAAGTCTGATGTGTTTGCATGCTGGCAACACACCATGGTTCATCAACTAGCCCAATAAAGCTATCTTTTTGTAATTCAGTATATCCCTTCCCAACACTTGTTTCTAATATGCGAGAGATCTGAGAAGAGGAAATCTAGGGTAAATCTACACACTATTGACTTTTGTAAACAGAGAAACCTAGGAGTTGCACTCTGGCCATTTCTAGTAAATGAACCTCTACAACATCAACTCTCCTCTTCCAGTCTTGGTTAGAGATGGAAGGCCGATATAGTAACCAGAAAGCTTTCATAGATTTCATTTCATAGATTTCATAGACATTAGGGCTGGAAGGGACCTCAGAAGATCATCGAGCCCAGCCTGCCGCCCGAAGGGCAGGAAGTCAGCTGGGGTCATAGGATCCCAGCAAGATAAGCACCAATTTGCTCTTGAAGGCGTTCAATGTAGGTGCTTGAACCACCTCCGATGGCAGACTGTTCCAGACCTTGTGGGGTTAGACAGTAAAGAAATTCTTCCTTATGTCCAACCTGAAACAGTCTTGCAGTGGTTTATGACCGTTTGACCTCGTCATCCCTTGGGGCGCTCTGGTGAACAAACGTTCCCCCAGATACTGGTGGTCACCCCTGATAAACTTATAGGTGGCCATCAGATCACCCCTGAGCCTGTGGTTTTCCAGGCTGAAATGCCCCATGGCTCTCAG
>NW_017728949.1:43903382-43937475 GCF_001723895.1 Crocodylus porosus
CAAGCTTCTCCACATCCTTTTTGAATTGTGGAGCCCAAAACTGGATGCAGTACTCTAGCTGCAGCCTCACCAAGGCCGAGTACAAGGGGAAAATGATGTCCCGGGATTTGCTTGAGAAGCGTGTATGTATGCAAGCCAGCGTTTTGGTTGCTTTACTAGCCACAACATCACATTGCAGGCTCATGTTCATCTTGTGGTCAATGATGACCCCCAAGTCTCCTTCTTCTGTAGTGCCAGCCAGCGTAGCACTGCCGAACCTATGAGGATGCTGCAGATTTTGTCTCCCAAGGTGAAGAACCTTGCATTTTTCAGCGGTTCTCATCCGCCCATTTACTGAGCCTGTCCAGGTCAGCCTGGATCATCCGCCTGTCTTCAGGTGTGGATGCTTTGCCCCAAAGTTTGGTGTCATCGGCGAACTTGGCCAGTCCACTCCTGACTCCAATGTCCACATCATTAATGAAGATGTTGAACAATGTGGGTCCAAGGACAGAGTCTTAGGGGACCCCCTGGTCACAGGGCACCATGACTATTAACTTTCATCAATTAGTACCCTCTGGGTCTGACCACGGAGCCAATTTCCCAGCCAGTGGATCGTGGTGGACCCAAAGTCACAACTGGCCAGTTTTGCTAAGAGTTGATCATGACTTCTTGAATCAGTTGCATGGGATACCAGATCAAAGGCTTTTTTGAAGTCAAGATATATGACATCAATCTCTTCTCTCTTGTCCAGGTGATAGGTCACCTGATCAGAGAAGGAAATGAGATTGGTCAAGCAAGACCTACCCACAACATACCCATGCTGGCTATCCCTGAGGATGTTGGCATAGGCCAGTCCATTAAGGATGGCCTCTTTAATAAACTTTTCTAAGACCTTCCCCGGGATAGAAGTTGGACTGATGGGCCTATAGTTAGCCAGATCCACTTTCCTTCCTTTCTTGAAGATAGGTACCACATTGGCCTTCTTCTAGTCTTTGGACACTACACCAGAGCACTAGGAGTTCTCAAAGATCCATGCCACCAGCTGGGCTATGATGCTCGCCAGCTACTTGAGTACCCTAGGGTGTAGATTGCCAGGGCCAGTTGACTTGAAGGTATCCAGCCTCTCAAGGTGTTCCTTCATGAGGTCAGCATTAATGGAGGACAGGGGATCTCCCTCACCTGGTCCTCCCTGTCCCGTGGTGGGCATGGGCATCCCATGGGACTGATGAAAGACCGATGCAAAGTACCCATTTAATAAGTTGGCTTTTTCCTGGGCATCAGTTGTCAGATGTCCCATCTGGTTCAGCAGAGGCCCAATGTTGCCCTTGCTTTTCCTCTGGCTCCCCACATATCTGAAAAAGGATTTTTTATTGTCCTTGATGCTTGAAGCTAGTTGGAGTTCAGTTGCAGCCTTGGCTTTCCTGATTTGCTCCCTGCAGGACTGGACCAGTGCAGAATATTCCTCCTTGGAGGTGAATCCCAGCCTTCATCCTTTGTAGGCCTTTCTTTTTAGCCTCAGGAGGTCTACTAGAACCCTGGAGAGCCAAGGGGGCTGCTGTGCCCTCCTGCTGCCTTTCCTCCAAGATGGAATTGAATTGGCTTGTGCATTGAGGATTGCTTCCTTGAGGAGTAACCATTCTTCCTGAACTTCCCTCCCCCTGGGGTCATGGTCCCTTAGGGCCTGACTGACAAGCTCCTGAGCTTGTCAAAGTCAGCTTTCCTGAAGTCAAGGACTTCCACGTTGGTGACTGACTTGCCAGCTTTATGGTGGATGGTGAAGGTGGTCACTGTCACCCAGCTTCCCATCAATCACTAGGTCACTGATTAGGTCATCCCCAATAGCCAGTACCAGGTCAAGCAGCACTTTACCTCTTGTTGGCCTATAGACTTCTTGAATCAGGTAGAGGTCATCCACGCACGATAGGAAGCTTTGTGACCGCTCAGATTTTGCTGAGTGATCCTCCCCCAAGATGTCCAGGTAACTGAAGTCATCCATGACAACCATGGTCCTGGAGCATGCTGCCTCAGCCAGTTCCCAGGTGAACTCCTTGTCAAGCTCTTGACTTTGGGTGGGAGGTCTGTAGTAGACTCCCACTGTTATGTCCCCTGTACCATGCTCCCCATGGATTTTAACCCAGACGGTCTCCAGTCATCCACCCTGGTTACCAACATCAGCTTGCAGGGACACGTACCTTTCCTTACTCAATCCTTCCTGTACAGGGTGTACCCATGGTCCAGTCATGGGTGGAGTCCCATCAGGTCTCCATTATCCCTATGAAATCATAATTATTTGCATTAAGCAGGAGGATGAGTTCCTCCTGCTTATTCCCCAAGCTCCTGGCATTTGTGTACAGACAGGCAAGTGTCCCCTTGAGGACTCTTGTCTTGCTCACAGATTGTACCAGGGCTGGGGTGGGGGTGGGCTCCCTTAAGTGCCTAGGCCTGCTGGCTTTGCAAGGGTTGCTCAGCGGGCCAGCAATGGCAGTAGTCCCCCTGTCCCCCACGTGGGCTTAGTTTAAAGCCCAGTGGAGCAGGTCAACCAGTCTGGCTAAGAAGAACCTCCTCCCCAGGGGAGAGAGGTGGAGGTCATCTCTTCCCAGCAGCTAGCTGCCTCTCTCACCAAAGAGCAGGCTGCGGTCATGGAAGACAAAGCCTTCCTGAAGACACCAGCACCACAGTCTTTGGTTCACTAAGCTGATGCAACACAGCTGCTAATACAGTATTCCCAAGATGGCAAGCATCCATCTCTCCTTCCATGAAGGCTAACAGACCTAGGCTGGCACAAGGAATGCCTGCATATGCTGAACCTGTTCATGAAGTACAAGGTTTGTTCTGACTCAGACTCACCCTATTCTCATACAATCATGGAAACCTAATTCCTACTCTACCAGGGATTGAACTTCACAGTCACAGTCAACTGAATGACCTAACAAGTGGGCGTTTCTAGCCTTGCTATTTTCCTTTTCTGCAGGCACAGTGCAAGAAATGTACAATGTCCTTCAATGAAGAAATGGTTCAGATGACACCAGTGTTGAGTTGTTAGGCAAAACAGAAACTCTCCATCATTTAAATGTCTCCATTCCTATTGGTCCCATTTTAAAGCAGCATATTTTTTCATAGACTTACAGATTTTATGACCAGAAGAAACCATTATAATCATCTATAGTCTGATCTGCTGCATTACAGAAGCTACAGAACAATACCCTTTAATTTGTCTATCCAGTGTGGTGGACAAATACAGTACTTGGATTTTATGGAAAAATCCCTGGAATAAAATATAACAAGAATATAATCTAAACATAACAAGGCCTTCATTAAAATAATATCAATCCACTAAATTGATTATTTATCTACTGAACACTATAGTTACCAGGTTTTATAACCAATGTCTACCCAAGAATTTTTTCTTTAAAATTTTTAAGAGTTCAAACTTACGATTACACCTGTGATACAAAAAAATATATAAGACACTAATTGTTAATAGTAAATCTGGTACATATGCCCAGAACATTATTACTGCACTAATCATGAGTAATGATTAAATGCGTTGCATACAATTTTAACGTTATTCAAACTGATAACTGTAGCAGGCAGATCAATACCTTTCAATGAATTGTGCCCATTCACCAAGTAGGTTCACAAATAACGTGATTATTACTACTTCATGTTTCTGGAAATTACTTCAGACGTCAAACGGCATAGGCCAGGACTATTTGTTACAAAAATAAAATAGCATGTGTACATTCACTGCACTCCTAAAGATAACTGAAATCTAATTAACATCTGACTAATATCTAAAAATATAACAGCTTGCAGTAAATTGCTGCCTTTATAAATATGAATGTCAATATTCTATTTCTGAGAAAGGCTTCTGTTCTTCAATTATATGCTATGAAAAGCTTTGGTATTGTGCAATATGTGAGGTGTCTACTTTGTCTGCAGTACTAGAGTACATGAGGGGATTATTATTTTTGTAAATCCAAGAATCTAATTTCATTTTCTTGGCTCAATTAATTCTGAGTTATAGGAGTGAAGTGGGCCATTGCAGGCTCAAGCACTAACCAAAGACTGTAAGGTCTGTTTTGGATTGTAAAACCCAAAGAGCTATGGGTCTAATGTGTAACCTCTGTTCTTGAAGCCAAGGTAGAAGCAGAATTAGATACTTTTTCTATATCTATTGATGCATATGGGGTGTTGAGAAGATATGCAGACGTAAAAGCCATTAACTGAGACTACAGTGACTTGCTCTGGATACAGATGTATGTTCTGCATATGCAGGTATTAGGGCTGTGCGAAACTTTGGTTCCTGATTCAATTCAGTGGATATTCGACCCAATTCAGTGACCAAATCTACAAATCCAGATCAAATCAGAGAACCCTTGAATCTCTCCGAATCAAATCGGAACCCTCCAAATCCATTCAGAGAGATTCGGAAAGATTCGGAGATTCGGACATAGAGACAGCTTTAAATGTTTTTTCTACATACCTCTAGGTAGCAGGTAGCTCATGAATGCTGCAATGCTGGGGTACATAGAGAATCCCACAGGAGTGTGGGGGGCTCACCAGCACGCTTGGCAGCAGAAATGGAGGTCCACATACAGGTCTGCTGGCAAGTGCGCTGTGGGGCCCCCCCGCACTACCCCCTGGCTCAGCAACTGGTGCCTCCTGGGCCTGGAGGGGTACCTGGGGTGCCCATGCCAATTGCCGAGCTGGGGGGAAAAGGGGACAGCAGACCTGGAAGTCGATCGGAAGTTCTTCTGGTCCATTTCTGGGTTTGCCACTGAGCACATGGAGGGCCCCACCACACTCCTGTGGGATGCTCATCCCAGCATCACAACATTCACAAACCATGCCTGCTACCTTGAAGTATGTAGAAAAAACATATAAAGCTGGGTCTATGTCCAAACTGCTGTTTCTCCGAATCAGCAGCGAATCTTCAGATTCAGATTCAGCTGAATCAAATTAGGGACAGCAATCTGAATCAACAAATCGAATCACTGTCTCTGATTTGGGCTGAATCTGAATCGAATAGGGAGCACTTTGCACACCCCTGGCAGGTATCTGTTTGCATATGCAGATACAAATAGATTTCCTAGATTTTATAGACATTAGGGCAGGGAGGGACCTCAGAAGATCATCAAGTCCAGCCCCCCACCCAAAGGGCAGGAAGTCAGCTGGGGTCATAGGATCCCAGCAAGATAAGCATCCAATTTGCTCTTGAAGGTGTTCAGAGTATGTGCTTGAACCACCTCCGATGGCAGGCTGTTCCAGACCTTGGGGGGTTGGACAGTAAAGAAATTCTTCCTTATGTCCAGCCTGAAACGGTCTTGTAGTAGTTTATGACCATTCGACCTTGTCATCCCTTGGGGCACTCTGGTGAAGGACTGGAGTGGGGAGGTACAAATGAAGGATTGGAGTTTGAACGTTTAGACATAACTGAAATTTGAAAACCTGGCTATAACAAGAAACTTAATTCAATTTGTAGGTACCTAACTAAATAGGTTTTTAATCTCTTGCCCTGAGAATTTATTCCAGAATTAAATTCCTTCACCTACTTCACTACTTCATTTGTACATTAATTAGTTTTTCATGCATGGTATATAAAGATTAGCACATACTTATAAGGGCTGTGCGCAATTTCACTGGCCATTTTGTTTTGACAGTTTCAAAACAGCAAAATTGAAATGAAATAAAGGTCTTTGAAATGGCCTCAAAACAAAACGAGACTAGTCAAAACATTTTGAAAGTCGAAATGTTTTGACCATAGCGCTGGGGATGGGAAGTCAGCCCAGCTTGGCTGACTCTCTGTCCCCGGCTGATCTAGCAAAATGTTGAAACAGTCTTGAAACAGCCTCATTGTTTCAATGAAGCAAAATGGAACAGCTGTTTCAAATCAAAATCTCTAAACTTAAGGTGAAACAGAATGGTGCCATTTCGCACAGTTGTAATACTTACTGTTAAAATGCCTCTCTAAAATCTGGTAAGTGATAAACAAGAAATAATATGGATGGTCTCAACTTTTTTCTCTCTCAATATTGTATCTCCCAGGTGGATCCAAGATCATGGTAAGCGGGTGCAGCCACACCTCTTCAGCTGTGGGTGCATGTACACTGAACTCTCTGAGCTCACTAGCACATCTGTGCAGCTCCTGCTGGAGTTCCACATGTTCTGTGAGCTTTCTGAGATCACCAGCTGATGGGCACAGGCTCCGAGTGGAGCACCAACTTCCACAAAGCCCTGGGGTTAGATCTGCATGGAGTCAAGGGCTCCAGCCAAAGGCAGCACAGATAAGCTGGTGGGCTCACTGCATGCACTGCACAGACAGGGGGAATGGGGAGGTACAACCATAGATCTGCCCCTGCCAAGATAATATTTGCTGTTTGAAGCCAACAAAAGCAACACTATGTTGTTCTTTCCAGCATTAAGAGCATTTAAAACAACAACTGAGGCTTCATTTGCTTGCAGCTGCTATGGGGGTGGGAGGGGGAAAAGATGAGTTTACACAATTTAAATCCTGATGGACCATTTTAAAAGGCAAACAGAATGCCATTTTAGCAGTCTCTAAACATATGCTTCATGCATGCTCGCTTTATCCTGAACCAAGACATTCTTAAAATTTCAAGCAGGGAAACCTGCTCTGGTTACCTTGGTGATAAACTGAAGATAAAAATTGCACGTAATTGTTGCTGATGTCACCACTTCCATATTGTTTCCAAGGCTACAGAGAATCTCAAATAATTGTGATGTTTCATTTCTATGCTGTATTGGAAGCCCATTTCCTTTTCTCTGTAAATTGCTTAGTACTGCAAGTAATCTATCTAAGCCTTATCTAATAAGGCATCGGTAGCCTCTCAGCAACCTCTCCTAATGATGTAGATTTATATATTGGAAAAGTAGCTACCTAGATCTGTACTGTGCAATTTGACTCTTACATTAGCTCAATTATTTTTATCCTAAGAATCTATTTCCATAACAAAGTACCTTAATCAATCATACAAAAATATCAGAACAGTAAACGTCTTACTGCAAAGAAATATTACATGTAAATTATCTACCTAAAGGAAGCTGTTCTTTTGCCTGAATGGCAGAAAATTGGCTGTTAACTATTTATAACTGACTGATTTCCCACCCTGCCCTCAAACTCATTTTAAATGTAGAGCATAAGTACTCTCGGCACTACAAAATTTCAGCCATGCTACATGTTCTCCATTATATCGTCTGGTTTATAATGCAACATAGCAGGAATCTCCTTAAAAGCAATAATTAATGTATTTAATGACTGTTTCACTGTCCTTGGAGTATGGCTGCTTCAGAAAAATTACAGTTTATATCATTAACTATTGCAGTTTCTTAGGAATTATTGCTTAATTGGTGACCAGTTCTGAAACATATTTAAATGATAATACTTTTAATTTGCAATTATTTGCAAAGCAGAATTTTACAGTGTGGCACAGTCATGTAACATAACTGGAATGCTGCATTTAAAATGCTGAGTTGTCTCAAAGCAGACAATAGTTAGTGGATGTCCATCTACCACCTCTCCTCATGTTGGATGTGCCTTTCATCACTTGACTGCATTCAGACTGCAGGGCTTGACCTTGTCAGCATGAAATTTTCCACTAGAGCAAAACAAAATGGCACTTACTGTATCTTAACAGTCTGCTCTTACTTATGCAATGGATTCTGAATAGCAATAATTTACTTTGGGCATTGGTTGACTAAAATAGCTTATGTGCATTTAATGCATGAAATGGGCTACATATGGATTCACTAACAAATCTGGCAGGCAACTCAGCTCCCTCCTAGAATTGTGAGAAGTTTAAAAAGCAGGACACAGAGCAAAACAGAATATAAGGGGTGATCCTTTTCTTCTGTTTGCAAAGGAAATGGCTAAAATATTAGAGCTGGGCAGATACTGTCAGATTGTCCTATGAGTCTTCATTTGCATTTTCCAAAGAATTTTATTTCAGCTGTGTTCACACCTCTTATCTTCTCACTTTTCATGAATGATTTTGCAAATGAGTTTATTGGCAGATCTGTTTGCTGAAAGTGCATATTTTAAACAAGTATGGTAGTGTATTCACATAAGACAATATTTTTATCATTGTAACGGCATGCATTCACATTTCTAAATAGACTCTTATCCAACTGAGGAAGAGGAGTATACCACGTGACCAGCATTTTGTCCAAACAGCTGGAATTCTGAATTTTGAATATTCACAGTGAATTGCACGTGAACAGCTACAGACCACAAACTGCTTGCTGAAACTGTTTTGTGAATAAAGATAAATAACGAGCGCATCTGCAAAAATCAAAACCTCTTTGTGCATAATTTGTGAACAGAAAAACCCTGCAACATTTATTTATTAAATTTCTCATTGACCTAATACTAATGGACATATAGTTTACACAATAGTTTACCTACAGAAAATAGTGTAGACCAAAGGCTTATGTTTAAAGAAAGGATTGTATTAATGTTCTAATATGATGTTATAATTTTAGGGCCTGATTCTCCATTGCTTCCTAAATGGTGTAGTTAATTATGCTTGTAGAAGGTAAGCACAGAAGGACTGTCAAACACTGCCACCTGGTATGACTGGAGAATACTGATGTGATAGCTATTACTAGTATTTGGGCACACATAATGACTGCACGTGGTATAAAAGAGTGGTGAATCAGTCTCTCATTTTCCTACAGTGTGACTGCTAAAATCCACAAAACAAGCACTACAATGATTGTATCCATTTTAGGGTCTAAAAGGGCAATAGTTAATCAATGTACTTTATATAGCTTCAGAAGCACATGCATAGAGCTGTCTCTGCTTTTTAGCAACAAACGCTATAATTAAAATAACACTACAATCAGCGACACATGATTAACCAAGTTCGTCCTGGAACAGCTTGATTTAAGCTCCACTGGTGAATTTCACTATTTTAAGGTGACTGGATTTTGTTTGCAGTTCCCTACACAGCTCCCTACACAGCTCTGCCAGTGCAAAGTCCTAATCCCTAGAACCACAGACACACAATTTTAGCATTCTATGGGTAACACAAAACTCATTGCCTATGCAAATAAGACATATTTTCCCCAGACTCCGTAAGGGAAAAAACAACAACGTTAACCTGCCTTACTCCTTGGCTTTCATGTTGCTGTGTGAATAATTTAATGGATTTAATTTTTTTTATGACATTGTTGTGTAGGGTGCCTGCTAGCACACAGTATTGCCACACAAGAAGACTTAGTTTTGAGGGAGATCTTCTTATCGCTCCTGTTTCCAATCCACTGTATGATAGAAGCATCATAAGGGTCATTTGGATTCCCCCCTAGGATAACTAAACCTTTGGTTCAAACTTTGGTATAGCAAGAGGAAGCATCTTAAAGCTTTAGAAAAGTGTCCATGCCAAAAGTCCATGAAACTACTGGAGGAAGAGCAACGGTTGGGATGGTGACCTCTAGCTCAAAGATTATTTTAGCTTTCCTTTTGACTCCTGTTTTCTAAGTCGATAATGGCTTTTCTTCTACAGATGTAAAAAAAAAAGGAAACTACCATGTAATTTGCAGCTTTCATTATATTCTATATTCTAAGAACACCTTGAATACCAAGCTACAGTTATAAATGGTAAATGGTGACTAAATGGCAATGCTGCTCTTCTTAAATTATGGTCACTGCACTGATTTGCTTCCAAAATTCTCTGGAGACAGTCAGAGAGCTAGGGAACAGAGAGGCAAGGAGTCAGATTTTCAAAGTAATTAGGCAAGAATTAGATATCTCCTGGGATTTTCAAAAACACCCCAATCCCATTGAAATCAGTGGAAATAATGTTGGACACTTTTCATAATCTCAAAAGTGAAATGAGATAATAGGCAGTGAAGCACAAAGGCACTTTTGAAAATTCCTCTAAGCATAATTAATCTCAGATTAGTTTTTTTTAAATAGTTGTCTACTACTGCTTTCAAAAGAGTTACTTCTGATCTAAATTAATCTAAGAGCAAAATCTGGTTGTGAGCAACATATCCAAGAAGTCTGGGACCAAATCAGAAACAGACTCCAATTCTTAACTGCAACTCTCTTTTTTACCTGAGAACAGCTGCCTCTCTACCAAGCAGATGAAGACCTAGGTCTATAGATATAATACATCTGCAGCCTGGATATGGATATGAATATGTCACACTGCACTGGTTAGTTTATGATCATCCTACGACTGACAAATATATTCCGGTCCCCAAATCCCCAGACTATAATGCAAGATACTTATCTCTTCTTTGCCATGTTACTTATCCTAGCCATTAGTTTTCTTTTCAAAATGTTCCCAGTACTAGTAGCTTAAGAGATTTTATCTACATGATGTAATGCTTTTCAAGAGATAACATAATGTGAAGAATTTATGGGTCTATTTCACTTTAGAACCATTCTTAGTTCTAATGATAGTCAACATTAGACAATCTTTTACTTTAAAATATTATGCCAAAACAAGCATGCTTAAGTAGTGGCAGCAGATGGAAGAGGTTAAAAGTATCAAATCCCGAATCACTAACTTTGGTAGGCCACCTTCCCTTCATAATTTAGACCCTTCTGTTGGAGATTTGAAAATATATTCCAGACAGATGACATGTTAACAGAATCATTTCATGGTTCAGTATCTTCTCAGTATGATTTATCTCTATCTGTAGGCGCTGGAGGTCCCTATTCAGGAGATTTATGAGCTAGGTCCAAGAATTCATTTTGATGAAGGAGAATATAGGCATCATTGCAAACTAAAATATTAACTTTTGCTTTAAGTTAATGCTTCTCTCTTGTTACCAGTTTTAGGGCTAAAATATATGCCTGTAATCCCAATGCTGCCCCCTCACATAAGTGGACAGCTGTCTATGAAATAGGTTTTTATAAAATTTGTACATTAGTTCACAAATGCATATCCCTTCCTCTTCTAATTCTGTGTAAGAGTTAGGCAAAGAAAATGAGTGTAGGAAGAAACATTTTACTTGAAACTGAACTGCGGCTGCTTTAAGACTTAATAAATACAGTGTCTTATGGATCACCCTTCCCTCCCTTTTCAGACATGGCCCTAAAAAAGACTCGAGTGAAATTCAGCAATTGTTTACACAGGAATAACAAGAAGAGAAATGCATTTTAAGACTCTTTCAGCAATTTATAGCAGCCAGAACTGTTTGGTGTGGCCAAGTACTCCTCAATACTCTCCTCTCTAATGAACAATGTGAAGGATCTCAAAAACAAGTGAAACTAAGCTAAAGATTCAGATCTTAATCAGGACTGTCAGAATGTAGTAATGGGAGCAATGTGGAAATAGGGAAGGTAGAAGACATTAAGGGGCAAGAGAGGTAGCATGGAGAAGAGTGAGAGTGGGAAGAGGAGTACATCAGGCAACAGAGGGATTGTGAGGAGGTATGGAGGGAGGAGGCTCTGATAAACAGCCAGTAAGTATGCACAAAACAATGTCTAGGGGTCAGAATGAAGTTCTACTTCCGAAGTTCTTTGTGGCTTCATTGCCTTGGACTTAAAGGTGAAAATTAGAATAGTCCCATAACCTCTCTGCTGGATAGTTGCCTGTGTTTTATTTTCAAATATTTCTTAGAGCAAAAGGAAGTATTATAAATACATTGGAGGCACAGCCCACTGGGAATTTACTGATTTTGTCAGAAATGCCATTGTGTAGAAACTGAAACAATGTGAGGATATGGGTCGGAGTCAAATGAATGTCTGCTGAATCATAGGAAGTTTAAGTCAGCTGGAAGTTCAGATCAGATAGAACCTGGCCAGCCAGGCAGTCCAGGGTTTGATGATCCTTTAACTCTGGGGTACCTATGCCACACCAAGATTGTCTCAGGGTTGGGAATCTCTTGGCTCCTGTATTTCAGGAGGTCCTGAGAGCATACAGTGTGAATCTAGGAATATGACAGACCTGAATCCCATCTTAAGCTAGGGCTTTCAGGATGTCTAGGCTCCCTGCTTCAGAGCAAGAAGTCTAGCAATCCAGAAAACTCCAGGTCTAGGCTCATAGCTCTGCAGCAGGGTCTACAGAAGCCCTGAGAAACCTGGCTCTATCTGGGGCCCTCAGGATTTCTCAGGTTCCAGGTCCATGGCAAAGCATTTCCCTACGTCACAGACGGAGAACTCTCACAGAGTTTGGGTGGACTTGAGAGTCCCCAGAGCTGGCAACAAGCTGCTCCATTTTGTTTGGAAAAAAATAAAATGGAAAGGTTTACATCACATCACATCTAGAAAACAAAACAAACAAAAGGGTTTCCTTTCCACTGGGAACTTTGACAATACTGCCCTCGCTTTTATTCTTTTTAAAAGGAAAACTTTTCTGCAATGCCAAATATCCTGTGGTTTCTACCTTGCATTATCTGCATGTTATTTGCCTACTATGAAAGACTATTGCTAAATAGTGACAAGGAAGTTTGGCACCCAGGGCAAAGCCCTCAGTGGCAGCCTGCCCTAGCCCCACACACAGATCCGGGGGGCATACACTCCCCCATGCTTGCCCAGGAGTGCACGCAACAGTAGGAATTGCCCTCCCCTCATCCCTGTGCCCCCCCAAACAAACTGCCTGCAGCTCCATCCCATGCCCCGCCCTGACTGGGCAGCACCTATTGGCGCCCCTTCAATTTGGCTCCCAGGGAGATTGCCCTGCTCATCCCCACCTTGTTACGACACTGCCTGACTTCTCCCTCTGGGTGTTCCCTTCCAACCCAGGAGCAGGTAAGTGCAGGGAAGGGGAATCTGTTCACCTGCAGCTACTGTTGCTGCCATTCTCCTGAGATGTCTCCTGGGTTGAGCTCAGCTGCCACACAGACTGTATGGAGCAGCTCTGGAGCTCCTCTTGCCTCCAGAACAGCAGGAAGCAGAGGGGATGTGCCTCTGACCATGGAGGGAAAGGGAGTGGGGGAAAGATTTACCTTCTTCTGGACTTAATAAAGTTCCTGACTCCTGCTCCTATGGCATGGTCTGTCCCAACCCTCCCTCTGGCTGCCCACCGCCCCCCCCAGCATAGTCAGCAGAAGGTGGGGGCTAACAGGGTTTAACCCCCCCAAAACTAATTTTGTGGCAACCGGCGACAGCAGCAGCACCATGATGTTACCATCCTGTAGCACCAGGTGCTGCTCAGCACCAGCACCATGCCCCGCCACTGCAGTGCCACACCCAGTGCCTCCACTGCGCGCTCTTCTGCTGCCAGCGCACGCCAGCCCCACAACTGCCTTCAGCCCACCCAAATGGTATTTTCTCCTGCCACTACCACCCCACAGTGGAGCAGAGAGTGGAAAGGCTAGGAGTAGAGGATGCAGTCAACCCCTGCAGTGCCAGGCACTGCTTCCATGCCCCGCTTCGTAAAATCCTGGATCTGCACCTGATGGAGGACAGTCAGTCTGACACTTTTTACTTTTAAGTGCAGTCATAAGATTTAATTATTCCTCTTCTTGAAGAGGAAACACCAGAATGACTGCAAAATGTTTTGCTAAGACACGGAAATGTACAGTACATACAGCAGATTAGCGCAGTACGAAAAAAATGGAAATCAAAAGGCTGCAGTTAAGAACGTAGGAGAACAAGGGCATAATCATTTCTGATTGCTCAAGGACTTGTTTCAGAGAAAACAACTATGTGATGTCCAAGTGAGATGCAAGTGTCACTCATTGTGAATGACAATTATGCCCCCGTTAAAGTTCAAATGAGTCCAGTCAGCAAAAGTAACCAAGAGAGAATAAAAGCAGTTGGAATAATGTAGGATGTTCTGCAGCAGTGAGATATGTATTCGATAATTCATAGCATTTATTGTTCATTCTTCTCAGTGACTCCTTACGTTTCCAGAGAAAATGTTACTTGGCTGTGGGTTACCATAGGCACAGAATAATACTGCAACCAACTTTAGTGCTGTCTCATTCCTACATCATTATGTATGTGTATACAGAGCTGAAACCCAACAGAATCCCATTTAAAACTCCAAGAAAATGTAACGGAATGGAAATTCACCATTTCAGACTGAGACACTAATTTAGGTGAAAGAAAACCCAATCCTTTTAATTTGTTGTCCACATGATGGATCAGGTACTATACAAAGACCTGAGAGCCTGCAGAGGCATTCGAAAGTTGGAGAGCTCATTGAAGCTCTCTTTTTCCTTACCCTTGAATATGCTTTGCTTCAGTCCTCCACAAAGTGTTTGTTTCCTTGGACCTATGCATACATCAGCCAGCACAAGCCAAAAGGCAGCAGCATCTCTTTTTTTTTGTGGTGGAGGGAGGGAGAGGGTTCTGGATCAAACCTATTGATATCAAGACAAGAAACTAGAGCCCTATTTGGTTTTTTTCCCTATATACAATGATCAACCACGTACATTCAGTTAAATAACTTATTCGGAGTTAAGAGAAAACATTGAAAAGGAAGTAACGTCTCCATGATTTAGAATAACATGCTTGTATCTTCTGTAAGAGGCTACAGCAATTTTGAGAACAAAATGTTCATGGAACAGAAGGTTCACAAGTAAAGATCATGGGAATTCAAAGATATAAATCATCATAGGAATTTAGAGACAGAAAATAAGGATACCATCTCATTCACACACATGCTTTTTATAATGAAAGCAGCATTCATTAAAGATACCAGACTAAGGTCAGAGAAAATTCAGAGTTGTGTGTGCTGTACAGCAGTGACTGGTATGCTACAAGCTTCCCTATGTGCTACACTTTTACCCACTGCCTTCCTAGAGTGTTTATTTCACTTGGAGACAGTAACTTGAGATATGAGTGATGCCTAAAAACTCTTTTGTTAGCACTGACAAAAAAGTACTATCTGCACAAGAAACTGGAAGGAGACCATTGCTAGACTGTCAAATAACAATCAGAAGATAGCAATATTTGGTCACTATTTGCTATGTATATGGCTTTGTATTCAAACCAGTACCTAGAGAGGGCATGCTCCATATCCCATAACCAGTCCCTCGAGCCATCTAGCACCTGTCATAGTCCATTATGTCTTATGTGAGGGGACTGTTACTAGTGGTAGAGTTCTAGCTCATAAATGCAAAGCAGATGAAAATCTCTTGCCTCAAGAAAAACAACAAAGGACTGCTACCATTAAGCAGTTTACTTAGTAAACTAACATGCTATTTATCTCATCAAGACAGACACCTCATCTTGATGTGAAATCCTAAAGACATACAGCAGTTGACAGAAAAAAGGATAAATCATAAACAAAAATGAAAGCATCCTTAAGTCCTATTCCATATATCTTCCTATCACTTGCTGTTACTTTACACTACTGACATGATTGCTGTCCTTTTAAACTGTTTTGAGCATTCATCTGATAAAATTTATGGATATTAGTTTAGAAATCTGAAGCCTCCCTTGCTGCTTTAATTGCCATGACCTGTTTTATACATGCGCAAAGGCAACAAGATGAACTGCTGCTTCAATCTGAATAATTTTTGGAAGAGTGGTGGCAGTTCAGTCTGGGTTGGGTATAAGGAGATAACATTATGACGCAAAACCTAAGACAGCCTCATCTGCATATAAATAGACTTAATCAGAAATGCAAATTACAATCAGATGAATTTTAAAAGCCCATGATAATTGTGCGATTGTGCAGATAACAAAAGGTCAAACACTTGTATTGTTGAAGCTTTTAAACTGCTATCAGTCCGCGGTGATTCTTTGTTTACAAAGAAATGTGGAAAAGACAAGCATTTGCCAGTCCACAATCAACCTTGGATAAATTCTTGAAAAAAAATGTCCAAGTATTATGACTGCTCTGTTGTTAAATTCTATTTCACTCTGTCAATACAATCCTGACTTGTACAGTTAAAAACCCCAGTCCACAGAAGCCAAATCAAAACAAAAAGATCATGTGAAATAAAAGATTCCAGTTACACTAATACATGTATAAAGTGCATCTATTGCAATTTCATATATACATATTAGTGCACGTCTTATTATCCAAAGCTAAATTAAAAAATAAATAAAAAATGCAATTTACTAAAATTGACAGATTACTATATACCATTATCAAAGCAATATGCATTTCTTTCACAATCAGGCAAGTCTAAGATTTCAGATGAATACTATTTAAAAATGTTATACTACCTCTTTAGATACTGACACCTGCCTATTTTGAAACAAAAGGGTTTATCAATATTAGCTAAGAAAATTATATCTGAAGTCTACTATGGATGGTATGAAAATCAAATTCCAAGACAAAGATAAAGTAAATATTGAATTCTATTATTTCAACTAGACCCTGTGGTTCTTGGTTGCCAAAATCAGACAGAATAGGAATCATTTTAACAAAAGCATTTCTTTTTATCTATTTTCCAATGAAGGTTTCTTATGATTTGAGAAAAAAAATGTTTACAAAATATTTTACTTCTCACTAGACTCCCCATGAACAACAAACTAGTGAGTCAAGAGAGCCATCTAGTGCCATACCTTGGAATCTTAAAAAGCGTTTTCACAGGATGCATGTCAAATAAGGGTGGTTCTCCATCACCCAGTTCAATAGCTGTGATCCCCAGGGACCATACGTCACACCGAGCATCATAAGAGTAGTCATACTGTTGTTCACAAGCAATGACCTATCAGAGAAAAGCAGGGAAAGCAATCATAAATTGTAAGCAATTCACACTGTTGTAGTGCAATACAAAAGTACTTTTGTAAGTCATGATCAAAATCTGAAGTAGTTCCAGTTGCTTGTATTTCCCAGATGAAAATATCCCCAGGGAATTTAAGAGCAAACTGATCATTTCTCTATAGGTTTGGGGCTTTTTTTCAATTATTATGCCACAAAATTTAATAGAAATGTGTATCTAGGATATAGAACACTATCAAAGGTCTTTAAAGAATTTTAAATTAAATTCTGTATGTTATTAGAGTTCTTTTTTACAGAATTAAAATGCTATGTATGGCTTCCTATTGATTTAATCTCTATCAACTTCTAGAGATTTTTCATAAAGTGAAGGGATGTGTATGGCTGGTTTTCAAGTAAAAGTATTCTGTCGTTCATTCCTGTCAATAAATGTAGTTTCCCTCCTCTAGATTTGATTAGATCAAAAAAATCCAAATTAGAATATTAGGAACCTGATCTAAAAGCCCCCTAAAATTGCTGTGACTCTTTACATGGATTTCAAAGGAGCTTTGGATTGAGACCTGCATAAACACTGCAAGTGACAGTCATTCTCTAAATTCATGTTCTGAAATAGGATGTTAATAAAAAGCAAGCCCTGAATGTGAATACTGGCAACCTTGTTAAGGGGCTAAAACCCAAATTCAGGTTTAATACTTATCTCTAGCAAAGGATGAAACAAAACTCAGCACCAAATCCCCGTGCACATATTGGCTGCATGCACACAAACAGGGGCATAAGTTTGTATCAGCACAAATAGTGGCACAAATTTGTGCTGCAGTGAACACCCCTGCCTGTGTGCTTTTCACTGAGACACATTGTCCCACTGCTTCATGTGATGCAGGGCATTCTGGCTGGGGCACAGGGTGCCTCAGCACAGGGCTAGCCAGCAGGCAGCCCCATGTTGAGGCCCCTGTTCCCCAGCCAGCCAGAGAGTGGCACATGGATATGGGGGAGTAGGTAGCTCAATGCTGCCTGCTCCTTCATCTCCATGTGCTGTGAAGCACCCCGATGAGGCATGAGGAGTCCCCACTCTGAGGCACCCTGCACCCCAGCCAGCCACTCTATGGCTGGCTGGGATGCAGGGTGCTTCAACATGGGTGATCCCAATGCCTCAGTATGGGGACTCTGCAGCAGAGCCCCCACACTGAGACATGCAGAGACAGGGGAGCAGCTAGCCCAGGGCTGCCTGCTCCCCCATCTCAAGGCACACTGCATCTCAGGTGGGAAGGCTGGCTGGGGTGCAGGGTGCCTCCGTGTGAGGGCTCTGCAGCATGCGGAGATAGCCCTGGGCTGCCTGCTCCCTGTCTCCACATTTCTCCCAGTCCACACCACTTTGGTATGTGTTGCACCACTTTTTTATTCAGGGGTGGTTGCTATCAGGAATCCTGGTGCTGCAAATTAGCTGTGCTGAACACTTTAATGTGCCTGCATGTCTGGCCCAGGCCATTGTAGTTCAGACTCTGAATCCAGAATTTGAAGCTCAGGACTGGCACCAATTGTAAGAATTGCTTTTAAAATTGTTCACCCTCCTACAGTGATTCTGCAAGGGCTTAACTTTGCTAATTTTTGTTAATGATAAACAGAATTTTTGACAACTCTAATTATTTTCTTTATAAGAAATAGTTGGTACAAAGATGAGCAGTATTAATTATGGTAAGAGGAAAAGCACCTACTATTCCAGCAATATTTTATTTTTAGTCACTTCCTCCATTTGGTCTATCTATTCTCAGATAGTTTAGCTGTTCATCTAGAGCAAATTGGTTCAGAAAAAAGATAAGACCTCAGTGAACTTTCTGTCAGAGCTAGAAAACATAAATGATTGTATATCTTTCCTCCCTCTTTATTTTTTCACTTTGACATGCCAAAGAGTTTCCTGCTTCTACTCAATAGAGGCTTCTATGTCACCTTCACTACTGTGATGTCTGATACTTCCCAGGATTATGCAATGTGACTAATAGCTGTCACGTGAGATTCATTTTTTATCTCATTCTCTTCCCAGGAGTAAAACTGGACTAAGAGGTTTGTAATGGTTCTCAGTTCCTGTAGGAGTTTATTCCAGTGTTGGACTGCTCCCAAAGAAAGCTCTGTCACCTGAATAGATGAGCTCTACTTCAGCAGTGGACAGTTCTGTTGTACCCGAGGAATGGATTTGTCTACCACTATCTTCATTCCACAGTTTTAAATGATTATTTTAGGTATCCTAGGACTGAGCCACTGAATGTTTTGAAGATAAGGATCAAGACCTAGAATTCTACACTAAATTCTATGGGAAAATAGTCTTTAGAAATCAGCCAGATATGTTTGTTATTAATAGCCCATGTTGCTAAAGAGAGACACTGCCATTTTCTGGTCTAGTTTACTAAGGAGTCCTGACTTATGAGTAAGCTTGGCAGAGTTCAATTTTTATTTTTTTATAATTTTTATAATTTTAAAATACTTATGACTAGGTATTTTGAATTGATATATGATTAACAGCACCAGAACAGCCTTCCTACTGTAGCTCACTGCAACCTCCATCTGACTATGAAACTTAAATAATAAGAAAAAAAATCAAGGGACAGGCTGAAATATCTCAAGCTAGGAGTGTTGCTTTATCCACTTCTCAAAAGAATCTATTCCCAAGGTTATATCTTTACTGAAATTACGTGAGTCAGCTCCCATAAAGTGTAAGGTCACAGTTTAGAAGACATCACAAGCAGTTTATCCATACATGGTTAATTACATTCTTTACATCATTTTCTCCTTCATTTTTTAAATGTCAAAAGTATTTATTTGCTTGGTTAAAAAGGTGCTATTGTCCTCCAAAAAGTCTTTCCCAAAAAGTCCTTGTATGGACCCCATCACTATTGTCAGAATGCCTCATAAGTACTGAGGAATTTAATTCTCAACACCTTGCAAGGGAAACTGATATCTTTTCTACCTTGCAAGGAGAAGAATGAGGCACCTGCTTAAGGTCACATTGGAAAACCATGACAGAGCCAGGAAGTAAGCCCAGCTCCCCTGAGTCTGAGTCTAGTGCATTCAAATAGAAGAACATCCTTCCCATTCTTAAGCATGGCATGTTGTAATTGTTCCTAATTCTACTCTCTGTAATTCAACAGCAAAATCTGCTATACATCTAAACCTTCTTAGAAAGTTTATTTACAAGCTATGCCAAAATAATTAAGTGAGAGTCACAGGGCACTGCATTCGTGATGGATGGCATAGTAAAGAGATACTGGCACTGTTTCTAGAAAAAAAAAAGTCTTTGAGCTTCTGTAGGCTTCACAGAGTGCAATAGTTACCAGAAAAGAGGAAAGAACATGTGGAGTATCTTTCAGTACTCTCCACTCCATGGTAGCATGCAGGAAATATACCACACACTGCTAAAACCACATAGCAGAATCACAATGGTATTCTAGTCATGAGGCTTTAAAAATAAAACTGATTCACTGTCATTTCTAACTCAAGAGCTTGAAATGACTCCTTGGAAGAACATTTTCCTAATTCAGTGTTCTCTTTGTTTCCAACTAAATGTAAATAAGAAAGGTGCAACTAAGCATGTTCCAGAAAGTTTTCCTGTACTTACCTATAGAGGAGGAGAAGAAAAATATGTGAAAACAGTAGCTTCCCTATCAGTTTTAATGGCAGCAGGCAATGAGGGGCTGCTGGACTGAAGAAAGTTTGCTGTTTACCGCTCATAGAAGTTTATAGGTATTCTACCCCCTGCCCACCCCACCCTGAAAAGAAAAGGATTCTGAGTCATGGCCTCATCCATCATAAGAGACGAGTTTGAGAAGCAAGGCAGCTGCTTGAACATTGGCTAAGAGAGTATGTGTAGCCCTTCCGAGGACTGCAACCTTGACAGAATAGAGAGGGTTGCTGCCACCTATGTTACCTATGATTTCAAGAGCAATGCCACCTGGAGTTTTGTGCTCCTGGTAAGGTTATCCATGGCATCAAGGTTGCAAGTGTGGTTTCCAGACTAATAGCAACCCAAAAATAAAAATAAAAGTCCTCAGTAATGGAACAGGCAGATAAAGGAAGACTATTTCACAATGGCTGCAAAGATGGATGATGGCGACAGTGTAATAGAAACCTTCGATCAAGTAGATTTTCTTTACCATTGGATTTCAATTTTCTTCCCACACAGTATTACATGGTAGCTGATGCATGACAGCATCCCCATGTTAAGGCACTCCCAACAAATGTCTTCCTTTATTAGGAAATCCTATGGCAAGTGGCAATGGGGGCAGGGGCTAATGATTACCGGAAGTCCCTTGTCACAGTCCTACCTGGAGGCAATGACTGTGCACATGGAATAGACAGGTGTGTAATTCAGCAGCTGCAATACCAGCTGAGCAGGCCTGTTTAAGATCTGCTCTGCTCACCCCATAAGGGTAGAGGGCTAGAAAAGGTGCCCTAAACATAGTCTGCCACATTTCCCACACATAGTTAGATCATTCTATCTGTTGTTCAAATCTAGTAATGAAATTTTCAACTTGGGACATTCACTTCCTGATGGACAGCCCTAACAGTGACTGACTGGAGTGAAGGACAACACTGGCGGCCAATGAGCTTGCACAATTTGATATTGACATTGCTGTACTTAATGAGACAAGATGCACAGAATAAGGGCAGCCCACAGAGCATGATAATAGCTGCACCTTTTTTTGCAAAAGGAAAGCCAAAAAACACAGGCACATCCAAAGAGTTGGTGTTGCTATCAAGACCAAGACTATTACCCAGATGCCAGAAAGTATAGTCGGCATCAACAAGCATCTCATAACCCTTCATCTTCAGCTGACCAACAGACAACATGCAACAGTCATCAATGCGTATGCTGCAACCCTTGATGCAGATGACAAAAGAAGAATCCTAAACTTGACCAATTCCTGTCATCTGTCCCCAAAATAAATAAAATAGTTCTTCATGCCCATTTCAATCTTAGAGTGGGGAGAGACTCTAAACTATGAAAAGGAATACTTGGTAAAGAAGGTGTGAGAAAAGCCAATTCAAATGGAAATTTTCTCATGAGCAAGTTTCAGAACATGACCTCATCATCACAAGCTCCTTATTCCACCAAGGCAACAAATGGAAGACATCATGGAGGCACCCCCACTCAAAACATGGGCACCTGATTGACTATGTCAGTGTGTGCTTGGGACCATTGTAACTTTTGAATCTCCAGAGCTATGACCAGGAGAGATGATTGCTGAACAGATCATTGTTTGATAAATTCTGTCATGTCCATTCCTATTGCCCCAAAATGACAAACACAAGAAGCAACAAAGAAATAGATTTAATATTGAAACTTGGACAACATGTCAGAAACATCTAAAAGCTTTGGAGCATTACCAACAGTGATGTTTTTGGAAAATCCTCCATATCATTTGGAAGGACAGAAGCTCAAGCAAGCACCAGCAGTACTGAAGCCATGTTTTTACGATACCAGCCCTGTTGGACAGGATGTGTCATAAGGAAACCTGACAAATGGTTCCCAAAACATGTCTTTTATCTCCCAACTCACCTATGGTCACTACTCTTGAAGTGGGCAAAATAAGAGATTCAATGACATCTTGAAAGTCAATCTGAAGAAATACACCATTAATGTCAATACCTAGGAGACTCAAGCGCTAAATTCTCCTCAGTGATACCATGACGTAAAACAAGACATCAATCATTTTGAGCACACTCGCCTCACTACAGAGGCAGATAAACTAGAGAGACAAAGGGAAAGAGCTATGACCCAACATCACTAGGATACTCCTTCCTCCCAGCACTAGTTACCCCATCTGCAGTTGAACATGCAGATCTTGTATGAGCCTCCTCAGTAACCTATGGATTCAACAATGAATTGAAGAACCTCTATCTTTGTCTCAGAGCTTAAAATAATGCTACTGAATGCCTTGAAGACAAGAATTGAGACCTTGAGCTAGACATTGTATCTATGAAAGCCAGCTTGTAAACACCAGCTTGATGCAGACAGAGTTGCACAATAGCCCAGGATGCTAAGGAGACATACTATCTTGCTCTGTATTATTTAGGGGTTTCCTGATTGCTTAATTCCCTGGTATATTTCATTGCTATCAAAGCATCAAAATATTGGACAAGCAGAACACGGAGCAAGTGTAAGGAGCAAAGGCATCATCAGTTACTGCCTGTGTGGGCCACTGTGGGTTGGTAAAGGTGAGTTTGTGTTTAGCTCCCTGGGATGACAGAAGACAAAATCAGCTCTGCTAAATAGAAAGGAATAAAGCAAGAAGTCTGGAATTAAAACTTTTTTTTAATGTGTCCAGCTTAATTGTGCCAGCTTGGGAGATCAGGACGGATGGCCATGATATTTTGCAGATGTATACCAAATGATATATTCCCTGCCAAAAGAATTTATATTTAAGGGTATACATAATTCTGGAAAACAATTCCAGTGTTCTATTAAATTCAAAGGAAGCAAAATCAGACAATGTGCAGACACAAAAAAAGGGAAAAGTAGAAGAAAAGTAAGGGCCCTTTACATGTTACATGTACCACACAATTACTGGGTTAACTGTGCAATTATTTTAGATCAGCTACACATACAAATTAACTAGTAGGCCATAAAAAGGTCCAACCAGCTATAAAGTTATTGCTGGAAAATGTGTAATAACTAGAGACCTACCAAATTCACAATTTTGTAGATTTTATGAAATCCGGGCAACGCCTGTGAAATCCATGGGAAAAAAAAACTTGTAGAAAATAAAAAGCTGGCTCCCCAGAGGTGGTCAGCAGTTTTCAGGGTACTGGGGCAGGGAAGGGGAGGTTTCTCTGTGTTCTGTCTATGAAATCAGCAGGCAGCCATCACAAATTAGGTAGGTCCCTAGTAATAACTTTATAGCTGGTTGCTATCCAGCTTTAATTTGCACATGTAGCAGGGTCTGTTCCTTTGGCTGAGAGCCCCAGCTGCTTCTGACTGGGGTTACAACTGCAGGGGTGCACATGCACAGCTGGGGCTGGAAGTCCTGCAGCTGAAGGAACTCTGATCCAGCAGCTGCAGGGCACCTCTGGACCCAGTCCAAAGCTGTGGGTCTCTCAATCCCAGCAGCTGCAGAGTTCTCTTTTGATTTCCTAGCCTGGGGGATGTGTGGGGTAACCCTGGGGCTTGGAGCCCTACTGGCTGAAGGGGCTCCCAGCCATGGAACCTTACTTCTTCTTGGGGGATCAGGCTCTCCTTGCACCAGCAATGAGGCACAATGGTATCTAATGTGTGATCCCACAATTGTGCCTACTGCCATGCATGTGTGGCATGTCAGGAGGCCTGATTGTGTGAAACGTGCATTAAATCCTATCATGTGTTTACCTGCACATGTAGAGTAGCCCTAAGATACAGGAATATACGAAGAGGAGTTGTTATGCATGCTGTGGTTTAGCTAATTTGGGGATAAGATGACAGAAGCATCTATAGGTGTCTTTAGCAGAAACTGAAACAACAAATTCTTTTAAGGTTTGCCTAGGATGATTTAGAGTTATTTTTGTCTTGGCTTCAGTATATACAACACATCTAGAAAAGCATGGCTGCTGGCACATAACATAAAGCAGAATGATTATAACTGTGAGGCTCTGCTAGCTGGAGACAAGCACTATACAATTAGCACTGCTGACCCACCAGCAGGAAGGAGTCTTGGATTTAAAAGGGTTGACACTCCTGAGGAAAGGCGGTACTGTACTCAGCTGACGTCACTAGCTAAGCAGCTTAGGGCGTGTGCAAGCACAATGCTGAAAGCAGATCACAGTGTATGAAAAATGAATGTGGTACAAAACTGTTACCCTTGCTGCAAGGAAAGAAAAACTGCTACCTCTTCAAGTCAAAATAAAACAGCAAGGATACTCCGTTCCACATGACATTTGCATTTAAGCTCACTTAGAAGATAAATGAAAATGCCCCATAAACACTAGGGACATTTATAAAAGTATCTCACTAATTCATCCCCCTAGATATTTAATAATATTGGGATCTCTGGAACAGACAAACCAAGGTGAATTTTTTTCTCTCATATACATGCAGCCTGCAGGAAGCCAGAGCAAATATAAAACCAAATTTTGTTCTTTATTTCTTATTTATGTCTCTCAATTCCTTATTGATAGCTTTCAGCTCCATGTAGAAAGATTGCCATTAAAAAAAATTATCAACGAACTACTACATTGTTATATACATATAATATACATATTCTTTAATTTTGTTACAATTTCTATTATTGATTACTTTTTACTATTTAATTTCTCTACTAAGGAACTCAGTTTTTGCAAGCTAAAACTGATAGCTTGAGTAACCTCAAGTGGTATGTCCCCAAAGTAACCAACATCTGTCACCTAGTGACCTGAAGGTTCATTTTTGAGTAATATGCCAATATAGAATAAATACACATCCTGACCTTCCATTTTGTAAAGGAATAAAGAACCAATACCAGCATCTTAAGCAAACACACTTTATGCAGAGAACTAGGCTTAAGGGCACAGCAAGTAATGAAAGCTTCACACTGCAGGGATGTTTTATTAGCCCTCCATAGCTGCTGCTTCAGCTAGACTGGAATAGCATCTGCAGCTCCTGCAAATCCCTACACGGGGGATTGTGGTCACTGGATCCACATAATTGCCAGCAATTGCCAGAAGTGCTGGGCTTTCCCCCACCTCACTTCAAACCCTCCCCCCTCCTCTTTTTATGCCTCCCTGCCATGCTGTCAGCTTTTCTGCAGGCAAAGGGTGAGATAATACACTTTTTCAGACACTTCCCTCAACACAGCAGAACTGGTGTTGCCCAGTGCATTTTTAGCCTGTCTCAGATGCTGTGCTGAGAGGTAAGTATAATTTCTGAAGGCACATCCTTAGATATCAAAATATAACTTTATGAATTCTATTACATTGCTTTAATCATTCTTTTCTCCTGCAACTTATTGCAGCTTTAATCTGCCTTTAATAAAAGTAAGGCCAAGGGAAAAGCTGAAATTTCTCAAGTCTGCTTAATTTCTTATCCACTTCCTAAAAACATCTGTGTCCCCAATAGCATCCTTTTATCAAAATCATATGAGTCAACTCTAATACAGTGATGACTCAGAGGAAGCCACAATTAGTTTATCCGCGTGAGGCTATTTAAAAAGACTTGGAAGCAGGAAGACTCAGTTCTAATGCTGACTTGCCATTTGACTTATAATAAATCATAGAATCAGAGGGATCTCTAGAGTCATGTAGTCCTACCTAGGTCATTTCACTTCCCTCAGTTTCCCCTCCCCTTCTTAGTCTTGTATATATAGACCAGGGGTATCAAACTCACTCAGACCCCTAGGCCAGATCCAAAAGAACCTCACAGCCAGATCTGGACCTGGTGGCAGCGATAGGCCAGACAGTGGCAACAGGGAGAGTGGAAGCAGAGGGTTCTTGCAGCCATCACTCTTCCCTCTGCACTAACACATCCCCCCAGTTGGACTCTGTAGCTGGGAATTCAGCAGCAGGCCCTGTCTCCGCTCACTCCACCCCAGAATCCCTTGGAGCACTGCAGGTGAGGTGAAATGGCTCTGCCTGTCATATCTTTGACACCCCTTATCATAGACTGTAAAGTCTTCAGGACAGGGACTGCATCTCAAAATGTAATTCAGTACAATGTGGTCCAGATCTTAGGTGACCTATGAAGGTAACCTATCAATAAAAATACACTCCCTTCCCCACACCAAGAGCTCATTCAGTAATAATACATTGTATAATTAATAACGTAAAATATTTACTACACATTTATTATGTGTTATTAAATGCACATGTGAAAAACTTCCCTTATAAAAGGTAGAGTGGACACATTTTCCCCTTAGATTTATTTTTGTATTATAATACACAAGACAGTTTTAAAGAATTTCCAGACAACAAAAAGAAAACAAAGTGTTTTTATATTTCTGATTTCTTTGATTTCTCTCCAGTTTGTCTCACTTTGCCACATGGATTCCTGGAATTTATTATAGTAATCAGAATTCATGACCAGAAACATTTCATATTTAGATGGCACTTAAGTGCACAGTCAAAATAGCCATATGAAAAGAGCTCATTGTAATTAAACAGTTTAAGCAGAGAGACATAAGGCTATTAACCTGAAGCTGACCTTTACTCCCACGATGTGGGCAAGAGAATAGTGAATAAAATAAGCTGAAAATAGGAATGTTTACATTGTATACATTTATTTAGAAATAATTTTAAGATTAAAATGTAGGACAAGCTTCAAATAAACAGAGTTCTGTAATGTGGATTGGGAATTGGTGTTTCCATACTGAGAATAAGATATATTATAACCAAAGGTGCCAAGTTCCCTCTCTAGTGGAATTGTCATTGCAAATCTTGGTTTGTTTGGGTTTTTTTAGAGTTAATGTAGTTTAGCAGTTGAGAAAAGAAACTTGACTGAAAATTAAGTCTGGCAAAAGCCAACTTTGATATTGGATCTGAATATCGACTTTGATGGAAGTGTTCTTGTGAAGTTTTGCAGAATTGGACCCTTGTTTTAATGAATTTTCAAATATATGTATGTAAACAACATTATTGCACCAGTGCAATTTGTCTGGTTTTTCTTTACAGAATGCAGAGACACAGCCTGATACTAAAATAGGACACCCGGCGAATATTTTCTCCTTGTTCCAGTTTTCAGGGCAGCTGAGTGTCTCTAAGCAGGCAAATGCTGTTGTAATGTTGTATTTGAAGTATGGTCTCATACTCTGAAGCAGTGAATTTCATCTGTGGAAATGTGCATGTTTCAGCAGACGGACAGAAAGCATTCTGCTGTCACTGGGGTAGCCGGACAGAATACTATAATATTTCTCTGGGTGAGCTGATGTTAATGCTACTTCAAATAAATATTATGAAGTCCTGGTTCCACTAAAGTTAGGCAAAGAAGTAGAATCAGGATTTAAAATGATGTCTCCCATGGAATCCACACGATACATTTCTACTGTAGAAGATTTCATTGGAAATCCTAGTAATCAGTCTGCATGCAACACTATCATTACATGTTGGTTATCAGTAAAGTATAAAAGCTCAGTCTGTTTTTAAGCGGCCCTCATGAGGTACCTGAGAACCTGAACTTCAATTCCAGTTCCAAAACCAGGAACAAGGACTTTGAAGGATTCAGACCTGATTCCTCCTGCCTGGACTCTCCAGCTAGTGTTTCAGGGATGGCTGAGGCAGATTTTAGGTAACTTTTTTAACTGGCAACTAGTACGTATAAAATAACCATGATATCAATTCTGTTACAACTGAACCGACCATAGAGTCATTTGCTGCCAGTATTTGTACCTGCCAGTATCAATACCTGCCAGTATTTAGTGTGAAATTATTATAAACAGTCTAATAAATTACTGTAATAGTCAATGACCACTTTTAGATGAGTCTACTTTGAAATGTATTTTCTTAAGTATACTCCTTTCTTTCTGAGTTCTTCAGCAGCATCCCTACAGCCTAACTATCCTTAGACTTATTCCACACTTCCACTTTCCAACTCTATTTTGGTTAAACCCATCATGTGTATTGATCTCTCTTTTTTGCCATTTGCCTGCTGCTATTATAGTGGTTATCAGGACAAATCACATTAGAAATATCTCAGTTTCATGACTTCCAAAACAGAAATGATGGGGGTTCCCTTGTTCCATGCATAGATATTTATCCCAAATAAAATTTATTGCTGTCACATCCACATTCCAAAGAGAACACCTGCTTGCCTATCAGAGCAGGGAGGAGGCCAATCCCTGGTGGATATACAGGAGTGAGAAGTGAAAGCTTCAAACAATGGCAGGTACATTTCAAGGGATGAAGCAATTGCTTCTTCTGCAGTAGAGGGGACGTATATTTTTGCAGAAGCCAAGGGTGAGATTTCTGACAAAGCTGGTCAAGTTTCCCCTCTTGGAGCTGCAACATCTGGTCTGAGGACAAGTGGAACTAAGGTTTGTGGGGATAAGAAGTTGTCCCAGGGGCAAATCTTAATCTATTCCTTGTAGATAAGCAGCAGAACAAGTAGCTTGTAGCTTGTCTGCTCCTTGTAAGCAAGCAGGTTGGTCCTGGAGACACCTGACAGCCAGTTTGTGACATTCAGTCCCACCAGTTAGGCTGCTTTCTATCATGCTGACCAACAAGCACACAAGTAGATAGACTAGAGAGGACTTACCAGGTCCACATATCCAGCCCCTGGTATTCCAAGCACCACAGCATAGATTCTCTTTCATAAGCTTAACAGTTCCATCTTCAAAGCAGTTCCATCTAACCAAGAAGCTGCTCCAGAGCATGACTGCTCTGGTAATTAGAAATTTTCTTCTAATTTTCAGCCCACATTTCCTCATGGCCAATTACTCCCATTCATTCTTGCACCAGCATTGCCCCTTAACTTAATTAGTATTTTCCTTCCTAATGTTCACTCTCCTGACATGCTTATAAACAGTGACCCTATCCCCTTTCAGCCTTCATTTTGCTAGGTTAAACAAGTGTTTAAGTCCTAAGTCAGACTTTCCATTCCTCTGGTCATATGAGTGTTCCTTCTCTGCACCTGTTCTAATTTCAATTAATCTTTCTTGCATGTGAATCTCCAGAACTGTATCCAGCCTTCCAGCTCAAGTTGCACCCATGCCTTGCACAATGGCACTAGTACTTCCCTATATCTATTGGAAATATATTTCCTGAGGTTGTATAGGACTGTACTGACTTTCTTTAAAATTGCATCACAGCGGCCACTCACTGCCACCCTGGCATTCACAAGTATATCCAGGTCCTTCTCGTCTTGGGTCACATATTGTCTCATTATTCCCTTGTACTGCCCTGTCTGTCTGTATCTACCTGATGACTCTTGGGACAAGTATAAGGTTCTTGAGACAAGTACTATTTTTTGTTCCGTTTCTGTACAACATCAAGCACAGCGGGTCCCAGCCCATGGCTAATATTCCTAGACATTACAAATAATAATGATAGTCCAAATTCCAGATTTTTTCAAGGCTGCATGCTTTTAAATTCTTTGATTATTATTATCATTTTCTCTTTGTCCTGGTGTTTCAAGCTGTTTTTCCCCTCTCCATATCTTCCCCTGTACATCAAAAACTTAGATAGAAAAGCCAAAAAAGGTATCATATATTTTTGTTTTCTATATCTTTTTCTTACTTTACCAGTTTCCTTTGCCTTTCACTAATCTTGCCATAGGCTCATTTTGAAAACATTTCTTAAAAAGTGGTTACCATCCATCTTTAAAAACTATGGCTTTTTCAAGTCCTTAGAATTCTAGATTTTCATTTTTCATAGAAAAATTTGGGTGTACAACATAGAAGCACCAATAGCACAAAAACAGTCCAAAAGGTAATGCAAACATGATATCTGAAGCACTATAAATAAATCTTTTGTACAAACACAACAAAGCCATAATCTTCTAAGTACATGAGTCTTGGGAAATTTGTAATTTAAATGCTAGTTCTAGCAATATTATAATGGTGCAGCTAGTTTGCAAATTTATATGTGCCTGCCTAGTAGCTCAGACATTCAGGTAACTAGTAGCACATTTAAAATAATTATTAGGAGGTTGGATTGGCTACTTGGAAAACGGAAATTTAAGTGTGCTCTTGCGCTGATGTGGTATGTACCTAATGATGACTTTCAGTTACAGAGGTATAACCATATTTTCAGAGCAGTGATCCCAAAAGAATCTATTTTTTTCCTGTGGATTCTTGTTCAAAGGAAAATTATTTTTCTCACTAGAAAATCATAGTGAGAGGGAACTATGAGTATAATTTCAATCCCTGATTGCACTTATTCACAGAAAACATTACAAACATTCTCCTTAAATAATTCGAATTTAATAAAAAAAAAATATGCTGTCATCATAAGCCCCCAGCCATGTTAGAATATATGGTCTGTACAGGTTTTAGAATGTCTTTAGCTAAGGTCCCATTATAAATAATGATGGCACAGTGGTTACTAAGGTATCTTATGTTTCTCTTGTGACGTAAACTGGTTGTTATGGAGATGGTAAAATATCAACCATTCTTTGTGAGGCAGTGCAAGATCACTTTTTGGGTTAGTTACAGCAGGTTCATTTCCATGCCTAGCTGTGATCAGCTTTAGCAAAAGAAAGAAAAATAGATGGGAGTGCAAACATTTTTAAAAGAAACAAATGTTTGGACTATATTCAAAATTGTTTGCTGGCAGGTATAGGCCTCTCTGTTTACTTAGATGCAAAGCATAATCCTTATCCAAGACGTTTAGAGAGTTCTGATGTTGAAAAGGTGTATCATTTCTTTTGTGGGTCACTGTTTGTACTTAGTATTTTATTCAAAGAAATAAACCTCTCTATACTGTACAGTCTTGTTTTCATTGTGTGTGCTTCTTATGGTTTATTTTAATTTCCCAGCTTTCCATTTATAAAGCACATCCTCCTTATACTATTCATTGTTACTACGGGGACAACGTGACAGCTATTTTCTAGTGTGCAATCAACGCAAATGTAGAGTGATTAGTTTACTTTTATTCTAACAATAAATTCAAGTTTTCTAAATCCATAAAATGTAGGACAATATAAATAAAGGCTCTGGGTAGGCTTTTAGCAAAGTGCATTATGTCAGTTATGTGGTCTAAGACAGCATCCAGCAACCAGTCAGAGGCATCTCTAACTCAGTGTGGCTAGGGGACTTCGGTAGCATTCTGGCAGCCTGCTCTGCCCCAGCTCAAATTGCTGCTGTCCTATACGCACATATAGACACTGAACCCAGGAGCAATTAACTCCAGGGCAAACTGCTCCAGAGTTTTATTGCTTTACTTAATTGCATGTATTTATGCACTCACAGAGGCCTTCACCTATGTCAGTGAAGAAACATCTTGATTAAATTAGACGTTGGGGTCCAGTGAGTTAGTTTAACACTCATACATTTTAAGAAAAATATCTGTAAAATCTGAGACAAGGATTCTAGTTATATTGCAATCCTGGAGCAATATAAACATACCAGAGAGGCTAAAACTGAACCAGAATAATAACAAAAACAGGTAAATTAAGAACAAATAGTTGGTTTAAGCTAAAATCCAGGGTATCAAAATACTAAAAAGTCTATGCAAAGTACCACCAAGAGAGTGGAGACAGACAAAGAGTAGCCAGTTTAATTTTTGCTTGTGAAATTAATTTTGGTAAAACAATTAAGTAGAATAATAGAAAAATGAATGAAGAAGGTAAGATACTAGCTCATTTTCTATTGCTGGCTCCTAGTAACTCTTGGTTTGTCTGGTAAAGATCTTTAGTAATATTCTGCCGGAAAACTAAATTTGTCTCCTATAAATTACAGGACACTTACAACAACTACTTTAGCAGTATGACCTTGTCATTGGATATCATGTCATTGCATTACAACATAATCCCGTGCAATCCAAAGCCTTCAGTACTTTGCTATTCATCTTACTGACATACATTTTTTTAAAAAAATCTGTATTCATTGATCTTTCCCTTTCATCTCATTTGCAAGAAGCAATCAGGCTGTTTGGGAATGTGTTGTTGTTGCTGCATTTGTTCTAGAGGACAATTCAGATGTGGGGGATGAATGTGTCACTCCCTGACTTGAGTAACTGAAGACATCACTGTGCAGAATAAAAGACTTGCTGTACTCATGCCTGGTGCTCTTTCAAAGGGCAGTGCATTCAGTTTTGGTAAGGAATGATTTCCTCGTGGTGAGCATTCCTGGTTCTACAGAAAATGCATTTCTTTGACTGCTTTGAACTATACAATATTGTGTCATATCAGTGCTATCTAAAAGTTGATTTGAGATGATCTGTCTTTAGCTGAGTACCTTCATATACACAGTGTAGCCTAAGGACTAAAAAAGATGTGGCTGAGTCCTATACAAAGTCTGGGACTTCATCCATTTCTCTTTTAGCCTGTCAGTGGGCTCACAAAGACAAACACACTAAAAGCATAATCAATCTACTGAAAGGCAAGACAAGATACAGCTGCTTTTGCTGGACCCTAGTGAAGAAAGAAATAAATATAGGTAGAAAAGGTACTGAAGAGTGTCGTATAATTCAGGACATTTTGACACAGGCTTTCTGGGTCTGCCAGACCCAGTGCAACTTAAGAGACAAAGGCATAGGACTAACAGTTCAGAAAGACATAAGCTTTCACAACCAACAGTCTATTCTGTCTGATGCTGACTATAAAAGCTTATGCCTTTCTGAACCAGTTAGTCTCCAAGGTGCCACCTTTGTCCAGACTTCAGAATAACTCAGCAAACTATCTCTCTACAAGGCATAGAGTCAGAGTTCTTGCTTTCCTTCCTGAGATGTTGCTGTATGACTCAGGGCAAGTTCCTTAACTTCTCAAAGCCATATTTATCCTTCAGTAACATATATGAACTATGCTGAGAAGAAGCATAATTTGGAATCTGTAAAACACAGATGTATCAAAAAGTGCCATTAGCTTCCACTTCTATCTGCTGTTATTGCTATTATCGACACTCAGGGCCTTGATGGACAGCACTCTTACATTGGTACAATCAAGAAAGCAGACAGATGAAAAAAACTTTTGCACCAGGGCAATTTCATTCCATTGCTTCTGAAAGAACCAGGAGTAATTGTACGCCACTGTAAGTTACATCAGTGAAGGAATCATGTTTCTAGAGCTTAACCCTAAATAGCCATTTGCTTAAGGCAAAGTTATTTTAATAGCCACCTACTGTATGAAGTTATCCAGGATGCAGTAAATACTCCAAATCATGGTATAATTTTAACATGATTCTCAAGATAAACCCAGAGATTTCAAATAGGAATCCACAGTGTTAAATGCATTCCACATGTGTCATCTTTCTGAGTTCTTTGCAACAGAAAAATTGCTCTATTATATTTCTATTGTTAAAAAAAAGTGAAAATTAAGAGCTGACATTTTCTAATGTGTGCCTTGAGTTTATAAAACTGACATGAGTGATATAGGTGCAAAGGTACTGTCTGTCCAGGCCTTCATTTTGCGTGCAGTAAGTTCCATGGACACTAGCATCCTCATTCATTTAAACTTTCTTTTCAATATCAGAATGTTCATTTCAATATAAACAGTCTGACTTCTAGTTGTTGATATGACACAATGATAGCACATTAGCTGTGAATTAGTCTTTGTATACACCTTCCCAATGCTCAGTGTCCCTATAGTATATCTACTTTCAGACCTGTGCAAACAAAAAAAATCCTCCAAACACCTTTATTTAACCAGCTAAAGAAAAATTGTATCCCTTTTCTCAGTCCTGTAACTATTGTATGCAAGGGAATATGAGTATCTCATCACAAACCAACTGCAAATGTGTGGGAAAATATCGGTGCATGCACTAGGCCTGTGCAAAGCGGCTAGTATTCACTTCGGATTCAGAGTTGGCTCATTTGGGGGGCAGTGATTCAATCTGGTGGTTCAAATCACTGCCCCACATAGATTCAGCCTAATCTGATTCAGAGATTTGGCCACTTCCGAATTGGCCAAATCTCTAAATCAAGCAGGCTCCATC
>NW_017728949.1:43937615-43962298 GCF_001723895.1 Crocodylus porosus
CTGCTGTCAGGGGCACTCAGGGGGGCTGGGGGAGCAGGCAGGGGATGGGGCCTGCAGGGGTCTCCACAGTGGTCCCCTTCCCCTCTTTCAGCCCCCCTCTCGCCCCACTTACTGGCATGAAGTCCAGCTTCCTGCGGCAGCAAGTGGGGATTGCCCAAATCTCCAAAGTTCTCAGAATCTTTTCTGAATTGATTCAGAGACCTTTGAATTGATTCAGACCTTTTTATTGGTCTCCCGATTCAATTCACATTTGGAGATTTGGCCACCAAATTGGGCCGAATCTCCTCCGAATCAAATCAGCACCCAAAACTTCACACATCCCTAGCATGCACTATCCACCCTATATAAAAGCATGTGGAAATGATCAAATTAATTCCAGAACTTTGCATTTCACAAGTGACCTAACCCCTCCCCATTTTAGTGAAACCTCTCCAGAGTCAGAAGTGGGCAACGGGTAGATTAAAAAAAAGGTAATGAAATTTGAAGATTTAGAGCTCCAACAAGGCAGATGCTAAACCAGCTGAGTTGAGTGTCTTCTACTGTGCTGGACTTCAACTATGCATTTAAGAATTTACGATGAATAGGGATAAAGCAAATAAGATTTTATTAGAATGACAAAATAAAGTATAGACATTGTTCTAAACTAATCTTTGATTAGTTTATAATTTCTAGGAAAGTCACATAGAATTTAATAGAAGATAGTAAAGCTCCATTTATTAAAGGAATTCAATTTGTCTAACTCTCTCATGTTCATCACATTACACAAGAGCAAAAGGTTTGGAAGGAAATGAAAACCAAACTAACCAGGAATCAGTAAATGCTACTTTCTGGGTACTGAATGTATCATTTCCTTAAGGTAATAAACTATTAAAACAAAAAATATATATTGCAACAAATGGACATAACATACATTATAAAGAGAATATTTTTCCCACCTCAGGTGCCATCCAAAAGGGCGTCCCCACAGAGGTGTTTCTGCGTAGTCGTGTACTGGTGAGCTGGGCTGAAACACCTGTGATGAAATGAATGCAAATGTGGGATTAAAATGTATGATGCACTTTCAGTTTAGATTATTTCAAATGTCAGGAAAAACACGGCCAACCTTAGCAGCACAACCACAAAGCTCCAGGAAATAATTACAGTGACATGCTTCACTTGTCCTAAATCATGTAATGGACATATTTCACATTTTCCTTTAATCATGACATACCCAGGGACAAATCACAAGTTTCTCTAATTTAGTTTTCATTTAGAATTATTCAAATAATTTCTGCAAATAGTTCTTGCTTTGCAGTTCATTCATTAAACTTCAAACTACTTAACAGGCTATTAAAATCTCAAGGTATATGTGTGTTCACTGTTTAGATCAGTGGTTTTCAACCTTTTTAAACTCAAAGGCACCCCTCATTAGACTCAGGGTATCCCCAGAAAATGCCAGTTCTTGGCTTTCATTTATTCTTTTAACTGCAGAAAAATAATAAAGCAATTCTGTTGCAAAGAACTCAAAAAGACTACAAGAAGTCAGAATAATTTTGATGCTATGGATTTCTGTATTTATCTTGTAAATTGTGCGTGTTTGAACACCCAACCATGCTAATACTGCATGACACCCTGGAAAGGATCTCACGGTACTCGGTTGAGAATCTCTGGTTTAAATGAGAATGACTGGTTAAAATGTATAGAACTACTCAGGCCTCTGATGTAAATGCTGAAGGGAAGTGACTATAAACATGCTTTCAAACATATTCCCTGATGTTCAGTTAAAATTCACAGTCTGAATATTCCTCCCAGCAAACTTGCTTACTAGAATATTCACAAGGCCTCAGTTCAGCAAAGCATTTAAGCATTTGCTTAAATCCATCTGTATTCAGCAAAGTACTAAAGCTCAGACTTATACTTAAGTAGCACTTATGGGACTTACATATTTGTGCCTAAAATAAAACTTGTTTTACTGCTTTCTGAATAAGGCTAAAAACTAGCAGGGAGCAAATAGAACAAAATCAAATTAATTAAAAGGTTGAATGAGCATCCACAGAAAATATTTTATGTTGAACAAAATATAGTTGCACTTCAGAGTTTGGGGCAACCCATATCTTAACACTAACACAATATTGTTTCAAAGTATTTTGCATGATTGTTTAAATAAAAGGTAATGTTGTATTCTTCAACTACCACCCACAGGCACAGAATAATTGGTAAAATAGATATAATTTATGAATATTTGCTTTCATAAATAAAAAGTTGGCAAGCCATTATGACAGTTTCCTAAGCTAAATAATTAGACAGTTAGTCCAAGATCCAATAGTATATTTTATTTTTAATCTCAAGGTGATTGCAGTCTTTCAGTGATTTCTGTGGTACCATTGTGAACCAATTATTGGCTGAAGCCTACAGTGAAACTCCATTATTTAACTCTAATTCTTGTTCACACTGGCAGAATTTGTAGCTGCTATCTAAAGACTATCGTTACCATGACACTCTGAAGTAGTATTGAATACCAATGAGACAAAAAAAAGAAAGACAGAGAGACAAAGTAAGAGAAAGAGACAACTGTAAATTTCAGACATTTTACGTCCGTCTATACTGTGAACAACACGTAACTATTTTTCATGCCACTGATACCTTGGAGTTAGATATGTATATATTATGTTCAGAAGGTCTACATTAAAAGAATGAAGGCTGTCCTTGTCAATTTACTTGCAACCCCTTGTGTATATGCTTTATATATATATTACATGATTTTATTCTGTTTGTCCTCATGACCTTTGCAGATGCAGAATGGATGATGATTATTAAATGAGTAGCTATCCAATATTCCTCTTTGTCCTCATCAATTTCTAGTCAGCCCATGAGAAGCAGCTAGTATTCACTTCAGTTTCAGCCAATCTGGGGGGCAGTGATATGATTTGGTGATTTGAAGCAGGTGGGGGGGTCGGGGGCATTCAGTGGGGCTGGAGATAGTCCCCTCCTGCCCCCTACTTACCTGCACAGAGTCCAGGTCCAGCTCCCTGCAGCAGCGAGCAGGGACTGCTTGAATGTCTGAATCTCTCTGAAGCTCTCCAAATCTTTTCTGGATCAATTCAGAGAGCTTCAAGTTGATTCGGACCTTTTTATTGGTCTCCTGATTTGATTCAGATTCAGAGATTTGGCACCCAAAGCTTCGCACAGCGCTAATTTCTAGCCACTAGACTTACTTGCTGCACACTCTCTGAACCCCCAACTGAATACAGAATTATCATATTCCTCATAGGATATTCTAAGGTACAATATCTCCATTTTTTAATAAGTAATGAGTATACTTTCACAACATCTTTATGAGGTGAAGAAATTTTATCAGATACATTTTACACATAAGAATAGTGACACTGAGATTAAAGCCAAAATTTGCCCAATTTGAGAAGCTACAGTCTGATATTTCTGATTATTTGGCCTTTTATAACACTTTACATGTTCCAAGAGTTACGATTGACCTCAGTTGCAGTTCAGAGTGCTTAGCTTTTATGTAAAAGGGTCACCAGGTCTCTCAGAAAGAAAGCAAGGAATCTACTCGTAAACAGTCAGTGACTTGCCCGGTATCATGTAGGAACTGTGACAGAACCATGCAGAGGCAGGAATACAGCCCAACTCATTCTGATTCCTTTTCCCTGATTCCTTTTTGTCTGTAGACCAATGTGGCTACAACCTGTATCCCTGAAACATGGAAGATATCGAATTTAGCTGCTTTTGAAATGAAAAGGTCATAATTTTACAAGAAGGAAGATAAATTCAACACCCAGAAACCTGAAACCTGACACCCTTGCTGCTGGCTTTGTTTTCAAGCTAAAATTTGCATGTTCACAGAGCACAAAGCTGCCTCAACACAAGAGAAATTCCTTGCCCAGGAAAGCACTCCATCACCACATCCTTCTGTGAAATATGAATCATAATAACCAGAAGGAAACATAATTCAACATCCTGCTTGCCATCAGACAACTTTGAGGTAAACAGACTGCTCTAACTTTTATCTGAGAATAATTAGCACAATATTAACTTTGCCATCCAAGATATCTTACAACACCTTCAGTTCTCCTGTGAAATATGAATTTTCCTTTCCATGAGAGAAATTTTACAATCTTTGCATTCTCCTATGCCTGAAGAAGGGTGAGTGTGCCCCAAAGCCTGCAGATATATATATATATATAAAATTGGTATTATTTATTTATTTTGCAAATATCTACTTGGTCTAATAAAATATGTCTCCTCTACCACAAGTTCTTACCTAATTCATTAGCATTCAACCATATTAATCAGAAGACCATCCTTTCTCTTTCTATAATTCACTGTCTCATTGACTATAACTTTTGAACTTCTGCAATAAATAAGGCAGGCATCCTATTAAAAACAGCTTCATTCACTACGCAGCCCTGATTCATCCCCAGAACAAGAATATCTTGTGCACTGAATGAGGCCTAGGAGAAAAATAGCAGCTAATCTTGTAATACAGTGATTCCCAACCAGGCTTCCAAAACATCCTGGGGTAACTTGAGATCCTTTCAACAATTATCTGTTTTTAGGTGTTCAAACATGATTCACAAGATAAACCCAGAGATTTCAAATAGGAATCCATAGAATTAAACACATTCTATCTGTGTTGTCTTTCTGAGTTCTTTGCAACAGAAAAATTGCTCTATTGTATTTCTTTGTAAATGCTGAACTGCACCTCCCACTCCCAACCCTGCCAAAAAATAGTACAATGCTTATTTATAGGAAATGAAGATTCACATATTTCTTTCCAAGGCTGGAATCTTAAGATACACAATACTGTCCTCTATCATTTGAACTAACAGAGAAAGGGTCTTGTTGCATGGGACACTTAGCACATTTTTATCTGAGATCATAGTAAGCATTGCTGTAATTAGAACATGTTCTGACCAGTTACATGGCATAAGCATGCACCACACTACAGGTAGATGAGGAAGACACTTCCGTTACACACTGGACTATAGAAAGGGTGGAGTGTGCTGAATGCAGTCAGAATCTTCAAAGAATTTAGCTGCAGATTTTATGAAATCTCTGCTGAGCATGTGGGATCTACAATTTTTCAGAGACCTATAGTTTGACAGAATATTTACAGGAACAGAAAAAAGCATCTCCCTAAGCCTGTCGAATTTCAAGTCCCAAAGCATGTGGCTGCTACAGTTTGCCAATGGAATCATAGTATAAATTAATTACATATGGGGAAACAACACACTTTTCTCCAGACTTACGCTAGAAAACTAACCTGCAGCTATAAATTCGGCCAACATTTCAATATGCTTGGGTATGTGTCCTTGTTTTAGAAAGAAAAGACTATATTTGCAATTCACAATAGTTATAACTCTATATGCAACCTGGGTACACACAAGGGTGTGCCCTATTCTCAAAAGGATGGGATGGGTGAGCAGGAGGGGATGCTGTGAGAGGGATGCCAGAATTTTGAGCAGATCCCTCTTTCCTCTATAGAGTTAGCCCAAGCCCAACGTTCTTAACTATATACAATTTATTGAGTTATAATATACATTAACATAAAAATAAATATCATATACACATATTTACACAGTGAACATTAACCAATAACCAAGATCAAACCCTAAATAACACTATTTACAACATCACAATATAATATTTCAATTACAAAATATAAGGTGCAAACATGAACAATCTTAATAACATCTATTACTTAATATAGTCCCTGACCCATGGCAAGAGATAGTCCTTCTTCCAGTGGGGTCCCCTGGGGGTGGTGTCCAGGCAGCATCAGGGGCCCCCCTCCCCTTAGGGCCTTGACAAGGTTGGGGGGGTGCTCACCCAGCCCCTTCTCTGGGCTTGCCTGCTCCAAGCATCTTTTCCCTGGGGGACCCAAGGGCCCAATGACTCATGCTCCCTCAGGTGGCAGAGGTTAGGGCACAGCTCAATGGGGTCTCCTCTGCTGAAGTACCTCTCCAGGACTCTCCCATACCACTGGGGTCCTCCCCACCTTGTGGCCTGCCCTGGGCACCAAGGGCTCAGGTCCTCTCAGCTGCTGCACCACTACTGCTGAGCTTCTGGGTGCTGGGCCTCATGCTTCAGCACTACTATTTCCCCGTCCCTTGGCTTTGGCACCAAGGGGTCTTTTAGCACAGGCTGGGCCCTTCAAGCTCCGTTCATCCGTCCTCATGCTGGGTAGCTAACCCAGGCAGCCTCCACTGCTCCCTGGCTCCCAAGTCTTGGGTCCTTGCACTGACCTGCACACCATGGGACCTGGCCACTTGCTGGGAGATGGGGCCTAAGCTGCCTCACTGCGGCCCCCAAGGCCCTGCCAGGGTTGCAGGCTCAAGCTGGTGAACCGTGCACCGTGATGGGCCCAAGCAGTTTCACACCACTCCCAGGGCCAGGTCTCTGTGCACTGTAGTCCCTGTGCACTGTCAACAGCCTGAGCGGTGTCACACCACTCCCAAGGCTGTTCCTCCAGTGGCAGCTTCAGGAGCCTTGGGCCTATTGCTCACTGAGGGAGAGCTCCCCAGCTTTTCTTGGCTCCACTCTTCTTGAGTCCCTCGCTGCATCTGCCCCTTGTGCTGGGCACGCAGCTCCTTTTATACACGCCAGGGCAATGCCCCTGAAGTCTTCCAGACCTGACAGTTTACAGTCTTCAATCAGGTTCGGGGGCGCTCTTCTCCTACTCCCCTCAGGAAAGGGGCATGACTTTATTTATCCTGCTGCCTCCTGATTGGTGGATGGGGTCCACCAATCAAAACAGCAGGATCTCAAGCCTGGGACTCAACCCAAGCTCTGAAAGGTAAGCCTGCTACACACACACATATATATAAGGGGCTTAGTCTGTCTGTGTGTCTGTCTGTGTGTCTGTTTGTCCGTAATGCTTTTGGCCAACTGTGCATGTGCTGCCGAGAAGGTGGGTGGCGATTGGCTCTGTGGGCCCAAGTTTGAGCTGCTACTGGGGAAGTTTGTGGCCATAGCAAGCACTCCCTGGCTGCCTGAGCAGCAGGGCTTCCTCATGCCTCCCTGCCTGAGGGCAAAGTGGGAGGTCATGGTGGCAGTGCACCCGCACTGCCTGTCCCCAAAGCCCCCCCCCCGAACAGCGGGCAGGGAGGGGGAGATGGCAGGCAGTGAGGGATGAAGGGAAGTGGGATGGGGGGGCAAAGAGGGTGTCATGGTGTCAGCTGTTATAGGGGCTGGGTGCCAGGGAAGGAAGGACGGGAGAGGGGGAGGGTTATGGTGGCAGTGCCTCTCTGCTGCCCAACAACAGCCAGCGGTGGAGCGGGGAGGTGGAGGGAAGGAGGAGAGCAGTGAGGGAAGTCCTGCTGAGAGGCGGAGGTGGGCAGTGGGAGGGAGCTCCTACACCAAAGACTGGAGGAGGAAGTGGCGGCAGCACAGGGAGTCTTTACATGGCTCTGAAGGGTGAGTGGGGAGCAAGGGGGGCCATGTAAACACTCCCTGAAATCCATCATTCTTGACAGGCGATTAGCGAGTAATAATTATAATAATAGTTATTATTAAAAATTAGACTGTAAAACTGCCTCAAATGAAAAGGGATTTTTTCCTCCAACCATCAAATGACAAAAGGGGCCACTGCAAGTTTTTCCTCAGGCCACACATTCCTCCCAGCACTACTTTAATTGTGTTCATCTCCCACCCAGCAGCAATGAATTTCAATCTCTAGCAAGAATAAAAACATCTGCTTCCTAAATTTATTATACTAACAGTCCCCAGATTTAAAAAACAATGTTAGTTAAATAATGCTGTTATAGCAGCCCCATTGTTTGCTTTCCTCGTGTTATAATATTCCCGTATTATAATTTTAGGTTATTTCATTCTTTGCAGGATTTCTGGCATACCACTTATATGGCGCACACACATTCTGTGAATATTTTCCTTTCACTTCATGCACTGTCAGGCAAACAACTGTCATCTATACTATTTAACTTACATGTTTATCCTTACTCAATATGATTTCATATATTATTGATATCCTGCTCCTCTCTGTTAATAAAATATCACTTTATGTTTTAAAAATACTTGAGTCTAAAGAAGGAATCTAGCATATACTTTTACGTTTCTAAATATACATATTTTTCAAGAAATGGACACTTATGTGGAGATAAATTCTATTGCAAAATTCCCATACTCTGCTTCTCTCTTTTTGCTTGTTATTGATGTTTCCAATCCAGCCAGACCCATATCTAACCGCAGTAATCACAAATTAAATGGATCTGTTAGATTGTGGACTCACAGGACCACTCTACCTTCTGCTCAGAGGGAGCAAATGTGCCTGAGGCTAGTGAAAGCCATCTGAGAGACAGTATTTCCTTTTCATATGCAAAAAATGTCATATTTAAATTTAAATTAGAGACAACTTCCCTGAGATATGATATTCCTAGTGGAATGCAAAAGAGTTTTGTAAATAAAATGGTTTCTTTGAACTATGTTTAAGCTTCAGATGTCTTCACAAATTTTTCTAGATTTCTCCATGTATAACTTTTCCCCTTCATGCTCTAAATATCTCCAGATGTCTCATGGAAAAGTCTCTTCCCCAGTAGAGTTCTAATATTACCTCTGCCCAGGAGTTGAAAATAAACGGACACCTCTGGCTAAACTGCACAGGTCAAGAAAACAAATGGTAAATAGTTATTACCAAAGTCAACGAGTTTGACTCCACCTTCTGTTGTCAGAAGAATGTTGTTCCCTTTGACGTCACGATGAATGATCCGGTTATTGTGCAAATGCTGAAGGCCCTATATGACAGGAATGACAAAAAATAAGTTTAGTCCCTCATTTAAAAATGATTACCCTACTATTAGAGAATATAATGAAGACACTCTGCACTTGCACTATAGAAACATCTGTCCGATGGATTACATGCTTGCTATGCCCCCTGCTGCTCTAACAGCCAGCATAATATTGTCAACATTACCACAGATTATAAATGAAAAAGGTATGAGATGAGTAAATTGCACTCTCTGCTGCCATTACCATCCTGATGAACATGCTTACCAAGAGAGCACCATATAAGATGTATGAGATTATAGCCTCATCCAACTGCTGGCCACACTTCACCAGGCCTTTGACAAGATCTGTGACAGAACCTCCATTACACAGCTGGGAAAGGGGTGGGAAAGGAAAAAAAAAGAAAAAAAACAAGACCTCTATTACTCAACAGTCTCGTTTAGATGGTGAATTCCTCATATGAGAGTCTGCATCGTAACACAAATCCCAGACCAAGTAGATTTCCACCCACAATTATTTAAGTTGTCCTACTTGTCATAGAGCATATTTTATTAGCAATGTTGATAATAAATCACATTATGTTAGGGGAGAGTGGAGAGGGAGGAAAGTAGATGTCAGAGATTGTAAAATTTAACCAAAACTGAAATATTAAAACAGCAGGCGTATATTTTATTTTTAAATAGAATTTATAGGTCTGGTTTAAATTATTTGAGTATTTTCACAATAATATGTGCATTGTCTTTTTGAAAAACAGCCTTTGTGTGAAGAAAAGGCCAGAAAAGACAAGATTGATGCACTTGATAACTGGGAGGTAACAAATTACAGTCATTTCAAACCTTCACTCCATCAATGCTCCTGCTGGCAGGCAATATAAAATAGACAGCAGCCATATCTCTATGCTCAGACTTGATGGCATGCTCTGCCAACAGCTGAGATGAAACATTCTGATCCAGAAAAGCACAGCGTCTCACAAGCACTTTCCATTAATGGGCTGCCATACATCAAAGAAGGAGGAGGAGAAAAAATAAAATTAGAACCTTTGTAAATGTGTTTTCACCTAGATCATTAGTTCATCCTCCATGTCCTGCTAGTGACTATTTACCCCTCCTCCCTCTTTGGCCTTTCTTACTTTTCTATTACAACATCTGTCTAGCACTAAACTTTAAAAGAGTGGAATTTATTTTTTGTTATTGTATTTGCTCTTCTTGACTGTCCTATATTTTTTGTAGCCTGATCCCTATTGTGCTGTGCCAACTTTTTTGTTGCAAAATAATCATGTGTGTGTGCATTCAACATGATGCTTGAACTCAGATATAAACTCACCTTGCATCACCCACTTTCAGCCTAACAGCCTGAGAAGTCAATCAAACAGAGCCATATAGGCAAATATTGTCAGGCTTCTCTGGGATTTCTCTGGGATGCTGAACTACCTTTCTTTCATTTTACATTTTGTAGCTAACCTTTGTAAACCTAGTATCAAATGTAATGCCACCCAACTTGTGTGCTAGGAGAGGTGTACATATTTTTCACATTGCAAGCATTACTACAAGCCTAATAAATTCTTTTACAGTTTTAAACTTTCCCATGTCAAATGACTGTGCTAGGCACATGGCATCCAGAACACAGATCTCACTGGCTTCCTTTATTCAAATTAGCTACTGCTTCATTAGTGGATGATAGTGGGGGCTGCTGCAAGAATTACCTCCCTTGTAAATTCAGAAATTTGTCCCATATAATTTGGTGGGCGTCTTTAGGCCACTATTAGACACCAAATACATTTGTAGAGCAACTCTATTCTAAATGGCTGAGTTCATACGTTTAATAATTTGTGTATACGTTTTAGTGATTTCCCTGAGAATCAATCAATGTCATGGATTGACAGATGTTTAGTAACACATGAGGTGAATCACACTGCTATAGTAGATGCTGTAAATACCCAATGACTAAACACCAACACCATCACTGGCAGTGACAGCCTGTAGATGGTAGGTGGTTTAGGGAATGAAAGTAATATGTACACTACTTCTACTACTTCTAAGTGTATTACTTACAAATGAAGGTTAATATATGTTTAAACGAAGTGTATGGAAGCTGTACTTCTGTTGCCTGTAATATATCTATTTCATTGATCACTATAAAATGCCTGTATATCAAGCTCCTTATCAAGTTCCTTCTATAAGCACAATAATTCTGCCAACCATAGCAAACCTGAGTAGTACTTTACCATGGTGTTCAAAGAGTCTTCACCTAAGTAAAGTACTGCTAGTAGTAAGAGGTAGAATTATGCTCAAAAGAAAATACATTTTAAATACAAATGGTACGTTTCATTCATCATGATGTAGATGCAGCTTTATTAATGAAATGGTGATCAATGTAACTGAGCACTTTGCATATTCTGTTTTATTAAAGAAAACCTTCAATGAACTTATAAAATGTGAAAATGTGAATTTTTATGTTAATATTTTTAATAGCTTTTAAGTTAGGTGGATCAGGAATAAAAGACATTACTATATTGACCTAATTGATACTACCAGTGCAAAAAACTAATTTCAGAGATGGCATGTTCTTCTAATAGTTGTGACATTGTTATAAAGATTATGATGTCCAAAAGGGCTGTGTGAAGCTTTGGGTGCTGATTCAGTTCAGAGGAGATTCAGCTAGATTTGGCGGCCGAATCTCCGAATCCGAATCGAGTCGGGAGACCAATAAAAAGGTCCAAATCATTTCAAAGCTCTCTGAATCAATTCAGAAAAGATTCAGAGAGCTTTGAAGAGATTTGGAGATTTCCCTGCTCACCACTGCAGGGAGCTGGACAGGGACTCTGTGCTGGTAAGTAGGGAGCGGGGAGGAGGGGGCTGAAGAGGGGGGCTGGACCATGGGAGGACCCTCACCAGGCCCCATCCCCTGCCTGCTCACCCAGCCACTCTGAGCACACCCTGAACCCCACCTGGTCTCCCAGCCCCATCCCCCCATGGCTGCCCCAAGCACCCCAGCATCCTGGCTCTTTTTTTAAAAAAAAAGCCCCACACTCAACAGCTGCTGCAGCAGCCATTGGGGCTTCTGGGGGCTCATGGTAGAGCTCCTCCACATAGTGTGGGGCAGTGGGGGGCAATGAGGAACACCCCCTCCCACCTAGCAGCAGCCAGAGAGTGCGGGGCTTTAAAAAAAAAAAAGTGTTGGGATGCTGGGGCCATCAACTGGACTGGAAGAGTGAGCAAGGGATAGGGGCTCATGGAAGAGCCACCCATGCAGCACGGGGCTGTGGGGGGCAGCGGGGATCACCCCCCCTGCCTCCTCTGCCTGGCAGGAACCGGTGAACGTGGGGCTTTTATTTTAAGTGACAGGACACTGGGGCTGGGCGGTGCAGCCACTGACAGGGCTGGGAAAGTGAGCAGGGGGTGGAGCCTGTTTGATTCAGAGATTCAGCCAATTTGGCGGCAGCTGAATCTCGGTATTATATTCAGTCAAAACGATTTGGACAGTGATTCAAATCACCGAATCAAATCACTGTCCCCCAAATCGGCCAAATCTGAATCTGAAGTGAAGCTGCTTCACACAGGCCTAATGTCCAATATAACCTGGGAAATGGAATTTACTTCAATCTACGAAAATATACTAGCTAGCCAATATGTATACAAGCAGAATAAGAATGTTTGCCTGGAAGAACCCATACAGAAAAGAAATATTGACATTAAATATGAAAACTGACATCTGGAACCAATGCTGTCATCCATATTTTATATACTTTACTTTTATAATGCATTTGTGGGTGTCATATGATCAGAAAAGGGTCAAAGTGAAAAATAAAGTGATAGTGCTTTACTCTGGTGTCATCCAGAGTCCAAAAATAGCTGAATGGTCTCTCTAAAATGATCAATAATGAGCAAATTAGAGCTGACATCTATATTGATATAGTTATGTTATAAAGAAATGCTTGAATGATCTACCACTTCTTTTCAAATCAGTGTAATCTCTGTGCTGGGCTACATAGAATTAAGCCTTGAGAAACATCCTCATCAGGGTGAAATCCTGGCTCTGTTGCTCTCTTTGGCAACACTCCCATTGACTGCAATGCATTTTACTGGTAGAGCAGCAAGCACTGCTAAAAGGGCAGCATCTTTTCAAGCCACTTAGAGTGGTAGTTATTTGACAGTGTCCTGCTTCAGATATTACACTGCCATAGGAAACATTTTCCCATTACATTACCTCAGCCCACATTTGTGATGGGTGGCATGTTTGGTAATTACTGTCTGCTGTACTCATTATAAAGTCATTTTTATCCATTGTGACTTTTGCCCAACATTTACACAAGTGTTTTGGAAAAAATTTTCTCCAGTCTAAAATATTGGGTCACTTTCAGGAGAGCAAATTCTTAGGAAGCCTCCTCTATGCTGTTGAAGTGAGTTGATAGCCCCATGAATGGTCATAAAATACTAAGATTAAGTCCACCATCTGGGGTTCACTATTTAGTAAACACTGAGAACATCCTCTTTTAGAGCACCCCCAGACAAGATTTCTTGCTCAGTATCCCTGGACCAAAACCACAACATTCTAAGTTTCTGTTGTGAAAATAGACACAGACATCCAGCAACTTTTGCTGCACCAGCTTGCAAAGGGCCTGCAGCTGAACTTTCAAATAAGATATAACTTTACCAAAATATGTTTACCTCAAGAACTAACCAGAGCTGTCCTCCTACATATTGATCCACTTTGTAAAACATTCCATAAAACTTAACAACATTGGGATGATTGGGAAGAAACTGTAAAATATTATACTCTGCTTCAATTTCTTCATCCACATCCTAAACAAAAAACACCAATATATTTAGTGTGCACATAATACTTTACATTGTACAAGTAAATCTTCATGATGCATAACACACTAGGACCACCACAGTAAAAAATGATGTTTAACTGTTCTCATTTGTCTAAGCTATTTGCATAACTATTATTTTCATATCATTTTAAAATAATATTTTCTGATGTTTGAGCTATATGTAAATAAATTAATCTAAGCTTTCTCAGGCCATCAGATGGGCCTTGCTATGTAGCAGTTCTATAAACAATTGAACATGAATAAAAATACTGTAAAAAATCTTTAAAGCAGGGGAATGTAATGGTTAACTAAAGCCCACAATCTAAAACATGCACAGTAGGAACCATTAAATAGACCAAAATCAAAATCTACAAAATTAGCAAATTATGCTTATTACTATTAGTCAGAATTTTGTCAAAGGAGACATTTTTGTAAAGGTCAGACAATAAAGGACCGGTTTTGATGTGAAATATGTTGGCCACAGTTTATGAAACCATGATAGACTTATGTACATAAGACTATCCTTATTGCATATAGACTTTGACTCTAATAGTACTTAAGCATGTGCTGGAGTAGTTTGCTGACCAGGGATAGTTTCCTGAATCAGGTCCGCTGTTTTATGACACTGTCCCATGTTACTTAGTACCTTCTGTACAGATTCACACTGTACAAAGGAAAAACAAATTGTATTTAGTTCAATAAAATATTATTTTATCTCACGTCATGATCAAATAATTGCCTACTGAAATCTCTCAGTTGGACATGGCTTGTAGGACCCAGAACCTCAAAGGTATGTAGATGCTTACCTATTGATATCAGTGGGAAAGAGGCAACTAAATGCATCTGAGGATTTGGGTCTGTGTCTGTCTTCGATTCTTGTTTTAATTATTGCATAACAGTATTGTCCACTGTGTAAAATCAGCAGCACTCTACTGAGCACTAGCAGCACTTCAGTGGTTGGTGAGATGATTTATTTACAGAGTTTGTGCAATGAAATGGGTCTTTTAAGATGAACAGCACAGTGTATGTTATATATAAGGACTCCAGGGAGAAACAGTCCTTCAAGCATCTCAGGTTTCCTGTGCTTGATGAAGCAGAGGGAGTGAAGGGTGAATTGAGTAGAGCCAGGCCACCAAACCCTCCTGTTGGTCTTTATTTTTATAACATGAACAGCACTTCATATGTTATATAAAATTTATATGCCTTATTTACTCAAATACAACACAAGGTTTCCCCCCAAACAGTATGAGGAAAAAGGACCTTCATCTTACACCCACCTACAAGGAAAAATAATTAAATATATATCATTAAACTGCTGTCAAAAGCAGCACATGGATCAGTAGTGGAAACCAGTTATAAAGTTGATTAAATGCAGCCAACACAAGGGGCAAAATAATGATAGGATCCTATTTTATTTTTTTTTTCCAATGTCATGTCTCAAGCCAAATTAGCCAAAATAAGTCCCGAATTCCATCGACCGAGGAGAGCTCAGTCTTTCAGGTGTGATGCTACCATTGGCGTGTATCCTACCTCCCAGATTCATCAGTCTTGAGTTTAGACACTCCATGGCATGCATCCTATGTGCAAACCACAAGTATGGAAGCCTTGGGGTTCAGATGCCCCCCTAGTTTCATTTACCCCTAGCCAAAATGCCATAGGAGCAAGCTAGAGGGAAAGCCTCAAAGCAGTCCTTGGACAGCTGGGCAAACTGTGAATGGCTCAAAAATAGACAGAAACCTAAATTCATTCCTCTAAACTGGTAATTCAGCCTCCTCTGTCTGTGTATCACTTGTGGGACTAGGTGCAAAATCATATGCCATAGAAGGATACAAAACTGGAGGCTAGCCACAGGACTGAATCAGTTGCCTTTTCTTCCAAATCAGTTAGTTCATCTGTGCTTAAGAAGCCATGTACCTGTTATCTCCAGGATTTTTTCAGTGTCTAAGCATTGAGTTTAAACTTTAAATCCTTTTGAAAGTCATACCTTTTCATATGACCATTTAAATTATACTCAAAATATGAATGTTGTCTTTTACTTACACTGATAGGATCCAGAATTTTTACTGCTGCCAGACTCCCATCTTTCTTATTGGCAACCTTATAGACTTTACCATAAGTGCCTTTTCCAATGGTCTCTATGATTTCCCAAGTATCTGAGGGGTCAGCTAATGATTCTAGTCCAATCATATTGGTACTGTATTGAAATAATCCATATAATGGCTTCCTAGAAAACAAAGTTTGTTGTAAGAAACAGACTATACATTTTAAATGGGGGGAGGGGGGTTGGTTACCAAACTTTTTTAACCAGGTGGGTAGAACAAACAGAACTGGAGCACAGAATAAAAAACATGGAACAGTCAGCTGCTATTCATAGTTTTCCACTATTATGTCTGCTGGTCGTACAGTGCTGAACAGACAGTCCAGACAGAAGAGAAATCAGATCAGGACCCAGTATTTCACCAGTGAAAAATGAATATGATCCATTAAATGCCTCTACTAAACGATCTTCACACTTAGAGGGGTGGAGGACTCTGAATCTATACCTCTGAGCTCTGCTGCTTTCTTGATTAGCACCTGTTCTAAATGGCTGTCATATGATTCTCTGCTGGGGGTATGGGGGGGAGAGAAGGGAAAGTAGTGTGAGCAAGGAAAGAGAACCAGCTTGTCAGGCGTACTTAAATAGACGAGAAGTAGCAAGATCTGGGAGGAAGAATAGATGAGATGCTGAGACAAAAGTGGGGATGGATGGAAAGGATGAACAGACAGACAGGGTACTCATGGGAAGAGAAGGAGAAGGAATGTACATTAATGGAATACAGACTGAAACATAGAATAAGACAGATGGAAATGAGGAAAGAGAAAACTATAATGAGGTTTTTGATGTTTAATGATTTCAGGGGAAATTAAGAGGAAAGGCAAGCAAAAACTAAGCACAAAAGACAAAGAATATGGTAGAAAGACCTGTGAGGTGAAGGTGGACAGAAGCAATTGGAAATTAAAAAATATATATTTGGAGACATTGCTATTGGCTCCATGCAAACACTTCTGGGTCTGCTGCTGAGCACACTGGGGAGCCCCCCACGCTTCTGTGGGATGCTCCATCCTCCCCAGCATTGCAACGTTCACGAGCCACCTGGTACCTTGAGGTATGTAGAAAAAGCGTTTAAAGCTGTGTCTATGTCCTAATCACTGAATCTTTCTGAATCGATTTGGAGGGTTCCGATTCAATTTGGAGAGATTAAAGGGTCTCCTGATTTGATTCAGATTCAGAAATTTGGCCACTGAATCACGCCAAATCTCTGCCAAATCGAATCAGGGACCGAAGCTTCGCACAGCCCTAGTTGGCAGGCTGAAGATGCAAATGCACAGTATCAGTAGCCAGGAAAAGCAAACCCTTAGGACTAACAGTGAGTATAGTTATCATCAGGATACAAGGATAGGAACAATTTCATTGTAGGCTCTGTTCAGTTGTCTTCAGCAGAGTTATACAGTTTCATCAGAGCTGAATTTGACCCTTATGTTTTGCTCCATGCATAGCATCCCATAATGGTTTTGAGATCCCTAACTGTGTATCAAACAGGCAGACACAGAGAAGGCATGCTAGGAAGTTCACAGTGGCTTACAGGTGTAGAGGATTTGGTTTGGTTGCTGACTTATTTCTTCTGGAAAATATGAAATAACCAAGTCTTTAAGAACAATCTGAATGAGAATACTGAGATGGTTGGTGAACTAGGACAGAGAGAACATTCAACACTTAGGTGTGCCTAAGAGACAGAGAAGCATGGAGATGAATGGGTCATCCAGGCTGCTACTGTTTGTGGAACCAGAAAATGTGACTGCGAACACTCAAAGTTATCAGTTTTTGTTTTGCACCAGAGACAGTAATTCAAGGTGATTAATGATACCTGGCTTCATTATCTCCATTTTATGTAGATTTGCAGTTCACAGAATCATAGGTTGGAAGGGACCTCAGGAGGTCATCTAGTCCAACTCTCTGCTCAAAGCAGGACCCCCTCCCCACCAAATACATCATCCCAGCCAAGGCTTTGTCCAGCTGGTTCTTAAAACCCTCCAAGGCTGGAGATTCCAAAGCTTCTCTGGGAAACCTGTTCAGTGCTTCACTACCCTCCTAGTGAGAAAGTTTTTCCTAATATCTAACCTAAACTTCCTTTCCAGTTGCTGATGTTTGCCATGTAGAAACATTGCTAGATATCAAAAGGTTGTCTGAAAGCAGTGAGGTTAAAGCATACCAACTTCTGTAGCCAGTGATCCACAAGGGAGTACTGTGGCTTGCATCACATATGCCCATCTTTGACTACCCAGCCTGAAGATTAGGTGCCCATTTACAGCTGGGTAAACTGGGAATAGCCTTTAGCATGAGGATACAGCAGGGCTTGAACTCCTGCCTCTCCCCTACTACCTACAAATAGCAGTGTGATACTGAAGTGCTTAGGGTAAGGTGCCTTGCTATAATGAAAGTATTTACTTAATCATAATAAGACATTTTAACAATTTGCCACCTGACCCCTGTATTTGTAAACATCATTCCTCATGATGGTTGTAGCTGGTTTCCTTGACAGAGAGGGCTTGGCTTTACTGTTGTCAAAATACAGATTATTAAATTATTAGAATCAAATGCTTTGCAATACACAATGGATAAAAGTAATTTAAGAAAAAAACTGAAGATGTCTCCACCCAATGAGAGTCCACAATAGTTAGACTGAGAGTGGTTATTGCAAAATCCCTCTCTAAAATAAGACCACCCTCCCCACCACCCAACATTTGATGTTGCTAGCACTGTTTGCTCTTGATGATATCAATGTCCATTCAAATGACAACGTTTTCATACCATTTTAAAATTTAATGTTTGCTATGACCAACATAGGACTAAGTAGTCATGGTTTCTTTATATATATCAAATCAGGTCATCTGCTGGGTCTTGCCTTTGAGTTAGCTCCAGGGACACACAAAGAGAGATTATGACTTTCACTATAGTCTGTCTCCTTTATTCAAGTTCAAAGACTATTCTGATAGTGCTCCTCTTACAGAATTCAGCTGTTTAGGATTGCTTTGAGAAAGAATACTGCTGATGCCCAACTGAGCACTGTCAGTAGCTTTCTAAGTTAAATCTCTTAGTCAGGGATGATTCTGCCTTGAGCAGAGGGCTGGACTAGATGACCTTGTGAGGTCCCTTCCAGCCCTTATTTCCTATGACTCCTTGGTTTTAAAGAACTGTAGGACTGATTAGAAATATTCACTGCTGATAAAGTAATATAAAATGAAGCAGGACCTTTTGAATTCAATTTTTTTAATCTGCATGATTTTGTTAACTAATCATGCTAGAGAATTAGATTGAGCATAAATTCTTCACATCATAAATCCATACTGCAGCATTCAGATTAATAAGTAGAGTCTTTGGAAAACCTATTTTGATATTTTGTTCCTTTCCAGGAAAGGAGGCTTTCTTTTGATCTTTATGTTAAGCCTTTGGAAAAAAAATATTTAAATTATGATGCCATTTATGTCAGAAGACATAAAGACTAGGAACAGACATTCAAAACGCCTGAGCCTGAATTGATTCAAACTTTGCAGATTAGTCTAATTTGGCTAGGCTAAATCAGTTTTATAACTGGGCAGATATCCAAGAAATGCCAGCACATGCCTGCAGTGGCTCAGGCTAGAAGCCTGGGGGCACTAGAACAGCCCTCCCTTCCCTTGTATGGTACTGAGCTGAGGGGAGGCATGGCCAGGTTCCTGCAGGACACTCTGATTAGCCCAGCAGGGAATTGATAACAGTGTTTATCACCCCCTAACTCAGTGTTTATCACCCCATTAAGAAAACAACAGAGGGAAATTACCAGCTGCCTGTTGATTCTGCCTGTTGATTTAGCAGAGACCTTAGCCAGCATGTGGTCTTCTAGGTAATACACAGACACTTCCTCAGCAAGGCAAAGGGGAGGAGGGAATTCCTGCTTAGCAGGGAGTGGGGAGGTGAGAAGCAGCCTGCAGTTTCTGCTAGAGCTCCAGCCAGGGAACAGAGGGGAGGGGCCAGCCCTGCTGTGGAGCAGAGAGCCCAATCCAGCCAAGAGAGCATGCTGGGATGCTGTGGGTGTCTGGTTTACCTTAAGCCAGCAAGGGGTCTGGGACAGACATTGCATAAACCAGTTTGACCTAAATCAGTTAAGTCTGATACTACATTCAACCACATTTACATCAAACTTGTTTCAGCCATTTTCAAACTGGTTTATGTGCACTGCACATCTGTTCTGCTACAGGTTTAAACTAGTTTCTGATCATTTAAACCGGTTTATGTTTAATGTCTGTCCCTAGCCAAAAGGTGACTTATTACCACACATTACTTAGAGAAAGAATGGTCCATCTAAAACAATGATAGTTTTAAAAACAGATACATTTGAAAATAGCTAGTGATTTAAATGGCCATATTCAACAATATACAATCAGGAATAATTTAATCTGCCCTCAGGAATTCAGAACTTCTGTAAATTGGAAATGAAGCCAAGACCATCTCAAATTCCCAATCAAGTGTGGTCTCTTGCAGAGACAGACTTATCTAGAGTGACTGCCGTTTATCTATTGTAAGTCAATACGATGGATGAATAGGGCATAGTTTCGCATCACTTAGATATAATGCAGTAAATTATAAATAAAGGACAAAATTCAGATTGTGCATGCTAAATATCTAGGCAGAGAAAGCGTTTAGGTCAAAGGACTACTCATAAATTACTGGATACTGTGCCACAAGTCATTCACAACAGGACCTCTAAAGGAGGTTTCAAGGTGAGCCAGACCTAAAAGTATGTTTTGTGCATATTTCTGGATGCATGCCCCAATAATGCTGATCCACAGAAGATAATAGCCAACTATTTCTTTTGACTAATATAGTCAATCCTATTGCTCTCAAGCTGAAGGTTCTGGGATTATACATGATGCTAAATCATGATGTCCCTTAACAGCAAGCCTTCCCTCCTTCCTCACCTCAGAACTTTTTGTCTAATCTAGTGCCAGTCAGAATGTGGGTGCATAATACATCTTATGCACTCATTTGGGGTTATTTCCACAATGCCATGCACACATACATTATTCACACCTTTCTTTTACTTAAGATATGTGTTCTTTGCTTTGCTTCCACAGCAAATAGTACATAACAGAAACAGTTCTGTTTCTGAGGTTAATATATGCTGATATTGAATATGTGTAATTCCTAAAGCTTTATAGGAAATATTATGGAAGTTCATGCAAGAGGACATATAGACAACAAGAATAGAATACGAGCTGTTCCAAACAGCCTTACAAAAACAGCTGATGTTTCACTGTCACTACAACAACTAGCCTACTGCACAGAACATCCAAAGCGTGATGCAGGATACTCTTTGTAGCCAATGTAACATCATTTATTAAGATGCCTTCCCATGGAGTAGCAACTGTACATAAATATGATTTTCCTTTTAAAAATAAAGGTAATTTCCCATGAATTTTTTCTTTCAATAATGATTCAAAATAATATCTCCTGATCCTGTACTGTTAAATATGTTACAAGTTTCTTATTCCAGGAGACAGTGTAAGGACAATTCAACCTAAACTAAAACTTTAATTTTAGGGATCTTCACCCTTAGCAAGGATGCACTACTGAGGACACCATTCTAGTCCCTTAGGACACCACAATAGAGACACATGAAGGAATGGTACTATATATCATAACAAACTGGCTAATGCTTATGGGCAGAATGGAATCAAGTCAAAACATGTTAACTAGTTATTATAATCCCTGTTCTGACAATACATTAGTGATACTCCTTGTACTGAAGTAATGCATGCCTAAGTTTTAGGGCAGGAAGTAGAATACTATCCCTATTACTGATAAAAATTCAGTAACTACTGTGTACAACACGGTGACAACTGCAAAGTTTCTACCACTGATAGGTGTGAATTTTTAGCACTATTACAAATATTTTGTACAGAAAGCCAGAAGAACAGGGATAACATTGGAAATGTTGTAAACTTAAAGGTTTATTTAAAAAACAAAGCAAAACAACTATAAAATACATCATTCTTTCTAATTTTTAGTAAAATGTTGCTTGTCTCTTTTTCATTTGCCTATTTACTAAGTTTGATGATGACGGGTCCCTCAAGACAGATATTGTTATTTACTGTACATCTGCAGTGACTAGAACAGCATAACCCCATGCTGGTTGGGGATGCTTGTAGATGGTACCTCAAAGTAATGTATGCTATTACTACTGTTAAACATTTTTAATTATAAACCCTATAAAACTTAACACCCAAATTCTAAGTTACAACATTCATTAGGAAGAGTTTTTCCTTTTCTGATTTTTGTATTTTCGTCTCTCATCTCCCCTTACACTGCTGTATGATGATTGTGACAATTATGTGGTTATGGCAATTGTTTTGATGTTCCACACTGAAAGTGTTTTTTCATGGATTATTCTTTTGTCCTGGTGGGGAAAGTGCCAATGGTTGGCTTGTAGAGGGGTTGAGTATGGGCTGGCCAATTCCATTCCCCACTCCAGAGGTTCCTGGAAAGAACCATTTTCCTGAGATTGACAGCTCTTTCTAAAAGCCAAGGGGAGGTGTTATAAGCATTGGTGGGTTGTGCACAATGTGCACATCCTGGCTGGAGTCCACTGGAGCTCCAATAATGCTGATCCATAGAAGATAATAGCCAACTATTGCTTTTGACTAATATAGTTAATCCTACTGCTCTCAGTCTGAAGGTTCTGGGATTATACATGATCAACTTAGAATCCTTTACTCATCTCACCAGAGAGAGAAACAGCCTATGGCCTGCTTATGGACCAAAGGGTTCTGAGAGCCCTGCCACCAAAAGAGGGACATTTCTCAATAATTAAGTGTGTTTAAATGTATAGCTGAACATGACCATCAAAAGAGTCTACAACAGATGCTGAAAAATTAAGATTTGCAAACTTTATGGGTGTTTGTCATGTTAGTCTGAAGTTAGGCAGAAGGTAAGTAGAGGTGCTCCTTATAGACAAACTGAATCAGAGATGCATGAGCTCTTGTGAGCTCCAGCTCACTTTATCAGATGCTTCATCACTATATCACTTGAGAGCCAGGAGCAGGGAGGAGAGGAGGGATCCAGGCACACGTGTGTCCCGCATGCACGTGTGCCCCCTTACCTGACCCGAAGCAGAGGCAGACGCAGCAGCAGTGGAGCCAGCAGCGGGGGCAGCAGCAGCTGATCCCCCTAAGGTAAGTGGACAGAGGGACTGGACACAGCTGAGCCAGATCCAGAGGAGAAGCCCCCCGGATCCCTCTTAGCTGAGCCAGTAGGGAGCTGCACTCCTAAGCCGTGCCGCGCAAACAGAGTGTGCCAGTATTTGCATCGGTGTTCGTGCCGGCGGGAGAGCAGGAAGGGCCAGGAAGGAGACTCCTGCTAGGGCAGGGTGAAGGCACCGCACTAAGCCATAAACAAGCAGCAACTCCTACGATGGTGTCGACACAGAGTGCTGCCAGAGCCCCTGCCCGGGGGGCACAGCCGACCCGGGGCTTGTCTGAGGCCTCCACCCAGACAGACCCCATGGGGGGGCTGGCATCCCCCCACCCCCTGGCCTGCGGGGGTTGACCAGAAAGGCCCGTGGGATCAGGGATTGGGGACCCCCACACCTGTCCTGCAGGCACCCGCCTTAGGGCCCTGGAGGTACAGGTGAGGGAGCTCCAGGAGGAGGTTAGGAGGCTGAGGGGAATCAGGGAGGTGGAGGATGAAATTGATGGTTATTTCCTTTCCCTGCAGGGCCACACACCCAAGGAAGAAGCACCTTGGGAAGTGTCCTCCACTGTACAGTGGCAGATGGTCACCTCCAGAACCAGGGCTGCTTGCAGCAAAGCAGTACCAGTTCCTCCAGTCCAGCTGGAAAACAGGTACAAGGCCCTGGCAACTCTGGAGGAGAAGGAAGGAGAGGAGGTAACTGGAGAGGAGGCAACTCCACACTCACCATGATCCGAGCAGGCTGAAAGAGCCAAGCAGTCCCAGAGGAAAAAGTGTCAAGTGATCGTCATAGGCGACTTCATCCTGAGAGGTACAGAGGGCCCCATCTGTCGCCAGGACCCCTCGACAGGCGAGGTCTACTGCCTACCCAGAGCAAAGATTCAGGACATGAAGGGGATGATCCAGGCCGTGATCCAGCCCACCGATTACTACCCCATGGTCCTAGTCCATGTGGGTACTAATGATGCGGCCAGGAGAAGCCCTGATCACCTGATGGCGGATTACCATGCTCTGGGGGGGCGTGCTGAAGGAGGTAGGCACACAGGTGGTTTTCTCTTCTGTCCTACCAGTGAGCGGACGTGGAAGACAGAATGCGACGTGCATCGCAGAGACCAACTGGCAGCTTCGCTTCTTGAGGTGGGCTTTGGCTTCCTTGACAGTGACCCACACATCACAACCAGAGACATGCTCAGATGGGATGGGCTCCACCTTTCCCCTAAAGTTATGCATGTGTTTTCTTCTAGGTTGATGGATCTCCTCCGGTGGGCTTTAAACTAGGCTCACTGGGGGAAGGGGAAGACAAGGGTGGAGGAAGCCTTGGACTGCCAAACCAAGCAACACCCACAAGTACAGCCCAGCCTAGACCGATGAGTGGAACATATACACAGGTAAGCAACAGGGGCCAGGGTAATGCTGAAAGTAGGGGGCCAGTGCACACATCCTCAGGAGGCTTCAAATGCCTCTACACAAACGCTCATAGTGTGGGAAACAAGCAGGAGGAACTTACCCTCCTGCTAGCTGACACCAACCCAGACATAGGGGGGCTCATTGAAATGTGGTGGGACCCAAAGCATGACTGGACAGTGAATATCAAGGGCTAAAGACTGTACAGGAGGAACAGGACAGGAAGGAAAGGTGGGGGTGTGGCACTCTATAACAAGGAGGAATACACATCCTCATCAAGTAGCACAGAGTCAGAGGAGGGGCACTCTGAAGTGCTCTGGGTTAGAATACAAGGCAGTTGAGGGGAAAGCAATTTAACGGTGGGGGTCTACTACAGACCACCCAACCAAGGGGAAGAGATAGATCAGGAATTCTTAAGTCACCTCACGGAGGTAGTTAGGTCAAAAGACGTGGTCATCA
>NW_017728949.1:43962309-43986116 GCF_001723895.1 Crocodylus porosus
GGCCACTACCAGGAGTGACCAGGAATAACAGTCACAAGCTGGCAGAGGGTAGATTCAGGCTAGATATCAGGAGGCGCTACTTCATTGTCAGGGTGGCTAGGATCTGGAACCAACTTCCAAGAGAAGTGCTGGCTCCTACCCTGGGGGTCTTTAAGAGGAGGTTTGATGAACACCTTGCTGGGATCGTTTGACCCCAGTACTCTTTCCTGCCATGGCAGGGGGTTGGACTTGATGATCTGCTCAGGTCACTTCTGACCCTACTAACTATGAAACTATGGAAGAAATTAAGTTGCCCAAATGTCATGAGACAGCTTAAATTTTCAGGTACTACTAGACAGACACATAGACATTTGTTCACTTCACTTACAGGAAACCATCCTGTATAAGAAACATGCAGGTACAAGTAATTTTTCTGTCATAATATTCCCTACCAGTGCATCTGAAATAAAGAAAATATACATTTTTTTTGTAAAAGAAAAGAGGATGTTCATGAGATATGGGCATTGACAATATTGGGATATTCTACAAATTAATACACTGTGAGCAACAATCTTCAGAATTTTTCAGATCACATGATATTCTTTAAGACTGACATAATATGAGAAGCACATATACATGTATACTGTAACTTATTTAATCTCCCTTCCTGAAAAAAGATAAGATACTATAAATGAATAGCAAATATAAAGCACAGAAAAGCTATCTTATCTGTCTAAAGCACATTTCCCCCCAAAAGTATTCTACTTGGCAAGAGAATTTTATATCATTTCACAAACTAGCACCTTTCATTGTCTGAAAATTCATCACAAAATATAGAAAAATATTTCACATAAAGCAAACTCCAAATATTTGCATACATTAATGTTACAGATGATATTGTCAGAATATAAAGCAAAATAAAATATAAATTCTCCAGTAATATAGTAACATCCAAATTTCAAATCAACCAAACAGCTATATGAAATATCAGCATTTTAAAAAATTAACTTAGATTTTCACCACTAGTTAGTATCACAATTCACAAATATAATATTCTAGGATTTAAAAAAATCCAGAGCAATATTACACCTGGAGTTCACAAACTATTACTGTTTCCCAAGCACAATAATGATCTCACTTTGTATGCAATATTGCTACATCATAGGTTCCCATCCTTCCTATGACAAGCAAGAGGACAGGATCTGAGACACCAACTAATATGAACAACAGTACCAGCAATTGCTTCAAATTTATAATGTTATTTTTAGTGCTGCCCCACTGAAACTGAAAATATTTTATGTAGCAACAGCAGCTTGTACATTGCTTTCTAATACATGGCCATTTTCCAATTCTGTGGAAAACGAGCTGTCTGGACAGGTTTGCCAGTGGCTCTGAAAATAGTTCAAGGCTCAGCTCCAGCCTAAAGCTTTATGGGATACATGATATATAATACTAAAATCTTTGGACTCTACTGTAGTTCACTATAGTTCATAGTGGGCATAACAGCAGTTCCAGCACATACACTGGTTTAATAATGTAGAAATATTACATATAAACAACACTGCACATTTTAGTTTTTCCATAGTGGTTTGGCTTTGTTTTTCTCACCATCACTTCTCACACAGTGTACTAAAGCTGCTCTTGTAACAGAGTCAGTTGCATAGCCTTCCAGTACCTACTGAAACAGTAGAACCACCAAAATATTATTTTGCAGTTGATCAAAATCTGTTTTTTCTCTCACTGAGAGACTCATATAGTAAAGGCATTCAGACCTGTACAGGAAAAGTCAACATTTTCTACTGTTGCTACATCAGTCCTTGACTGCCTCCATTGTATTGCTTGGTGATATTCTCACCCAGCCTGCCATTAAACAAGAAGCAGTTATTAGTGGAACTAATGAACCGTTGAAAGGCACAGGAAAATCAATAGTCAGAAAAGCTCTTCTGCTAGTCTGACTCCTTCTGTACTCTCTCACTGAACAGGGTAAAACAAAAGATGTCAATAGCAGGAAATGAAGTTTATTAAAGAACTCATCACAGCACCAACCTGTAACTATTCCCATTTGGTCACTGAAAAGATAATTGCAGGCTAGACACTTTTTCAGGGGATAAAGATCAGAGAAGGACACAGAGACATAGAAAAGGTAGGGTAGAGGGGGACTAAATAGGAAATATATCTTGAATATTATGGACCAGGGGAAAGAGTTACTAAACAAGGCTGAATGAGACGGGCAGGGATGAAGGAACAACAATGACAATGGCCAGATGTTAGCTGCTTAAATGAGCCACCACCCATCAAGGTCATACCTGTGATCTTAACTTTCCCCAAGAATTTATTCCTGGCACACTGACTTTTCATCTCTCACAGCTAGAGGAGAGGCAGGCACTTGAAGGCACTAGTCCTAAATACACCTTACTGCATTTAGAGATAAACATCACTTGAGTATTAGAAATGGTTAAACAGACACATAGTAAAAGAGTGAATTAGCTGGCAAACTAATTCCCTCAGCACGCACCCTTTTCAAAAAAAATCTTTACGCACTCCATTACCTGCCTCCACGCATCCTTTCCTTTTCCATATAGAGCCCTTCTACGTATTAATCTATGACCAGCTTCTCCATTTCTCTTCCCTCTTTATATACAAACCAGACATTTCCAAATCATGGCTCTTGTGGAAACCAGGAGGAAGGTACATCTTGAATCTTCTCTCTCTTTCACCTGCTCTGTTCTTTTTAGGGCCCTGGGAGACATTGGACTTAAGATGCGACTAACCAATTAATCCCATCTTAAGTAGTGACCCAGCTACATGTTCATGTAACTGATAGTGTAATAAAACAGGAAATATGCCACAAAGTTATTGCACAAAATATATGTAATAATTTTGTGGCTGGTTCCCATCCCACCTAAAACTGAATGTGTGGTCAGCACCAATAGGTTGACTGGTGTTCCCAACCTCAGAAGCACACCAGAGCCTTGAAGGGCTCCCATGCGCTCCTGCGACCAAGAGCACCAGTCAGATCATTAGCATTCCCAGCCTTGAGAGCACTGATCAGCAAACTGGCACTCCAAAACATAGGAGCACCAGGCATCTGGCTTGATACTTGCCAGTGCAGAGGGAGCCAGAGATCATAATCGTGATCCCAGACCCCCTCCACCAACAATAGGGTACAATTGGGATCTCATCCCTGATCCCACAATCAACCTTCCGTCCAGTGTGGCATGGCACAAGGTGCAATTGTTGGGATCTCAGATCAGTTTCCACGATGCTTGTAACTGAATCATTACCTGACAGGGAAGGGAGTCCAAGATGAGTGGTCGCTCTTTCAGTTATCCTGAAAGTGCAAGGGAAGTCCATTCTGGCCCATAGGAAAGGTAGTAAAAGGGCTGGGAGGCCCCTTTGGCTCAACAGGGAACTCATGGACCTCCTAAATCTTAAAAGAGAATGCTATAAGGGTTGGAAGATGGGAAATACCTCTAAGGAGGACCATGCATCACTGGCCCACACCTGTAGGGAGCAGACCAGAAAAGCCAAGGCCAAAACCAAGCTCAAACTGGCTCAAACAGGAATCAAGGACAATAAAAAGTCCTTCTTCAGATATGTGGGAAGTTGAAAGAAAAATAAGGGCAACGTTGGACCACTGCTCAACCAAATGGGACAGCTGACATCTGACACCCAGGAAAAAGCTAATCTCCTTAATGATCACTTTGCGTTGGTTTTTCACCAACCAAAAGGGATCACCCTGCCTGATAGGACACAGGATTACGAAGGTACAGCTAACCACACACACTTACATTTGGCAAATACCTTGAGAGACAGCCAACACAACTTCATTACAGGTAGGTTGTGCCTGACCAACCCCATCTCCTTCTATGATCAGATGACACGTCACCTAGACAGGGAGAAGAGGCTTATGTCTTTTACTTGAATTTCAAAAAAGCCTTTGATTTGGTCTCCCTTAATGTCCTCATTACAAAATTGGGGAACTACGGCCTCGACAACCTTATGGTCTGATGGCTGGGGAACTGGCTCTGTGGTCAGACCCAGAGAGTGATAGTCAATGGAACTGAGTCAACATGGTGCATGGTGACCAGTGGTGTTCCTCAGGGTTCAGTATTCAGACCAGTACTCTTTAACATATTCATAAACAATCTGGATTTGGGTGTCAGAAGCAGACTGGATAAGTTTGCAGATGACAAAAAATTATGGCCAGGCACAGTCACACTAGAGGATAGGCTGGGGATTCAGGTTGACTTGGACAAGCTTGCAAAGTGGGTGGATCAAAACCTGATGACTTTCAACACAGAGAAATGCAAGATGCTCCACCTTGGGAGAAAGAACACACATCATACCTATAGGCTTGGCTGTGCTACATTCACTAGCACTACAACCGAAAGAGACTTGGGAATCATGACTGACCACCAGATGAATATAAGCAACCAATGGAATACTGCAGCCAGCAAAGCAAATAAAACCCTGGCTTCCATCTACCAATGCATCTCAAGCAAGACCAAGATGTCATCCTCCCACTTTATTCAGCCTTGGTGAGGCCACAGCTGAAGTACTGCATCAAGTTCTGGGCTCCACACTTTATAAAGGATGTGGAAAAGCTTGAGAGAGTCCAAAGACTCTTCTGCCACACCTTGATGGAACAATAATTATGATGTTACTCAGGTGGGAGGCTGCCCATTTACTACCCCGACACCAGGAGTCACTACCCACCAGTCTGAACCTCCCCTACATGGTGGCTCATGCTTCACAGATGGTATGTAAAAACTAGCACTTTTAATTCTGACTTGGCCTTAAGCAGCCTTGGGCTCACTGCAGTCTTGTCTCTGCACCTTCTCCAGTGCTGGCGCTCTACACTGTAGTGTGCCCCACTATGAAGCCTCCTCCTCCCCCAATAGCCTTATCTCAGTTCACCAGGTAAAACAACAACATAAATATGAGCCCCTGGGCTATAACATACTACAAGTCATGCTAGCCACATTCTGTCTCTTTAATACCCCAAACTGCTCTTTGAGTATTGAGTGCCTCCCACCCCTGGGTACCTTGTAGACTCCTAGGGGCCTCATTAGCCATGTAAACGGTCTATCCGGCAGCCACAGCATTCCTGGGTAGTTCTTCCCTCCAGGAGCGCCTTCCCCTGGCAGCTTGCCAGAGAACTAACTCCTGTCAGCCTTGGCCCTGGAGTTTATATGTACCCAGAGCCCTATCTCCTTCCAGTCAGCTGGCCAGCCTGTGTGGTTGGGCTTTTAACCCCTGCCCTACTTGGTGTTCTTAAAGACTATGGTCTTAAAAGGGCCACCCTGCCTCCTAGTAACAGGGCTAGGGTTCCCTGTTACAAGGTCCCACAAGGCTTACCTCTAAGTATCTCAATATTTGGTTTAACAATTTACAAAAGATATACATTTTACAAGTGCTGTTTCTGCCTTCTTGGCAATCTAGTATATTCCTGTCAAAACTGTGAGGATCCGTAACCATTTCTATACCCCGCAAACTGAAGCCTCTATTCTTTTAGCCAAAAATATTTGAATTAGACTTAATTTAGATCCTATCAAGGATGTTCATTAATCAAATTGTTGTTAAGAGCTTCAAGCAACTCCTTCTCCAAGGGCTTTATCCATCACTTACACTTTATTGTTATTGGTTTCATCAGAAATAAAGAGGACATTTACAACCTAATTATTAGGGGTGTGTGAAGCAGGCCATATTCAATTGGATTTGGTTTCGGCCCAAATTGGGGACAGTGATTTGATTAGTTGATTCAGATCACTGCCCCAATTTGAGTCAAACTAATCTGAAGCTGAAGATTTGATTCGGAGAGTCAGTGATTTGACCATAGACACGGGTTTAAATGTTTTTTTTACATACCTCAAGGTACTAGGTGCAGCTCGTGAACGCTGCAATACTGAGGCAGATAAAGCGTCACACAGGAGCACAAAGTGGGGAGCCCCCATGTGCTTGGCAGTGAACCTGGAAGTGGACCGGAAGTACTTCTGGTCCACTTCTGGGTCTTCCGGGAAGCACACAGAGAGGTCTCCCTGCACTGCCTCGGCTTGGCGATCAGTCGCAGGGGGGCCCCCCAGCACATTCCCTGGCTGGACTGGAAGTGCTTCTGGTCCACTTCCAGGTCTGCTGCTGAGAGTGCTGGGGACTCCCTCATGCTCCTGTGGGACCGTCCATCTGCCCCAGCATCGCAGCATTCACAAGCTGCTTTGTACCTTGAGGTATGTAGAAAAAACATTTAAACCTGTTTCTATGTCCAAATCATCGAATCTTTCCGAATCAATTAAGAGGGTTCCAATTTGATTCAGAGACCTTAAAGGGTCTCCTGATTTGATTCGGATATGGAGATTCAGCCACTGAATTGGGCTGGATCTCTGCTAAATTGAATCAGTGACTGAAACTTCACACAGCCCTACTAATTATGGTACCTCTTAATTTTTTGGAATATTTAAGCCAGAGAGTAAAAGCCCCATAAAATCCTAATACTTTTAAAACAACATATCCTTAAAAAAGGAGTTTCTATATTGTTGGAATACATTTTTTAATGTAAACTAACATACTTTTCAGAAGAATTCTAGAAAATATATGTTGAGGCAGTTGCATGCTCCCAGTCCAGCTCCACTCAATGGAAGGTTTTTGTTTTGTTTTATTACTGATCATAATAGGTTGTTGGATTAGTTATCTTTTTTTTTTGTAATTTAGCACTCGTGCCAATCTTTACAAGAATGAACCCTTTGGCTTTGTCATTCACCTTGTCCTATAGGATATGTTTGGTGATGCTGGCTTACAAAATCACTCCCTGTCCTATGTTATTATTTTATAAATTGGTTGGTGAAAAGGCCATCTTACTGCATCTACCTCAAGGCATCTCTTGATTTAACTGCAAATCCTCCTTGGACTCTTGTGTCAACCTGAGGAAGCACTATCTACTCTAGTGATGGGGCTCAGATTTCTTCCCTGAATCTCAGTTCCTACTGGGCTACTATCTTCCTGTGGCTTGACTCACCAGCCCTATGCTTTCTACATCATTTCCATCATAGATATGCTCAAGGGCTATATGACTGGCACTCTAGCCCCCAGGTGCTCCCATCCCTAGAATGCTCCCTGGGCATTTGCTTCTGTCCAGGCTGCTTCTGTCTCAAGACCCATTTTGGAAAGTTAACCCCCAGTGGGATATTCCTGCTGCTGCCTACCCAATCATCACCCTTGCCGGGGTCATCTGACCCCGGGGCTCTTTCCTGCCAAGGCAGGGGGTCGGACTAGATGATCTACCTAGGTCCCTTCCGACTCTAGCTACTATGAAACTATGAAACTATCACCCTGATTTACTTTGTTGGCAAGTATCTTGATTGTCTTTTGCAGCTGGTGAGAGGTGCAATATTAATCCTAGGAAGGGCTGCCTATTATCCTCAGAGCAAGGCCTTGTAACTTCAGGTTGATTAAATATCTCTTGTCAGGCTGACTGTATACCAGGGATAGGGAAAATGAAAATTGTTGTTTGATGCAGTCTGAAAAGACTGAAGACAGGTGTGAGCCCATCCTACTCCCCAGTTTTTAGTGGCCAAACATTTATCCACAGACTTCTTGCTTGAACAATACAGCCTACTAAACTGTGAAGTTCTGAGTTAATGAGCAAAAACTTGATGCATGCAGAGCCCCCATAAACCCAATTATTGCTGCTTCAGTAGAAAGGTATATCTCTGATTCATTTCCATCTATATCCATGCAAGTCCATAGATCTGACAGAACAGATTTGGATCTATCACATGATAAGACTCTTAAATGGAGTATGTACAAAGGATGTGAGATACTTATTTTACAGTCATAGGATTTTCTCATTAAATTTAGAATATGCTTTCAAGAGAGTTTAAAATAAAGGGAGTTGACATTAATGATTGATGACACATTAGAAGTAATTCAACTAAAAAGAAAATGTAAAGCGCACAAATAATTCTCAGTAATTGCAAATTAAGAGCAGAATTGCATTTTTCACAAATTTGTGCGTGTGTGTGTGTGTGTGTCATTTTGATCTTCAATTCTTCTGCAAAAAAAATTTCATGGTGCAAAACTGTTACTTTGCAGGGTGGAATTATACTATCAATGTCTCTGGACAATAAGCGCAAATGTATGCTTTAAATAAATTCATGAAAATGTATAATTCTTCAGAGTTAGCAGAAAATTTTGTATTCAGTGGTGAAAACTAATGTTTTGCTATGGCTCAGATTAATGTATCATTGAATAAAGTTACATCTTCTGCACAAACAACTAATAAAGTAAAAACAAGTATCTTCATGCAGCCTTGGAAGGTCTGATCCTGAAAAGGAAGGAGTATGTGGAGCTATTGTTGAAATCAGTGGGAATGTCTAATGCACAGTACCATTCAAGATGATGATGTGTGACTGCAATACAACCCATTTTACAGTAAAATTAATCAGCTCTACATCTATGTCTTTGATCGCTCTGTATGTTCAGAATTGAATAAAATGACGTATCTGGTCAGTTATAGTTGAATGACTCATAAATACTAGAGTTAACCTAAGAAAATAATATTAAGTAGATTAAATTTTCCAAGCTAACATCTAGCTGTCAGTCACTGGAAATTAAAACTTACAGTTAAAATTAACAGTGTTTTAAAAAATTCCTAAACCAATGGTATTTTCAATGCCAAATCATTATTCAGTTTAAGCATCTAACTAATATTCCAGAAAGAAAAATATTAAAACAATTGCAAATCACTAACAGTTAATACACTTCAATTTTGCCTCAAGCTAGAAAGTCAGTGCTAAAATGAAGTTCATATTCCCATGAGCCCATCCAGTTACACACTGCAGGTGCAAATCAAGTGACTCGAAACTGTGCTTTCTGTGTTCTTGAAAAATCAATACCTGAGAAGGTTTTCTCCACCTCTTTTCACAGCAATTTAACAGTACAAACAAAGCACATGTGCTAGTGGTGTAGACATAAGGGTCAAGGGCTCTGAACAAAACAGTGACCCTCAAGCCAAAAACAGTCTCTTCCCAGAATTCTAATTACAAAAGCTTGAAATTCTGTGAGCATGGATAGGGAAAATACATCTACGACAGGTGCAGGAGAAAGCTGGAAAGAAAATAACTGCAAACTTACATTAGTGACCTATTTTCTGAAACCAGCTTATCTTATATTGGATTTTTCTCCCACAAAGAAATACCAGATTTCTTCAGGACTAAGAAATCGTTTCTTCACAGGAAGGGCTTGCATCTGCTACTGCTGCACAGTATAGTCTGCATATTCTTTCCTGTGTCCTACTACCAGACAATATAGCGTGTGTTAACTTAAGATGCTTGTCATGGAGGGCACAGATAAATCGGTCAATCCGTAGCAGGCTCACTTCATTATTACTGAAGATTAATGTGACACTAATTGGTCCTGAGCCTGATCTATTTATTGAGTGTTTTACATATGAGCTGAAGAATTAAAGCCACTTAGCCATTCATGGGGACAGAGCACCAACTGTTTAATTCTTTGAAGGAATTCTTGTATTGTTTTGCAATACAGCTTCATTTTGTAATGCAATCAATCATAGTTCATCATTGGAGTGCTTGAATGATACTTTTAAGGCAGTTTTATTGTAATGAATATTTTTAATAAAAACAGATATTATCCTTTATCCATAAGAAAAATAATAATAAAATGTTAACCGTGATACATAGTATAGCTTTTTGTGCTGACAATAAGTCTTGCTCAAGATGAAGTAATTTCATCAGTAAGCTAGTTGTTATGCATTACCAGCATGTGTGCAGTAGCCTAGCGTGACACCAATTTGCATAATTTTTCTTTTCTAAGAGGCTTCAAAAAATAATAATAGGCATACAAGATAGAATCTATTAATTTCAAACGTACCCAGTTGCTATCTTCATGGAGTAACTTATCAAAAGAACCTTTAAAGAATTAAACTTTAATAAATTATAAACCCATTATTTGGGCCATCAGATTTGGGCCTTTAGCCATCTAAGTTTAATTCAGAAACAATGACTAAGGCAAGTCCATAACCAAATTACTCAGATCCTCCCAACAGAAGTGACTGAAACAAAGTGGCAGAAGAATGCCACCGTCTGATAATTACTGAGAGCAGCAGCAGCTTGGAAAATCAGTTAAGACTTTCACTGTACAAATAGACAGATAAGATAGAAACAAAGATGGGATGTGCACACAGAGCCATCAGGCAAGTATTATGTGTTTAACAATGCCCTGATCTACAGAGAGAAGAAATACTGTGAACGCTGATTACTTTTTTCTTTGGTGCACTGAACCAAAACAAGATATTACTGCATATGAATATTTTAGTCAGACAGAAAGATTAATGTGTTAGGAAACTTTAATGGACAGCTACCTTCAGAAAGAAAAGTGGAAAGAGAATTCCACAATACAAGGTAATCCACAATGCTCCCTTCCTTATTTTTATCATTTGAGTGTTTGTACACGTTGATTTGATAGCAACAATACTGTTGCAGTACTGTGTGCTTTCTTGAACGCTCATCTGTACGAAGTCTAACTATGTTACTTCAAAGAGGGATCAAGGCTTGAGTCCATTTTACTACACATATTATGTAACACCCAGACACACACTGGGTTGTGTAGTGGGGGGGGAGGGGGGTGTTGATATGGGCAAGATGGCCCCAGGTTGTTCTGGCGAGGTGCTCAGCACATGGCAAGTTGGGGCCTGTATCTAGGGAAAATGTGTAAAACCTTCTGGCATCATTGGTCAGAGGAAGCAGAGGATGCTTCAGGCAGACTGGTTGGAAGAAAGACTGAAATGTGGCCCTCCTGGATTGGACAAGGCTTGGGTAATGTCACACCAGGTATGTGAGAACAACTCATTAAGGTTCTGCCAGCTGAGAGCTGCACAGCTACATTGGGAGCTAGAAAACCTGCTCCCCATGGTGGGAGGTTGTGTCCCCCCTGTCCCCTCTTTCACTGGAGAGGCAGGCAAACATTATTTCAAGGGACAGCCTCTGGTAAAGGGATAGAAAGTCTGTTTTGGAGTTTAAAACTCCTATTACCTCCCTCTGTCTTTTTTCTTTTTTTCTTAAGTGGGTTAACACCATGAGGGTGTTAGTCACTGAAGCAAACTACCCAGGAATGGGTCCTGGCAGTTACTGGCTCCAGGGGCCTGGCCCCCTCTGATTTGTAATTGTATTGTCTCAGCATGGGGTATAGCTGAGACTGGGTGTCCAGGCCACAGCCACAGACCTGGGCCTTTTTTTCTGCTGTTTCTACAGTTATGGTGTTTCAACCTAGCTGCGTGACTGAACCCCAGCTATACATTCAGGTGTCAGTGCAGTGTAGGTCTGGTTGGCTTTTGCTGCCCAGTTCAGGCCCTGTAAGATAGGCCTGACCTCTCCTTCAAAGTTTTTATCTTGCAGTTTCTGCCCAGCAGAGCTGGGATTGGGCCTAGGGATTTAGGGATGCTGTCTGGAGCCACAGTTAATACCTCAAGGCCACCACATGGAAGTGGAAATTGCCCCACAGCATCAGGGAGCAATGAGGAGCCCCTCGCAACACTGAAGGACCCATGCTCTTTAGCAGCTTCCCGTGGCCCAGTGAATCCAGGGAACAACTTAAAGGACTTTCTAGTAAAGCCTTTCCCTCCAACCCATTTCTGAAGGGCAGGTATAAGGGTACAAGCCCCTAGAACTGCCTTTTGGGTGAGCCCCAAGTCCCAGACTGCCTGGGCATGGGTGAAGCCTTCCCAAGATGCTGCAATCCATGAACTATGCCTTGTAATTGGCAGTGTTTTAAGTTGTATTTAGTACGGCCTCTTGAAGGCTCAGATCGAAAACATTTACTATTCAGTCTTTTCTTTGCCTTCGTGTCTATAATAAATTTATTCTCTGTGTTTCCACAGCTTTCAAGGAGGGGGATTTGTTTATGCAGGACACCTTGGTAATTTATTTAGAGTTTCCTAGGTGGCCTGGGTGGGGGCTTGAGCCAAGGTAAAATATATTTAGACCCCAGAATTGAACCCAGGCCTTGTTGTTGCCAACTGGTACCTAGCAAAACAGTTACAATTATATATGGCTATTATTAACATCCACACACTCTGTTCTGTGTGGGAGGAAGGTTATCATACATCCACATTATTTATACGTGTTTCAGTTATAAAAAATCAATTATACCTGTTGCACAGTTTCCAATAATACAAAAAAAAAGATATATTTCCAAAAAGAGCTCAGGTACCCTCGTGCCAGAGGTGCAGAAGAAAAGCAGTGCATAGCCTTGTATGTGTACAAACTTTGAAAGGAAAAAGCAAACAATGTCAGGACCTGGTACTGAGAGGCAATAATCAAATTTCAATTCCCACTGATATCGAGGGATTTAAGGGTTGTAACATCTCCTATTAATGAGATCTTGCAAACAGAACAGTTTAATAACAGCAACAAAATTCTGAACCCATAGACAATGAGCAGACAGAAAATAAAGACATATACTCTCCCCTTTACTCCAGATGAACACTTGGGCTACTGAAGAAGTTATGAAAGAGATGTCAACAGATACAACAGACACTGTAAACACTGGAATTTTGTAAAGATTTTTCCAGTTTTCTATAGTTCTTACAGTAAACAATGATTCTGGTTAGAAGCATCTTTATCAGCTTCAACCATCGCTCGGTTTTCTTTTAGTGACTTACTTTTTTTTGGCCAGGTCCTTCAGTTTTGGACATATATCTATAGTCAATAAAAATGGATTTTCCAAAGGAGACATACATTAATATTTAGCAACAAAATTTAACTTTTCAAGAATATTAAGTCATATCCTACAGCACTGCTCACAATGGAAGAATTTCTCTCATAAAAGTATCTGCTGCATATAACATTAGAATCCAGATCTCTGTCCAGATCTCTGTTATTTTGGTAAAAAATAATATCTACCAAAATAGTAAATTTTGCATAAAGATACAATGTTGGTAAATAAAACCAAAATGGTACACTATGAACTACCATAAATGCAAAACCCAGAGATCACACCTCCACAAAACCAGCAATCACAGAAAACACACCAAGAAAGCTGTAGTGTTAAATCAATAACTAGGCCCTACGATACCATCACATTTGCTCTGAGAATACTCTTGACACTCATCTCACCAACCCAATAACTGCCTTTAACTAGCCATGCAACTCCAGTAGAAACATAGACCACATCTTTCAATGAGTCAACTAAATATCCCACAGTAAACCACAGCAATACAAAAAGAAAACTGCTCATCTTCAGTTGTTGTATATCATCACACTCTGGAACCTAAAAGAGATATTGTCATAGAATTACATTCTATACTCAAGAGGACCATACCTTGAGAGAACTATCCTACCCTATCCCACCTCCAGCCTTCAGACAACTTCCAAACCTCACCCAGTTCATCATCAGAAGCAAACCCTTGCTAGACAACAAACACCAAGTGGAATATGACTTTGCCTAAACAGCAAATGTAAATCTTGTCAACACATCGCCATTGATACTACAATCAACACACCTGACAATAAAACCACCAGAATCCACAGATCCTACACATGTCTATCACAGAACAGGGTATATCTCGTCCAGTGCACCAGATGCCCTCACGGAAACTATATTAGTGTAACTAAGTAATCAGTAAGCTCCAGAATGGACTCTCACAGAAAAATGATAAAGTTCAGAAGTGTCCAATCACCTGTGGGAGAGCACTTTTCACTAAACAACTACTCAACTTCTGAGTTCAATTCTTGTACTTAGTGGAAATCTACAAAAATCTCAAAGAAGAGGACAGAAAGAGATCAGTTGAATAAAGACACTGGACATCAGAAAAGCAGACCTTAGCAAACTCAGGGGACTGATAGCAACGATCCCCTGGGAGGCAAATCTGAGGGGAAAAAGAGTCCAGGATAGCTGGCTGTACTTTAAGGAGGCCCCTTTAAGGATACAGAAGTAATCTATTCTGATGTGACAGAAGAATGATAAATGCAACAGGAGACCAGCCTGGGTAAACAGCAATCTCTTCAATGAGCTAAAATTTAGAAAAGAAATTCTATAAAAAGTGGAAACTTGGTCATAATACTAGGGAAGAATATAAGCATATCACATGGGCATGCAGGAAGAAAATTAGGAAGGTCAGGGCACTATTTGAGATGCTGCTTTCAAGGGACATTAAAGGCAATAAAAAGGAATTCTTTAAGTCCATCAAGAGGAAGAGAAAGACCAAAGAAACTGTAGGTCCCTTATGGATTGCAGAAGGCAATTTAGTTATAGATGACACAAAGAAGGTTCAATGCCTTTTTTACTTCAGTCTTCACAAGTAGGGGCAACTAAGAGATGACAAAAACAGTTGGGAGCAAAGATAGGGAAGGAGTAAAATAGCCTAAAGTAATGATGACAGAACAGGTTAGGAATTACTTACAGAAGCTAAAGGGGTATAGGTTGTAGCCGTGTTGGTCTAAGGAAAACAAGGTGCTTTGCATAAATCTGATATCTTTTATTAGACCAACTCAAATAGTTGGAAAAATTCTTCTTAGCAAGTTTTCAGGTTTAAATACCCTTCATTAGACTGAGGAAGCATCTGCAGTTGGTGTGTGCTCTTCCTGGATGGAATGAATAGTAAAGAAGCCAGAGGCTGTGCTGGCATGCATGCAAAACAGGCAGTCAGTGAAGATATAAATTGAGGAATCAGTGGGTGAGAGACAGGTTGGGGAGGAGTCGGGGAATGAATGTAGCTGGTAAATAGTAGAGACATATCTGGGGATTCAAATGTCAGGCAAGTTATAATGTGTTATAAATCCAATGTCTGTATTTAGTCCATGATTTTTTGTTTCCAGGAGGTTGATGAAGTGAAGTTCATAGGCTTATCTGTGAAAAGTGTTTTGTAAATTCCCTTTGAGAATTACAACTAAGAGATTGGAGAGAGAGTCATTTTCTTGTGAGAAATTTGCCCCCACAAGTAATTGGGTATCGTTGTCCTTAATAGATTTCCGGTGTGCTTTCATTCTGGTGCACAGCTGTTGTTTGGTCGGTCCTATGTACTTTCCATCAGGGTATTTGGTGCATTAGATGAGATATATTACATCTCTGGAGATGCAGCTGTAAGATCCAGGAATGCTGATGGTTCTGTTGTGGGGTATAGTAATAGTGGGGGTGATGGAGATGTGTTAGTAGATTTTACATTTCTTGTCATGGCATGGTCTGGATCCATTTGGTGTGTTTTGGGCTGTGGGAAGTTAGCTTCTGGTGATGCTTGTTTGAAGGCTAAGATGGGTGGTTCTGGGAAGATCTCTTTAAGAACTGGGTCTCCTTCTAGTATGGGTTGTAATTGTTTGAGGATTTTCTGTATAGGTTCAAGGGAGGGGTGACATGTCATAACCAACGGTGTGCGATTCGTGGGGGCTTTCCTTCTGTACTGCAAAAATTCTTCACGTGGTACCCTGGGTGGGTCTTTCAAACGTGTGATCTATCTCTCTGAAGGAGTGTCCTTGTTGAGTGAAAGCCTTTTTAAGATTAGTGAGGTGGTAATCCTGGGTGTTCTCCTCAGTGTAATTTGGTGGCATCCGAGGGCTTGGCTGTATATCACAGCTTTCTTAGTGTGTTTAGGGTGATTGCTGGTTCTGTGAAGATATGTATGTTGGTCTGTGGGTTTCTCGTATAACGTGCTCCTTACTTTACCATTCTGGATACTGATCATCATGTCTAAGGAGATGTTGGTGTTGGAGTATTCAAGAGATAGTTGGATGGAGGGGTGATGATGGAATTTCTGATGGAACTCAGAGACTGCAGGTTTTCAGTCCAAATGATGAAAATACAGACCACATTATACAAGAAATTGGCTGAGATTATTTCAGAGCCCTGAGTTCTTTATACCATGTGGAGGCCAGGTGAGGTCCTAGAAGACTGGAAAAGGGCAGCTAGAGTACCCACCTTTAAGAAGGGGAAGGAATTACAGACTAGCCCACCTGACCTCAATACCTGGAAAGATCATAAAGCAGGCTGCACCCATTGGGCTTCGATCATCCAGTCATGTGCCACGTGACTTTGGCTGTATAAGGCTGTCCATCACTCTGTCCCTGTGGTCCCACTGAAAATGGATGTCCCACCCCAAAGTAGTCTCCTCCCCAGTCTCACCTGCCACAACTTTGTATGTTATTCCAGTGGTGGGGACCGACTACTGGGGTTCTCGAGCACCTGGGACCTCTGAGCGGCAATCTTCTGTGAGGTTCCACCTCCCCTACACCTCGCCCCTATACCTCACCCAGCCTCGATGAGTTGTTGATGTCCTGCGGCCAGACCTCTGACTCTTGGTGTCCCGTGTTCTCTTGTAGAGACATACTACGGGCCCCCTGGACCCACTCTATGTTTTATCAGCAGGGTCTCGTGACCGTCTAGTTTCCCCTAGGACAACACTCCCTTTTGATTGAGCTAACACAGGGCTCTCTGTATTATAACTGACAACCCCTCCAAAAATGGGAAACAGAAAGAGACAACCAAATAAAAACAAAATATCCACACCAGAGTGGCTCCCAAGCTAAACAGGATGAGCCCAACTGGCCTCTTGATCCCTGACCTCCCGGTCCACTCTACAGCAATAGGCCCTGACCCCTAATGCTCCAGACTGGCTGTGACCTGGGTATGCACTAGCCTACCAGCTACCACATTCTTCCCTCCATTCTTCACCCAGCCTGTATGTTTGCCGGACCCTTGGTGGTCCCTCTGGTTACGTCTTCCCCACGTCCCCCATTGGGCAGCTCTACATGGCTGAAGCCCATCTTCCACGACCCCTCCCACTTCTTACACTCTTCGTACCCCACCTGGGGTCTTTTCTGGAGCCTCCCGGAGCCCACACCGGTCCCACCTCGTGAGATGTCACTGGCTCTGCTGATCTCCCCGGCTCCTTGGGGTTACCTCTCGTCGTCTTTCTCCTCCTGCTCCCTCTGCTCTTCCCCTCCAAATCTTCTGTCCATGTGTGGTGCGTTCCCCTCTCCTCTCTCTGTGTCATCACCGGTGTCTCCCCCGCGACAGACTTCAAAGTGCACTTCAGCCCGGTGAGAGGCAGACCAGTCTCCTTTTAACCCCAGTAGGGGTTCCAGGGATGCATTCCCTGCTGGTGACCTTCCGGGTCTCTCTCCCTCTCTCTCTCGTGGCTCTGTTTATATTCCCCCTTTGGCCCCGCCACTCCTATCCTCAGCTGGCCGCAGCTTTAAAAAAACACGGCTAATGAGCCGTGCAGGTCCCGCCACCATTTCTGGCTTCGCCACAGCTCTGGTTACAAGTAAGAGATTTTCTGGGTTTTTTTCTCTTCTCTCACGTTCCCCGGCTTGTTCCAGACCCCAGGGTTCCCCCTTAGCCCCTCAGGGTCTGTTCCTCAATTCCTCCCTGTGACACAGGCCCTCAAGGAATATACTGTGAATCCCCTAGAGAAGAACAAAGTGTTCAGGAACACCTGGCATGGATTCACAAAAGCAAATCATACCTCAGCAACCTGATTTTCTTTTCTGATAGGGTGACAGGCTCTCTGGATGGGAGGAAACCAGTAGATGTGATATACCTTGAATTTAGCAAGGCTATTCTATTAATAAGCTAAGGAAATACAAACTAGATGAAAGTAGTGTAAGGTGAATGCATAATTGGTTGGAGCATCATGCTCAACCGATAGTCATCAATGGTTTGATGTCTAGTTGGGTGGAGGTATTAAGTAGCATTCCCCAGTGGTCTGTCCTGGGTCTGGCATTGTTTAATATCTTCAGTAATTATATGAGTGATGGGATCAAGTGCATACTGAGCAAATTTGCAGATGACACCAAGTTGAGTGAGATACTGCAGAGAAGGACCTAGGGGTTACATTAAACCATAAGCTGAATAATCCAACAGTATGGTCTTGTTGCAAAAAGGTCAACAGTATACTGGGTTATATTAACAGGAGTGTCACTTGCAAATCAACTGAAGTGAGTCTTCCAGTCACTAGGAATATTTTGGGACCCACACTTCAAGAAGAATGTAGACAGACCGGAGACAGTCCAGCAGAAAGCAACAAAAATTATTAAAGGGCTGGGGAGCATGACTTGTGAGGAAAGGCTGAAAGAACTAGGGTTATTTAGTCTAGACAAGAGAAGACTGGGGGAAATATGATAACAGTCCTCAAATACCTGAAGCAATTACAGAGAGGATGGAGATGGGCTTTGTCGCCATAGGTGACAGGACTAGGAGCAATGGCCTCAAGCTACAGCAGGGGAAATTTAAGTTGCAGATTCAAAGGAATTTTCTGACTATGCAGGTGTTCAAGCACTGGACCAGGCTACCTAGAGAAGTTGTGGAATCTCCACCCCTGAACATTTTCAAGAAAGGATTATACACTTGGTTGGCATTGTTTAGGCAGGGGATGATCTTGTCTTGAGCAGGGGGTTGGACTAGATGACTCTGTGAGGTCCCTTCTTGGCCTACCATTCCTATGACCCAGTGAACCTAAAACAATTTCATTAGATGGGCTTGGGAATAAAAATTCTAATTTTATTGAACATTAAAAACTATGGATCAAACACAGATAATGGTTTTATGGTTCATTATAATTTATCTGCTCTGCTAACCTCCCTGTACTCCACAGGTATTAACAACCTGCTTTCTTTTTGAATGGTCTTATTTTTTTTTTTACAGAAGTAGGTTATCTAGTTCAACTGCTCTTCATTTGTTTGTTGAACAAAACAGCAGCTAACCCTGTCTGTTCAAGAAAGAAGAACTAGTAAAGATGTAGAGGCCTAATAACAAGGGTCTGTGCCATAGGTGGCTTTGGCAGCAGTAGCAGTAGCAGAGGCCAGGCCAGCTGTGGCCCCTGGGCTAGCAGGGTCAGTCACTTCAACTTCCACATCTGTATAACAGAAATACTACCAACTGCCTGCCTGAGGCATAGTGAAAGGTACCTCTTGTCCAAGCATCACCTACTACAATCTTACCAGTATTGGAACATAATACTTGCTGAAATACCACTATCACACAGTACTAGCTGGGCTCCCCACTTGACATAGATGTGTATGGGTCTCACCACAATGCTGGTATACTTTTAAGCTTACCTTGATCTGAATAGGTGAGCACAGGCAGTGTTCAAAATACTACACACCTACATGCAATTTGCCTCAGTTTCCTCTCCTCTCTCCAGGATTCTTTTGGCTTAGAGAAGGGTCTTCAGGAGTCTAGATCCTTCCTCTCCTGCATATGTTTCTGGAGCAGAATCCCTGTACTTGACCCCTGCAGTCTGTGTTTTCTGCTTTCTGGCCCAAGCTTCCATTTTCTAAATAAGAGACCATTCTTTTAAATTTCCAGTCCTCTTTGCCAGGTGACTCCTTGATCAGCTTCATCAGGTAATCAAAGTCCTGTAGGTGATCTGTTGCTTAGCTACTTTCCCCTCTGGAAATTCAAAAACTGGCTTGCCCTGATAGTAATAAACTCTTTGTCCAGGGATGCTCTATTTAAAAGAATGATCGTCAAAGTTTAATGACTTTCTATTGTTAGCTCCATGCCAGGTGCAAGAATTTCTCCTATAGTTTTAAACTCAATATGGAGGTAAAAGACAACAAAGGCAGCAACCAAATCCCTCTTTCAAAATGGAGTTTGAAGTATGGTGCAGGTACACAGCATGAAACAGAATTTTAAGACGGAGTCCTCAGATTTTCACAAATACTAATATATTTTACAATACATGCACAGACACACACACACACACACACACACTTTTACATCAATGACTTTAAATATCTCTTGTCATTACCTTTCTGCAAACTAGAAACTCTAGTTGCTTACAGCAAAAATATCCTCACCAAAAACAAATTTCCAAGAAAAAGAAGCTTTGGTAAAGTTACTCCAGAAGTTGAATTCAGGACAACTTAGGAAAAATATAACATTCTTATTTAATGTATTCTATTCCTCTTTTACAATTGCTGTATCCGATTTATGTCCCTGTCGTATCAAGTGCACAAAGGTAATTTTCTGTAATTAATTATTTACATTCTGTTGTAATCAGACATTTGAGATGGTCTAAAATATTCATATGTCCCCTTAATTCACTAATGATAAGTGAACTAATTCTAAAAATGAGATGCTATCTTGGGAGACATGTTGACTTAACCATTCACACCAACCTTTACAAAAGAGGAGCCAAATATCATATGAGTCAAAGTAGCCATCTGTAGTTGAGAGAAAGTTGGTCCTGAGCACGGGACCAGGAATAGTTTTTATTAATGATCAAATCCATGAACTCTGTGGATCTTCTAGAACATATCAGATTTTTTATGCCTCAGTTTCCGACTTGTAAAACTTGGGATAAAAATCTGTCTCATGAAGATTTAATTAAATAACTTCATTCTAAGTAAGTAACTATGTAGCTGTGAGAAAAGTCAAGCTTTCCTGCACAAAGTAATCTTCCTCAGGACAATATTTTGAAGCAGTCAGATACCACTGTTGCCAAAGGGTGATATGTGCCATTTTTTAATATTATGTCATAATTGCATAGATTTCATAGACATTAGGGCTGGAAGGTACCTCATGAGATCATCAGATCCAGCCCCCTGCCCAAGGGGCAGGAAGTCAGCTGGGGTCCGAACACCCCAGCAAGATAAGCATCCAAGTGTTTCTTAAAGGTAGCCAGAGTAAGTGCTTGCACCACTTCTGTGGGGAGCCTATTCCAGACTCTGGAGACTCAGACAGTAAAGAAATTTTTCCTTATGTCCAGTCTAAAACAGTCTTCCAGCAGTTTGTTAGATCTTTTCTTCCCTTGGGGTGCCCTGGTGAACAGATATTCTCCCAGTTCCTGATGTACATTCCTTATATACTTACAGGCTGCCACCAAGTCACCCCTGAGCCTTCACTTCTCCAGGCTGAAGAATCCCATACCTTTCAGCGTCTCCTTATAAGGCTTGTAGCAGGGCACTAAGGTGGGTCAGCTGATTGGAAGGGGCAGGGCTGAACACCATAAAACAGAGACAAGAGGCTGTGGGTACTCCCTCTCTCTCCCTCCCTCTCCTGACCAAGCTGGGTCAAAGGGGCACGGTTAGGCTGAGGAAAAGAGCTTGACCCTGAAAGGAAAGAAAGGAGAAAGGCCTGGAGGTATAAGTCATTAGTTATGGGTGCGATATGGTGTCGATATGGTGTGGGTTAGAGAACGTTTGTTTAGAGTTAGGTTTTAGCCAGGAGGCTTATGTTTGAGTTACAGCCGATTGGCTTGGGTTACTATGTTGGTTGTTTGTGTTTACTGTTGACTGGAGGACTGGGTGAGGCTGTAGGGGTTGGAGGAGGCCTCATAGGAGCTCCACAGTAGCTTGGGGGTTCCTGGTGCCAGAGAGGGCGCAGAGTCTGGGGGGGGCCAGGCATGGCTACGGCCACCTAAGCCTCGATTGTGAGGAGCCCCAGTGGGGCATAGGACCTGAGAAAGGGGTCTGGGGGCCAGGCACGGCTACAGCCACCTGAGCCTCAATTGTGGGGATCGCGAGGCAAGCCCCTAGTGCGGGCAGGGGAATCGCGGAGACAGGCCCCTGTGCGGGCGGTAGCCACAGAAGAAGCCAGGGACCACCTGAGAGGGCACGGGTAACGGAGACGAGGCAGAGAGCCCGTGAGGGCCCGGGTGACTGTAGGGCCCACATGTAGCCCCTAAGGCTGGAGTGCACCGGGGCAACTAGACAGAGCCTTGGCCAAGTTGCATCAGGGCAACGTGTCAAAGTAGATAGAAAAGGCAGCCTCCCCTAAACATTTAAGACATCAAAGATGTGGCAGGCAAGATTGGTGAGGGTGTGTCGACACCGAGTTGACACAGTAGGGGGCACTAGGGGAGTTCACGGCACCCCTAGGTCGCATCCTGCCACAGGCCTGTTTTCTTGACCTGTGATCATGCGTGTGGCTCTCCTCTGGACTCTCTCAAGCTTCTCCACATCCTTTCTAAAGTGTGGAGCCCAGAATTGGACAGTTCTCCAGCTGCAGCCTCGCCAAGGCTGAGTAAAGTGGGAGGATGACTTGTTGGGTCTTCCTTGAGATGCATCAGTTGATGCAAGCCAGAGTTTTATTTGCTTTGCTGGCTGTGGCATCGCATTGGTAGCTCATGTTCATCTTGAGGTCAATCATGACCCTCAAGTCTCTTTTGATCATGGTGCTAGTGAGTGTAGCACTGCCAAGCCTATAAGTATGACATGGGTTTTTTCTCCCAAGGTGGAGCACCTTGCATTTCTCTGTGTTGAATGTCATCAGGTTTTGATCCACCCAGCTTGCAAGCCTGTCCAGGTCAGCCTGAATTGCCAGCCTATCCTCTAGAGTGACCACACTTCCCCATACTTGGGTGTCATCTGCGAACTTAGCCAGTCTGCTTCTGGCACCCAAATCCAGATCATTTATAAATATATTAAAGAGTACTGGTCTGTGTACAGAGTCCTAGAGGACACCACTGGTCACCTGGCACCATGTTGACTCAGTTCCATTGACTAGCACTCTCTGGGTCCGAACCACTGAGCCAGTTAGTTCTCCAGCCATCGGATCATAAGGTTGTGGAGGCCACAGTTCCCCAATTTTACCATGAGGACATCGTGGGAGACCAAGTCAAAGGGTTTTTTTTAAATCTAAATATATGACATAAACCTTTTCTCCTCTGTCCAGGTTATGCTTCACAGAAGGAAATGAGGCTGGTTAGGCAAGATCTATCCATGATGAAGCCATGTAGGCTCTCTCTCTCAGAATGTTGCCTTCCATTAGCCTGTTGTTGCTGGTTTCTTTGATAATTTTTTCCAAGATCTTCCCCAGGATTGGAGTCAAACAGATTGTCCTTTAGTTCCCTGGATCTTCCTTCCTTTCTTGAAGATGGGCACCACATTTAGTGAATAATAAATATGGAGACTGTAGCAAAGTCCCTTATCACACCTCCAGAGTTCTAGGACTTACTTTCAAGCCTGACTGGAATTAGAGATAGGGGTGGAATATACTAACTGTAATGAATTGAGGAAATTATGAAAGGTAAGGGTTTTTTGTGGTATCTTTTATTGGGCAACTTTGTATTTTGGAGAGATGTTGAACAGGCTTTTTTAAGTGACCTGAACATTAAGTTTAAGGTGACCTGAAAAAGGTCACTTCATGTCCAAACATTTATCCAACTTCTCTCTCAACTATACAGTTGATCTAAAAACGACATCACAAAGATATGTGTGCCATGGAAAGTAAAGGCACATCTAGGAATAGTGAGGAGTAGCAGCAGGAGATAACTAGCAGTCTGTCATTCAGAGTCCTTCCTGTTAAGAAAGCCCCAAAAATAATGTTTCACTATGGTGCAAGGCATTGATCCACGATTTCAGAAAGGGGGTTACAGAAGCAGCAACCTACAGCACAGGGGTGGCTGCACCCTGGCTCCCAGCATTCTCCCACTGCAGACAGAACACACCATAGGAAGAGTAGTGGGGACATTTTTTAAGTCCCTCAAGCACATAAGAATCTTTCCTCCCTTCTCACTTCCCCTCTGTGCTTCACATGACTTTCCCCCCCTTCTTCTCCTATTTCCCGCTCCCCTGCGTGGTATAGCCACTGCCCCTGCTGAGATGGAATGAGGTGGCAGTGGGGAAGGGGTTCCAGAGCCACTCCTGCCCCCTTCCAGCTGAGCTGGCAAGCAGGGGGGAGGAACCTGCATGCTGCTGCTGCTGCTGTCCCTGGCTGAACCCAGCTCTGTGATGAGCCCTGCTGGAGCAGGAAAGAGAGGCTCTGGAGCTCTCCTCTACCTCCACAGCAGCTGGAGACTGTAAGCTGTGGGCAGGGGAAAGAAGGAGAGAGGGGGAGAGGGGAAGGAAAGTGCCATTGAATATGAAAGGAAAAAGAGA
>NW_017728949.1:43986646-43987708 GCF_001723895.1 Crocodylus porosus
TGGGGGCTTCTCTCACCTGTCCCACCTATGCCAGGATTGCGGCGCTGGAGGGGCAGGTGAGAGAGCTCCAGCTGGAGGTGAGCAGGCTGCAGGGGATCAGGGCTGTGGAGGATGAGATTGATGAGTACCTTCTCTCTCTGCAGGGCCCATCCCCTCAGGCTGTCACCACCCAGGAGTCTGCAGCAGGCAAATGGAGGATGGTCACCTCCAGGGCCAGGCGGCATCACAGGCAGCACGTAGCTGCATCAACTGTCACTCCAGTACAACTGGGGAACAGATATGCAGCCCTGGCAGCGCTGGAGGAGACTGGGCATGAGGAAGAAGGTAGGGAGGAAGCCATGCTCTCATCCAGCAAGCGGGCATCCATACCAACTGGGCATCATCCAGTGACCCAGAGGAAGAGATGTCGGGTCATCATCATAGGGGACTCCCTCCTCAGAGGAATGGAGGGACCCATCCACCGCATGGACCCCAATGTGAGAGAAGTGTACTGTCTCCCAGGAGCCAAGATTGGGGACATAACAGGGAAAATCACTGACCTCATCCGGCCTTCCGACTGCTATCCTATGTTCCTCATCCATGTGGGAACCAATGATGCAGCCCGGAGTAGTCCAGACTAGATCATGGATGACTACGTGGTCCTGGGGGCCAAGCTTAGAGAGTTGGGGGCCCAAGTGGTCTTTTCGTCCCTCCTCCCAGTTAGTGGAGGCCGTCAGTGGCAGAGCACCTGCATCCGTGAGGTGAACTGGTGACTCCGGAGTTGGTGTCATCACGCCGGATTTGGCTTCCTGGACCACGACCCGCACTTCAGAGCAGAGGGCGTACTGGGGCATGATGGTCTCCATCTCTCCCCCAAAGGTAAGAGTTTTTTTCTTACAGGCTAGTTGACCTCCTCCGGTGGGCTTTAAACTAAATTTGTCGGGGAATGGGGATCTACAGGAGCAAGAGAAAACTCAACCAGGTGTAGGACCTGCCCAGGTAAGAGCTCAGGTATATACCAAGGGACCAGTTGTCTCTCAGGAAGGGGGGTGCCCCAGGCTCCCTCAGGGGGATTAAGGTGTC
>NW_017728949.1:43987719-43996362 GCF_001723895.1 Crocodylus porosus
GGTGCTCTCACCTTCCCTGGAAATCTTCAAGAGGAGGCTGGATAGGCACCTGGCTGGGGTCTTATGACCCCTGCCACCCCCAGTGCTCCTTCCTGCCCATGGCAGGGAGTCAGACTCGATGATCTGTCTAGGTCCCTTCCGACTCATTGATTCTATGACTCTAGTTTCAGGGAAATCTAGAGTGTGGCTGTAAAAGCACATGTTCTAGTATACAGTTTTTAGAACTGTGCTCTGAACACAGAATAATAATTTCAAATCTTTAGGGCCTAGTCTGGTTCCCAGATACCTTGTCATGTATAAATAGAAAATAAGAAAATAACCAGAGCAAAAAAATGAAGCAACTAAAGGCATGTGCAGAAAATCTGCAATTCAGTTGTGCTGATGAGAAACTAAGTCCCATTCACACATTTCCACTCTTTGTACATCAAGTACTAACATCATTTTCTGAAGTCTTGAATGAGTAAAATAAGAATACAAAATCCTTTTCAACTATCTTTCAATTCTAAAAAAGCCTCAATAATTTTGGTACTTATAAAACATCTTTCACCTATAAATGATGATCCCATATTTCAGATACACAAGTCTAGAGGAGGCATTAGGATCAGTCAAACTGCATTGAAAATGTTGGCATCAGGGGTTCATTGTCCTGCTTCATATTCCAGAGTTTCTCCAGATGTGTTATCTTAGCATCCAGAAATTAAAGCTAATGTTAAACAGAAAGAAAGAGCTGTCATAGCTCATCCTGCAGTCTTTACAAATATACCTTTTAGTAAACCATTGTCACTGTGCCTTTTATGTCATTTCCCATAAGAAATATTCCCTGTAGCATTAATCATTTTCAAACATAAATTCCAGAGATCCTAGCCCTCATTCTTGGCTGCATAGCAGCCATTTTACATTAGTGTGCTAGTGAAAAATAGTTGTAAACCTAGCAGCTATGATAAATGGATACAGTCCTGTGGCATTGTTTCACACTTTTTTCTCTTTTTATTGCACATCACTCTTTTACTGTAAGATATTGTGATGGTTGAACCGTGGCACAAGGCCTGGGGCTGCCAGGTGCCAGATGCCACATGTATGGGATGAGGTGGGAATGATACAGTGGTGGTGGAGAGTCCTAGAGGACAGGGTAAGGCAAGTGCTACCCCCAACAGCATGCTGTTCATGCCATCTCTGATGGTCAGGAGAGGCAGGTAAGTAGCTACTCACTGGGACAATGCTCATCTGCCAAGCCTAGGGCAGGGCTCAAGAAGAGCTCTGGTCTTTGAGAATGTAACCCTGAAGGTTCCCAGGCCTGTGCAGTACCAAGACTGATCTGCATCTGGCCCCTTGCACTCCCAGGAATGAGCAAATCAAATAGCTGGGATACAAAGATATGAAAGCCAGAGCTGCCCTGTGAGACCCCACTGACCTGGGGGCCTGGGGGACATAGGCAACATGGTGGGGGGCATGAGAGGATACTTGACCCCCTAGATTTCTGCGCTGATGGTAGGGTATAGGGCTCAGGGCTGCAGCCTGGCTCCAGCCAGGGCCTGGCAGCAGAGGGGGTGGCAGCAGCAGCAGCGGCGGCGGCGGCAGCAGCAGCAATGCATAGTTGTGCCTCTCCTCTCCCCCACACTGCAAAAACTTACACATCTGTGCTGGGGGGAACTCCCCCTGCTCAGCCACACCAGCTGGGATCTTTAATCCGAGTGTCCTGCCCCGTCTCCCCGTCAGGGGCTCTGCAGGAAGGAAGGTTTTGCTTTTTTTTATTATTTTTTCTATTAATTTTCTGCCCTGCATTTAACGATTTGTTTTTAAATGAGCTGAAGCATACATCAACAACAGATTTCATGCAAGCCGGAATAAAGGACAGAAAACCATGCCAGACAAACTGAATTCAAGAGCTTTTGCAATAATTTGACTGCTGCTGCTGCTGTAAACTCATATGAGCAACTACCCATCCATTCAGACTAGATACTCCCTCAACCTGCTCATTATGTGCTAAGGAGAAAACAGAACTCCATGTAATGTAGTTTACTTCCCTTAACAGTTCTCAGCATGTGGGGCAATCATAGGCTGAAAAATCTGCCAATGCAACCAAAATATGCATACTAAAATGTATGCATTTTCTTTCTTTGCTTTTTGTGCCTCAATAGTATAAAAGGGATGGGGAGAAACTGGAAATGAATTCAAGTAGCACAATTGCCTTCCTAATTGACCAAGGATGAAGGAAACATCAAATGGATGAGAAAGTACTAGGAGAGAAAGAGGCTGATGTTTGAATGTGTGTGCAAGAGAAACTTTCCCTTTGTGGCGAATAGAGCAATTAATTATACAAAGTTTTTTTGAAACCCCACAATTTTCAGAAATCATTTATTGAGCTCTTGCTGTTTTGTTACATTGCACCGATTGCTAGTTCCTTCTCCAGCTGGTTCTGCAGTTCTCACTCTACTGCCAGCTTCCTGGCTTTCAAAAATCTCATTTGTAATGCTCCTGCTGTTTTACTGTGTGATGCTGATTGCTGCTCTCATTCCCAGGAGGTTCCCAATCTCACCATGGCTTAGATTATACTACCAGTTCCCTGCCTCATGTGCTTGTTATCTGAGCTTCTGTCACTGCTCCCAGCCCTCCTGTTTGCTGCTCTTCCTTCTCAAGCGGTTAATACTCCTTTTATTTTCTTCTCAAGTTATGGTAAAATGCAAATGAGAAATTATACAGAAGCAGAAATGATGATGAATTATTCGCTATTTTCAGAGTGAAGCCCAGGCTAATGACCTTCTGGGAATTCTTGAGAGACTAGTGTTTTTCTTCCACATATATTTTCTCTGCCAGTTTATAGCTATATATTGATAAATGAAGCCATCTTTTGGATTTTCTTTGTACACTATGTCTACACTGCAATCACAAGGTTTGAATATGGGATGTAAACATATAGCAGAATCAGCTTTAAGACAGCTAATTCGAGTAACAGTGCAAATGTGGTGATATGCACTTCATTGTGGTCTCAGCACTCAGTTAAGTAACCAGTGACCTCATCCAGCTTCTGCAGAGTCTGCACTGACGCTCAGGCTGCTGCATCTTCACTGAGACTGTTATCTGAGCTAGCAAGATTGGAGGGACAAACTACAAACTATGTGTGTGTACAATGGGCAGTGGGCACCACAATTTCCTAGCCTATCATTTTAGAGACCAAAAGTTTCAGAGAGGCATAAATTTTCACAGGCTGTCATCTATGAAAGCTTATGATTCTCTAAACTAGTTAGTTTCTAAGGTGTTATCCTACCTTCACTTCCCCTGAATTCAGACTACAACAGCTAACCATTTCTCTTTAGGCTATCATTGGCTAGTTTCATTGTCAAGTAAACATACAACCAAGAGCAGGTCTAAACAAGTTCCAGTTTCTAAATTCTTGGGCCTCGGCCTCCAGCATAGTGAAGTGTGATCTGTTCTGAGTCTACCAGTAAGGTGCTGTTTTAGAATGATTAGTAGGATCCGCCAAGCACCCATTTATCTGGAAAAAAGAATACAACCATGGGTGCATCCAAGGGGTGCAGTGGTGCTGTCACACTCCTCTGTGATTTCTGGTCCATCCAAAGTTTAAAACTAACTGCTGGGCAGTGACAGCTGCATTTCTATTCAGGCAGCAGCAAGGAAGTCAACTGATTTCATGGCTCATTATAATTTACCTGATTCCTTTGAAACCCTTTATTCCACAAGTGTTAACGACCCTCTCTCCTTGTAAGCGGTCCCACTAATCAAGCTATTCTTTGTTCTGCAGTTTTGCTGTTTGTTAGTTGCTCCTGATTATATAGGTTTTTAACTCTAGCTAAAAAAATTAACTCAGGTATGGAAATGTTAATTCACGTGAACATTAACTCAGGTGCAGAAATAACTTTCAGTGAAATATTGAATGACTCTCAAGATGCTTAAAAAGGATAGATTTTGTTTTATGAATCTGAAAGAGATGGGCATTTAATTCTAAAAACAACAGGACTAATAAAATAAGCTTTTTTGATTATTTTTGTCTAGTTTGTTGTGTTTTTATAGAATGTATGATATAGCAAATTAATGCACATTCCAATAAAGTTATTTTTGCTTTTCTTTTTATTTTAGACTGATTAATATAGCTCTAGGTTCCTAGCTTATTAGTAAAGCTCCTAGTCCTTTCTTTTTAATGGGAGGAAAATATGTTTTGTGTTATATGTAATAATGCACGTCACCACTGAACCTCCCTTTACAAAACCCTAGATCCACCCATGGATAGAACATACCTCTGCAATGCAGCTAGATCCTTGGGACCAAGGGTCAACAACATTTCAGGATCAACAGCCTGTTTCTGCAGGCTGGATCTGACACACTGCACAGGTTGCTGACTCCTATAGTAGACTAATTTCTGGAAAATTTGAAGACACCCTAAGCCACTTCTGCCAAGGTACTGGACAAATTAGCTTCTCTGATTGCAATTATATATGACTGTGTGTCATATTCATATGAAGTCATAGTAATGCCTTGATACTAAAACTAGAAAAATCCCTGATATTGCTTTTGTTCTTAAGCCAAACTTGATGAGAAACATAAATACCAGCAATTGAAACTGCATCTAACAGTCACATAACTGAAGGAAGGCTAGTGGCTTGCCTTCCTTGAATAAGTTGCTGACGGTCTTCTTTGTAAAACTTGACTACAGAACACATCCTCAGCTAGTATAAATTGTCATGGCTCTATAATGAACTAATGACATTTTACATCAGCTGACATTGTCACAGCAAATCCTCCTTTGCCTTTTATTTTATACTGATAGAAGACCAAATGCCTCCTTCCTAGATTTACATTTGGTCCTCAATTTGCATTTTACTAAAATATCAAAGTAATTTATTTTTTAAGGAGAAATGTACAGTGGAGTTTTTAGTCTGTTTGATATAATTTCTTCCAGACTTAGATATGAGCAAAGTAAGTCTCATCACATACATTTTATAAACATATATAAATTAGCCATCTTTCAATACATTCAATACCTCTGTCACAAAAGAGAAGACTTTCATTGCCAAAAGATGCCTCTAAATTCCACGTATATTAGTTAAATAATTAGGATCCTGGTGAATATTTAGCTTTAAAACTGCATTTTTATTAAAATGGCTAGCTTTTCCAGAAATATGGTAATAGATTATTAAATGCTTCTCTAGAAGAACAAAAATCTGGTCCTACTTTTTATATATGGAAAAAAGTTCAGAAATACTTAAAGATATGACCTCTGCAAAGTCAGTCACATAAAAAAAATTAGCTGTTTGAGCCCCGATTCAACAAAAACCTTTAAGCACTTTCTTAATTTTAAAAATGTGTCTGACTCCCTCCTTTTTAATCAAAGTACTGAAGCAAGTGTTCAAGTTCATTGAAGTCTATAAGACATAATGACATAAAAATGTCCTTAAAGTTAAGCACTCATTTATGCGCTTGCCTGAATCAGGACTTTAAACTGGTGAAGTTAAATGATGAGATCAGAGGTCATATCCTATTTCCACCAGTTAGATGTCTAAGAGCACTCACACATCTACATCTCTAAGTGTAACTTTATTCCATCTTGTGCAAGTCCCTGAAAACCACACTTCCATCTCAGCTATTTAGACCAAGTCCCAAAAAGCAGCAAAGGAGGAGCACCTATACAATTTCTACATCAGTGGCTTCTGAAGGACTCAATTGGGACAGAATACAGTTGCATGTAGACAGTGAGGGCAGAATCCTATTGCACTTTACACACCCAAAGGACAGCTGCACAGGTGTGTAACTGTTGTTTCAGCACTTACACACAGCCAGTTCCTATTATGTGTAAAGTGTGGACTCATATCCTGGATGAGTCAAAGTCAGGAAAATATAACCAGGCAAAAACCTATGACTAAAGGGTGCCAGGCATAGGAAGACCTTCCCATGCTTTAGTCAGAGCTGAGTGGTTAGGGCACTTGCCCAGGGTATAGGCCTCTTTCACCCAGAGTAGAGTTTGAATCTGTAGCACCCCAACTTCCCAGCAAAGTGCTGTAAGCACCATGCCACAGGTTAAGCACTATCCTAGTCTCCAGTCTCTAGCCCTCCTTTTGAAGCTGCCCCCCTGGACAGTCAACAGAGGTAGACATGTGAGGCCAGGAGGAAGGGTGCAAGCCAGAGTGTGTCGCTCAGTGAAATGGATGTTGCTCTAGAAGGGAGGGGGCCCTGGGTTCTAGGTTAGACCCTTAACCCCAAGGGGACACAAGCTTCCACATTGCTCTCCAGCTAATGAATATTAAATGCAGAGGTGCAGAGGCTCAGCTTTGAGAGGGGGCTGGACACATGCATGATCTGTACCCTAGGGGTTAGAGCACTGTGCTAAGAAGTTGGAGAGATGTAGATTTTAGCCCCAGGGGAAGGCAGGATTAAAATATGTATCTTCCACTTCCTGGATGAGCGCCCTAACCACTCAGCTATTGAGCTAAAACCTAGGAGGTTCCTTCTCCTTGTTTTTGACTGGTCACAGTTTTTATGACTTATGCCCAGGCACATTCACAGAGAGCCACATACCACCCTGGCCAGAGTATAACAGAGTGTGCTTGCTCACTAGCTGTGTGGACATGTACATGTCTACACTACACATGGGGTATTGTCATAAACTGTGCGTAAGTGCCAAAAGCAGCAGCTACACAGCTGGGTATGTAAAATGAAATAGGATTCTGCCCTTAGACACCTAAATTCCACTTAGACACCACACAGACTCTGACTCCCAGTTTCCCACAATTTCACGGTTGTGAAATCTGGAATGAACCAACTTTGTTTTCACTGTTTCCATTGCACCTGGTCAAATTAAAGGATCTGAGGGTGCCTATACGTGACCAGTGAGGCTGCCCTGACACTGTAGTTACAATATATTGGAGGAGGCTCGATTAATTGAGTCTGCTAGAGTGTGGTAATTACTGCAGTCCAGCAGACTCCAGAGTCTCATGTATCAGTGTCCCCGTGCTTTAGTTAAACAAGCTTTAGTTAAAGTGCCCCTGCCGCTATTTTTAAGAGCAGGGACACTGACACACAAGACACTCTAGGCACTTTAATTAGAGCAGGTCTCAGAGCCGCTCTCGTTAAAGCCCCTCTCCCCCACACTCCCGGAGCATTTGTATAAATGCCATGAATGATTAGAATGGGTGTTTTGGTTAAAGCATGATCTTTTATACAGATGCACTGTTTGTTCTCTTATCTTTTAATCACAGGAAATGTTCTGAATCGATTGTGTTAATCTTATTTCAGGAACTCCCCTTTGTTTTGCCCCATAACAAAGTCCTTTATACAATGCTCAAGTGCCATGGTTTCTTATACTCCAGGTGACATTTATGTTCCTCAGAAGAAAATGGATTAGAATAGGTGTCTGACAGGTCTTTATATTCACTTCACAGGCTGCACATAAAGATTGTCCATGAAACTATTGACAGAAACACACAGAGAACAAGTGAAGACAACAAACTGTGCACTAAACATGACTTCCTCTTATGAATAAAATGGGATTAATCATGGCCTAACACTCAGCCCTTCAAAAAGTTTGAAAAATGGAGTTTGGAGACCTATGAAGGCATAGCAGCCAGTGAGACAAAAAAACTGCCATCTCATTCTAATTCAATATCCTGAGGTCAAATTCCTCACATTGCACAGAGAAAAATCTCCCTATTAAAGGAATATTCACATATTTTCATAGTTGGAATTTGCTTTTAACTTAGTTATAAATGACATTTTTAGAGGACAAAGCAACCAGATGTATTATAGTTCAAGTTGACACACTGTAGTGGTATACTACAAATATCACAGCATTTACAAAGGTAAGCATCATCTCCACTATACACACTGATAGATGTAGCTCAGAGTATGGAAAATACTTGACAAAGGTCTAGAATGATCAGTGGCAGAGACAAAGTCAGAATCCACTTCCTTTGAGTTCCAGTCATGTGCTTAAATCGCTACATTAAGTTGCCCCTTTTACATAAACAATCATTTCATGCCATATATACTTATTTGGAAATGAACTTGTTGTTAATACAAGATCCAAGCATGAGATGATGTCATCTAGGTTCTCTCTTATCTATGGCACTATAAAATTGTTCAACGCAACTAGTATTAACATTAACATTTTTCAAATTATGACGTTTCCCTCACTTCCCTTGGGTGATTGCTACAAATAATAGATCTCCTCTGCTAACAAGTTTTTCTAGTATTCCTGCTATCCATCTCCATTGCTCTTAGTCTTAATTTAATCTGTTCTTCAATTTTAGACTCTCTGGGGCAGGGACAGTCTTCATATGTTTATACAGCCCCTGACAGAAATAGGTACTAGCCCAGATACGTCTCCTGGAAATAACTAATTATAAACAATAAATCCAGCATAAGAATTTACAAATTTCTGGCTAGAGGCAGAAATTATATATAAACCGGTATAAGTGATTGAAAACTGGTTCCAATCTGTAACACAACAGAAGTTCAGTGTACATAAACCACCTTCAGAATGGCTGAAATCTATTTAAGATAACCTGGATGGATATAGTATCACACTCAACTACTTTGGTTAAATCAGCTTATTGAATTTCTGTTCCAGATCCTCTCCACACTTAAGTTAACTTCACACTCCCCAAGCATCCCAGGATGCTTTGTACCTCCCCC
>NW_017728949.1:43996462-44005526 GCF_001723895.1 Crocodylus porosus
TACAAGGTAGCAAGGGTAGCCTTGGCCCAAGCTGTCTGCTCCAGCTGAGCAGGGAAGCATGCTATAATGCCTCCCCGCCATCCCCCACTTACCTGGGCCTGGGCCACTGCAGGCATGTGGCTGCATTTCAGGAATCAAAAGTGAATGCCTGTTCACTTACTTTCCTGTTCCATCTATGCAGCTGAGCCTAACCTGCAAAGATTGAATTGATTCAGCCTCAGGTTTTTGACTGTCTATACTTAGTCAGGTAGAACACAAAAAGAGATGGGCAAATGATTTCAAAGTAGTCCTAAACAGATCAAGCCCTATCTCAGCAACCAATTTCAATGAAACATGTCAAGGTGACAACTTGACAGTAACACCAATCCAGCTGAGATAGCAGAAGCACAGGCCAAGGAGCTGAAAACCAAGAAAGCATGAACAGATGGTCAAACCATAGCAAAAATGCTAACAGCACCTGATACCACACCCTTACTCCTCCCCAGCCTGGCACCAGTGGGAGCATGCCCAAAAAGAAGTCCCCCTCTTCTTCTAAAGCCCCTGTCCCACCCAGAGCAGAGGCAGGCCACCCTGAAACAGCGGGGCAAAGGCAGACAGAAAGTGGGGGGTGTTGCAAAGGCGAGCAAGATCACCTACAGCATCAAGGAGATGCTTGCTCTGGATGGCCAGCCCTTCTCCATAGTTGAGCAGCCAGGGTTCAGGTGGCTCATGGCGCTCGTGGCCCCATCCTACCAAGTGCCTGCATGCACCACCTTCAGCAGAATGGTGGTGCCCTCCCTGTATGAGGCATGCAAGGAGTACTTGAGAGAGGAGCTGTACAAGGAAGGTCTGCAGGTGGTCTTGCACTTTACCTCAAACATCTGGAGCAGCCAGGGTGGAGATTATGCCTACCTTGCCCTCACAGGGCACTGGTGCCAGTCAGGCCATCAGTGGGCTCCCCTTCAAGCTCAGGTGATGGTAGAGTCCCACACAGCAACCAAGATCATGGGGGCCATGAACTGCATGGTGCAGGGGTGGCTTTTTGGGCAGGGTGAGCTCACCCATGGGTTCATGGTCACTGACAACAGGGCCAACATGGTCAAGGCAATCCGTGATACCAACTTTGTTGGCAACCGCTGTGTGGCACACAAGTTACACCTTGTAGTCAGGGACGCCTTGGAGGGTGACAGGGCTGCTGGTAACAGCACCAGCACCACCAGCTAACTCATTTCAAAATGCAGGAAAGTGGCTAGCTACTTCCAGCATAGCATCAATAGGGACAAGATGCTGTGGGACAAACAGGCAGAGCTGAGCATTCCGCAGCAGAAAATCATGCAGGATGTGGAGCCTTGGTGGAACTCCACATACCTGATTCTTGAGATGCTGGTGGAGCAACAGAAGGCCATCCATGAGATGTCCTTGCTCAGGGAGATTGGGATCAGTGGCCCCCTTAACAGAGCTGAGTGGGATACCATCTCCCAGACCTTGGTGGTCCTCAAGCCCTTCTTCGAGGCCACCGAGACCCTCATCACAGGCGATGCCCTCCTTAGCGAGGTGATCCCCATAGTCAAGGAGCTTGAGAACCAAATGGAGAAGTTTCAGGGGATCAGTGTTCCTGGCTGGGGCAAGCCGCTTTCACCAGAGGCACAGGGACTAGTGAAGGAGCTGAAGGAAGGCATCAAAAAAATGGCTGGATCCATTGTTGTTCAGTACAGCCCACGTTCTGGCAGGCATATGCAACCTGAGGGTGAAGGGGAGCATGTGCACTGGCAGCACCAAACCCCTCAGTCACTGGACAGAGGTGCTGGTGAACAGAGTCAGGGAGGAAGAGGGCGATCCACTTTTCTGTGACAGCACTCCCAGCACCAGCCACTCTCCTCCATGCCAGCTACTGCCAATCTGGGCCAATGGCATGGCTTCCATGGTGGGGTCCATAGGCACCAGACCCCAGCCATGGCCACATAGTGCCAAGGCTTCGGTGGCTACCTATCTCACTCAGGACATGGAGCCACTGGACTGTGACTCCTTGACCTAATGGGCAACCCACAGCCAGATGTGGCAGGATCTGGCCACAGTTGCCTGGGAACACCTGTCCTGTCCACCAACCAGTGTTCCAAGTGAGAGGATATTTAGCATTGCTGGGGATGTTGTGACACCCCACTGTACCTCTTTGGATCCTGGTTTGATGGAGCAGCTGGTGTTCCTCAAAGTGAACCTCCTACTCCTGGGGTTCTCCAGGCTCTTCCTGCAGATGGAGTGAGTGCTACCCTCATTACTCTATCCATACCTACTTCCTTTTTTCAATTTTTTTAAACCATTCAATGCCCTGCTCTCAGAACTGGAGGTGACACTCACTACATCACCAACCAGCAGGGGAAGAACATCTCCATGCTGAGCTCCTGTGCCAGGATGAACTTGGAAGTATGCACTGGGGCTATGGGGAAGTAGGAGGCCCCAGGTCATGGGCCTGACCACTAAAACTGCACTCTGCCAGGGTCAAGAGGCCTGGTGGGACTGCCAGTGGTGCGGCAGCCCCAGGAAATTCCAGACCAAGGATCTCTCTGGTGAAAGGCAGGTGGGAGGCTCCATAACCTCCAGCCACTGCATACATGTACAGTCCTGGCTTAGGAAAGCCCAGACCCATCACATCCTTGACAGGCCTGATGCTTGCTGGTTGCAAGCTCCAGGTGAGCTCAGCTTAGCTGCCTGAGATGTCATATGTGAGGCATGGGATTTTGGGTTTAAAACCCTTTGTCAGGCTGAGGAAGCATCAAGTTGGTGTGTGTGCACTTCCTGGATGGAAGGAATAGTAAAGAAGCCAGAGATTGACATGCAATGCAGGCAAGAAAACCAGTCAGTGAAAATGGAAATGGTGGTGTCAGGGGGTGGGAACAGGCTGGGGTAGGGGGGAAGGGGGATGTAGCAGGTAAAAGTGGAGAGGTACCTGGGGAGTCAGATGTCAGGCAAGTTGTAGCGTATCATAAATCCAATGTCTATATTGAGTCCATGAGTATCTGTATCTAGGAGGTTGAAGAAGTGAAGTTCATAGGCCCATCTGTGAAAAGTGGTTTGTAAATTCCCTTTGAGGATCAGGACTGAGAGACTGGAGACAGAGTAGTTTTTTTCTGAGAAATGTGCCCCCACAGGTAGTTGAGTATTCTTATCTTTGATAGATTCTGTGTAGTTTGTGGGGTACTGGAGATATGTTGGCAGGTTTTGCATGTCTTGTCATGGCTTAGTCTGGATCCATATGGTGTGTTTTGGGCTGTAGGAAGTTAGCTTTTGGTGGTGAGGTTAGCAAGGTTTGGTCCTTGTTTAATTTACAAACCACTTTTCACAGATGGGCCTATGAACTTCATAGCCTGACAGCTGACTCCCCAGGTAGCAGGTACCTCTCCACTTTTACCTGCTTGTGACAGGAGTATCACTATTGGAGCCATTCCGGGAGTGGCTCCACCCTCCTGTAATGGGCCAACCGCCTGCTTACTCCCCTGCCACGTCTTGATCTTATTTGATTAATAAGTTGTTGTAATCAGTGGGAGGCTGCCCATTTTACGTGCCCCGATGACAGGGAGCTATCTGTGGCTCTTTTTCCTCCCCTAGGCCACAGCCCAAGCCTCATGGATGGTGCTGACGTGTTTTGTCCTGGGCCCTGTAATGTCTTGGCCCTCCTCTTTACTCTGGGGGCTCCTCGCTGCCCCCTCTCTCACTCTGGGCTGGGGCCAAATGCACCCCGCAAATGCTGCACCCTTTCTGGCGCCAGGAACCCCCACGCTACTGGGGAGTCCCTATGAGGCCTCCTCCAGCCCCTAATAGCCTCACCCAGTCCTCCGGTTAAACAGTAAACACAAACAGTAAACACAAAGCACAAAGCCCCTGGGCTATAACATAAACTAAACCATCCGGTTGAACAACATTTGATCCCTACCGGGAAAAATGCTCCTGCCCATGGCAGCGAACCAGTGGATACTCATGCAGTCAAACCTTGCCCCTCTCCCCACACTGGCTGAGCTCCTCCCTTCTTGGCTGCCAGAGGGGACTGCCAGCCTGGCCACCTGCCTTGGTTTAAGAAGGGCTAAGCCCTGCCCCTTCGTGTCAGCAGGTTTCGCTGGTTGCCCCAGCAACCAGCACCTGTGCTGCCCTGGTGACTGGCAGCTGTGTCTCCCCCTTCTCACCACTAGGGGTCTCTCTTAAGCTGTTTCTGTTCCCAGACGCAGAGCACATAAGTGCTCTGTGACACTGCTACATCCCCCTTCCCCCCTACCCCAGCCTGTCTCTTGCCCCCTGATGCCTCCATTTCCATTTTCACTGGCTGGCTTATTTGCCTGCATTACATGCCAGTCTCTGGCTTCTGTACTATTTCTTCCATCCAGGAAAAGTACACACACACCAATTAGATGCTTCCTCAGCCTGATGAAGGGTTTTTAAACCCAAAAGCTTACGAAGAAGAATTTCTCCAACTATTCAGTTGGTTTAATAAAAGATATCAGATAGACACAAAGAACCTTGTCTGCCAGTGCCATGTCCTTAGACCAACACAGCTACAACCTACACCCCTAGCACCTGTCCCTGGTCAGCTGACCAGAAGGAGGCAGGGCCCTAGGCACATCTAAATCCCATGGCTGGGGTTGGCAGGGAGTTATCTAACAGCTGTTGGAGGAGAAGCTCCTGCAGGAAAGGAAAAAGTCTATGATAGTTTGGCTCATGAATGCCACATGCCCCTGGAGGCGAGACGATAGAATCTCTGCCATGTTCCCCTGGAGGCAAGGGGATAGCATCTCTGCCACATGCCCCTGGAGGTGAGCTCCCACAGGTGGCAGCAGCGCTGTTGATGGTGGGAGTGTGGTGGCAGCAAATGGGGAGCTCCTGCAAGCAGCCACAGCACTGTCAGTGGTGGGGAGGGAGTGGCAAGTACTGAACGGCAGTCAGTGTCCACCTGCAATTGCAGCCATCAGTGTCGGCAGCAGCCAGTGGCAATCGCAGACCACCTGCACACACCAGTGGTGGTATCAGTGGCAAAGCGGGGTGGTGACAAGTAGCGACTGCCCACAGGTGCCAACAGCAGTGTCGGTGGCACCTTTTCACAGGGGGTGCACCACTACACTCAGGGGGTGCACATGCACCTGCGTGCACCCCCTACACGTCGCCAATGGTTTGGCTGCCTGAGATGCTGGCACTACTGTGCTGCTTACATACCTGTTGTTATTTAAAGTGGTGGACCAGGATGAGGCTGTAGGGGAGGAGGAGACCTCACTGGGGCAAACTACCATGTCGTGTAGAGGCCCCAGCGCCAGTGAAGGCGCACTTTAACACACACACACAAAGTCACACGTCATGAGTTTTTCTTGTCAACAGCCTGAGGTGCAGTTTCCCAGAAACCCCTGCAACTATCTCCTTGAAACTTGGCAGGCTTTATGGCCTCAGAACGGGATAGCATGTCTGCAAGTTTCATCTAAATCAGGCAAGAAATGACAAATTTATAGGCAGTTTTGTGAATCCCCTTTATAGCCTATGGCCAAAACACCATCAAAATTCTGAAACAGCTCTGAAACAGTTTTGACCAAAATGAAACGGGACAGCGATTTGAAACAACAAAACGAATCACTGTTCCTCTGAAACACCAAATCTGAAATAAAATGAAATAATGCTGTTTTGGACAGCCCTACAAAATGCCAAAATGAAACACTGTCCCTCTGAAACACCAAATCTGAAACTGAATTTCGCATTTCGCACAGCCCTAGTATACATTAAATCAGTGGTAGTTGAGTGTACTCAGCTTCTCAAGACTTGCCATATCTCTTCCTGTTTGAAAGCTATAGATATTGCTGTAGTACATGAAGAATTTCAGAACAGAAACATGGGTATACAGTATAAATCATTGTGCATCTATGTTGCAAAGACTGCTTTGTCAAGGACACGGCCATCTGCTAGTTAACAAAAATTAGACCTTTTACACACATGAATTACTTTTTCTAGCCCTATAAAAATGTGCTAGTCTCAATGATATTTTGCCTTGCAAGAATGGAGATCACTTTAGCACAACAAAGCCAACTGTTTTGTTTTCATCTGTGTAAGTACTTTACATTGAAACAAACCTAACCTGGTTATCATCAGTCCATATGATGGCACCCACTTCTCAGCATCACCACTTTAAACATAGCAGGTAACTCCAACATAAGACATCTATAGATAAGATCTATGTCCCTTAAAGCTTTAATAAGTTCAGTAAATTGTTTCCTAAAAGTGCATGATTACAAAACCTATGACTTGATTAGATGTAGAATGACTGTTTATTCAGCCTATATCATTTACATACCTGTCTTATTCTCCTGGCAAAGACTGTGAGCAGGACAAACTACATCATGAGTTTATTCTTTGGACTGTGATAAAGAGACTAGGAGATGTATAGATATTTCACTGTTTCCTTTCTTATAATTTAATTTTCCAGTATTGCAGGTACTGCCCAACAGCAAAATTATTTTCAGCTTATTTGTTATGTAATTCTAGAACAGAAGTCTTTAAAATATTGTTTGTGGCTATCACTCTGTGGCAGAAAGCTGGGGTGGTCATTGGAAGTTAAATTCTGTACTTTGCTTCAGAGCCAAAGCTAAAGAGAAAGGCTTTCTTTTCCCAAATACAACTAGAAACTTAACCACACTAGCAGATCCTTATTTCATTATCATGCTGACCATTGAAGAGGGCCTATCTAACACATAGTTTCTGCACAGGAGTAGAAACAGGAAGAGCTGGACAAATCAATAATTGCAAGAACAGTTCCATCTTTCTGAGTGCTAGCAAAATCAATATGAATAATGTTTCCAGCCCCAAGTTGTGTCAAATATGTAGGTATATGTCACAAATAGAGGAAAGGCTTATTCAGAAACAACAGCATAGGATTAGTCCACACTATCGTATTTATATATGTGGTTTAATAACGTACTTTAAAAAGAAAAAAGGAAAAATATTAAGTAATACAAATGTAAGTACAGATACAATCCACCAGCTCATAGCTGTTCATCTGGATGATAATTACAACGAGTTAGCAGAATTAAACAAGGACTCTTCTAATTTGAAAGACAAGGCAACAAAACAATCAGTTTCCTCCAGCCCTCTCCCAATTGTCAAATGATATAAACTTGAAGAAGTCTCTCTTACCCAGTCCCATTTGCTCCAGGGCTTACTGTGTTCTCACATGCTGCAACAACACAAATGAAAAAGCAAAAACTTGACAGCCTTCGAGATGTGAGATCTCTGGCTTCCCTCCAGTTATTTCACAGTAGCAGGCCACCCAAGCCAACAGCTGTTGTAATACATGAACCCAGTTGCTTGCATTACTTTTCCATTCCAAACCTGTCTGCCAGCAAAGGAGAGTAAAGTAAAAAACTAAGCTGCTGCCTACCTGCCATAGCTCTTGTTAGCCATATGCTGGACTAGGCAAGATGTAGTATCCCTTCCAAGCAATAAACCTGGAACAGATAAAGATTTAATTATTTACAAGAACTTGAGGAGGATTGAGTATGTGATGAATGAAAGGGAGAAACTCAAAACTGATGTCCAATTGAGTTTGTAAAGGATTTTTAAAAAGACTTTTCTTCCTCTTAAAAGGCCTAGTCATTCTATTTCAGCATGCAATCCTGGATTGAAAAAAGCAAGCTAATGTTTTATAAAAGTACTAGGGAAACATGTACTATCAAGCATAGCACAATCCCTCAGGATTCTTATATGAAGCAGAATCTAAACAAATTACTGTGTATCCATTGTAGAAGTTCTCATTTCAAATGAACACCTCATTGCATTGAATAGCAGACTTCCATTACTGTCAAACCACTTTATCTGCAACTTTCTTCTACCTCTTAAACTGACTGAAAACCAATTTACTCCAGTAGCCAACTATGTGCTACAGCACAGCAAGAAAGACACCCACAGAATTTGGGGAGAAAGCTGAAATAACTTTTTGAACATAACTCTGTGTTCCTGGATTTAACTCATATCAATTAGAAAGGTACCAGCTAACAGTACAAACCTTCCCAGACTGAAATTAAAAGCTAACAGTAAATTTTCCTCTTAAGAGATATTTCTCCACTTACTCTGCATTACATTATGCAGACTTTTTCTTGTTATTTGCATTATAACAGCAGAGTAGAGTCTCTGTCTAATGAATTCATAGTTTAAAGTAGGCAGAAGGGGAGGGAAATAACAATAGGCAGTTCTTAAACATATGGATTTGATTCACCTTTGGCACCACAGCAGAAGCTGGTTTTTAAGAGGGACTTATATGTAACTGGGGTGAATGAACTCTTGCAGATGGACTGGGGATTGTAAGATGCAGAAGACTGCATGGAAGAAGAAAAAAGTTGACTATGTAAAAATCTGACAATGAGATGAATGAGGCTGGGCTATTGGGGGAGCAGGGAGGATAGTGGCAATGTGAAGTGTGACAAAGGAGAACAACAGTTGGAATCAGGGCATTTGTCCATGTAATCAGCATTTATCTTCTAAAAATGTTTGTGGTTTAATTTTCTTTTCTTAGTTTTATGACAACTAAATGAGTAACATAGACATGACTTACCACATAATGGTTTATTATGCTATAGCTAGTAAAATGCACTAGGGGGCATGTCAGAACAATTTTACCCTCCTGCCCTTTCACTACTACTTACTGCCAGGTGGCATCTGAGGACAGGAAATGCCCAGGAAAGTCCTCCCAAAGGGCTTCATCTACTTCTTCCCCTTGCTGTTTCTTGGGGTTTGGGGGTTTGGTGGGTGAAATCTTTCCTTGCAAAAGCACCCTGCCTGCCTCCCCTTCACAATTCTGGCTTCTTGCTTTTTCTGGGTACTTCTTGCAACAGCAGTTTTGCCTTCCTCTTTTCCTGCACACTTTTTGCGCTGGGTGTGGGGTACCTTAGTGCTACAAAAGTGTACACAAGCATTGCATCTCCCACACATCCACTTTACAAAGCTGCCTCCAGCAAATTTTTTTTGCTGCTATTTTTTGCACGGGGAGGAGTTCTGTTTTGGTGTTTTTTGGGGGCTGTGCTTTTCGCGTTCTTTTGGAGCCCACAGGGGTTTTCACACGCTTTCCATG
>NW_017728949.1:44005626-44017648 GCF_001723895.1 Crocodylus porosus
GCCCCCCTGAAGTTCTCTAAATTTGTGGAGCAGGGATTGGGGTGCATATGTTGCATCCACGAACAGAGAATGGGACTCAGTCCAGTGGGACACTTGTCCCTGGTGGCACAACCAGTTTGACCGGTTCAGCGCTTGCTACTGAAGTCTGGTACAGTGCAGCATATCCACGAAAAAGAGACTTTTGAGGCAGATGGGACTCAGCCCAGGAGGATGTGTGCACCTGATGGCACAACCAGTTCTACAACAGTGCTCGCTGCTCATGTTGGTGCAGTGTTCTGCTGCAGGATGAGACCGCTTTTGCAAAACTTGAAGCAGGACACCCTGAGTTGTTCCAGAAGCAATGCAAAGGTAAGTAAGGCACTTGACTGTGCCCTGAGGGAGGGTGGCTTGCATTGTTTACTGAAATTTTCATGTAAATAGAGTTTAAATGCCGTGAATGTTGGTGCAAGCTACCCCATAGCATGAAGTCCTGCAGTCACAGGGCAAGGTTGAGGCAGGGTGGGGGATACACTCTTCCCCTCTTCTTGTCTCTCACCCCTTGTGCCCCTCTCCCCCCATGTACAGGAAGGGTACCACCATTTCAGGGCTGGAGGGACTGCATGTGGGTTTAAAATACAAAATCTTATGCTCTTAACTTCCCCCTCCCTCCTATTTCTAGTTCCCAAATGCTATGTTTCATAAGCTGCAGTGCACAGCAGGTAGAAGACACTTGCCTGATGCCACTTCCATCTCCAGTAAAAATCATGGCAATGTCACTGCCAGGTGCCTCTTCACCACTCTTGATATCCTTTTACTGAAAAACGCGTGTGGGAATACACCATTAACCTCTCTGTGCCACGATGTAGACGAGTCTTCGTATTCCGTGAATACATCAGCAACTAAAGCTTGGTCAACCTAGTCCAAGCAGCTACTTACTGAAATACACTTCTTTAGCTGTTTTCAAAGATCATGTACATAATATTCCTTTTTCTTTGTTTCTCTTTGTTTATGTTGCCAAATTTTTTTACTACCATGTTATTGCCTTACTTGGGCTCAGTGTACTCTCCATCCACATACAAAGGAGCACGGTCATTTATGGGTGCTGGGTCCTGCAGGTACAGCAAAATAAGTAGAATGAAGTTTTGGCCTTAGGGCACTGTATTTTCATAACAGTTATAATCATAATAGCTCATGCCTTTCTCAGCCTCCCTCCTTTCCTTGCTGTCTGCCTTCCTTTGGTGGCTGTCCAGAGATCTGAGGTCGTGGACCCCAGCCTGGCCCTGGTTCCTATTTCCTAATGATTGTGCTCTTTTGTATCTTATGATGACAATTATCCCAAGTAATTCTGTGAGGATTAATTTAATAATTATACTAGTAATAATAGTAATATTCATAAATTATACATGTGTACATACATACGTACAGTCACTCTAATTCCTCATACATAAACCATTTATACATACACTCAGTCTTCCCCTCTCAGGTCTTAGCACCCAAGGCCTTCCCTTAGCAGCTGGGGTGGTGGACAAAGGCACTCATTCCTGAGTACTGGCCATGTCTCAGCAAATGAACAAACCCTCCACAGTGGAAGATTTGAATGCAGATACTGCTACAACCTTCAGACTGTCAGTGCAGCCTCAGCAAAGGCAAAGGCCCTCATCTCCCTCTTCCCTCCTGTGTGGTGGCTCCTATTATTAGCTCCCTCTTCTCTGCATTTTTATTGACATCAACCCCTATGGCCATAAGTGTGATTTAGCAATTTTAAATCAACCTTAATGTAAGCAAACTCAATCACTCAGTGAATCCTCAGTGGTGTTTGGGCAACAGCCCTCTCTTGCCCTGCCCTGCAGGAGTGCTTTATGCAAACTACGGGGGTACCGCATAGAGGGAGCAGGGATGAGACAAGATGCTCTGCAGGGCTTTTTGTCACCAGGGATACACTCTGTCTTGTTGACCGATAAATATGTAGAAGTCCCTTCCAATGGCATTCTTCTAGTATCTTCAGCCTTAACAGTATTCTCTGTTGCCAGAACAATTCTGGGGAATGACTAATATTATTGGTACAGTTTTCCCCAAACATCTAGAATTGCACCCCTTTCTATTAGAATCCACTGTTGGGGAGCTATCAGATATGTTGTTATCTTAATTAGCTTTCTGTTCTGTGCCAGTATTTCATAAGTATTTTAATGGGAACTTCCTTTCCATTTATTTCCTTCCCTCTCTCAGAGGTCATAGAGGGGTAGAATCTGGCTGTACTCGCCACACCTCTGGTATATGTAACCCATTCACTGAGTAATTCTTTTGCCTGTCTTCCAAAAGAGACAGCCTAGAAAGAAATGCCCTGTTCACAAGTCCCTGAAAAATTTGCAGAGTTCATTTCCCTTAGTGATCTTTTGTCTTGGGTTTCTTCAATATGACAGTGAATCTCTGTATCGATACCATTCAATCCTGCAGAAGTGATTACATTCTTTGTGTTGTTTAAATTCTCATTTTTCACCCATGTCTTAATGTTAGGGATTTTATTTTGTTTCTTATTATTGCCTTCTTCTAAAACACCATGTAAAGTGATTTGTAATGTATCAGAGAAAATGGTCTTTCTCTCATTGTGGGTGTTCAATGACTCTCTTTCATTATCTGAGCTCATTAAAGAATATCCATAATTTTCTTTTAGCTCCCAGAGATCTTTCAAGACTGTAACTGTAACTGTACCAGGAAAGGCCCTCACTCCCTCTTCCTCATGCAGCAGGCACACAACAACCACACACACCCTTCTTCCTGGTTACTGGCCATGTCCCAGGGAATGAACAAGCCCTGATGTCCCTTTCTCCCTAGCTCCCTCTTTCCCCACAGCTTGGGGCTTGCCCTTTGGTTACCACCCCTGCCTGCCTGGGCTTCTCAGGCAAAAAATCTCCTTCCCTCCCTCCCTCCCTCCTGCCCCATGGCTTAGCTCAGAAGTGTGGGCATACAGGGAGCTGGGGCCTCCAAGCATATGCCCTCCCCTCCTTCCCCGTGGCACTGGCCCAGTGCACAGGCCTGGCCATACGTTGTGCAGCTTGCTTGCACCTAGTCCAGGAGGTGAAAGCTGCAGACACCCTTGCCTACTTACAGCCAGGGGGTGGTCCCCGCCCTCCCGAGTCCCTCAGCCTGGTGGAGTTGCTCGTGGGGCCCACACACTGGCAGGCCCCGGTACACTCCCTGACACACCACCTGAGCAAGCTGGGGGACACACAACTGGTCCACTTTTTGACCATCCACTGGTACCAGCTCTACATGCTCGTCTGCAGAACATTACATCATTTTGCTCTTGTGTCCCACCAGGACACCAGATGGTGGAACTACTTTGGTGGGGGCAATGCCAACGGGCCCCAGTGGCAGAGTCTGTACTCCACCCATATCCTGAGAGCCACCGGGGACCTAGGCTGGCGTCTTCTTCACGGGGCCGTCACAACGGGTGTGTTTCTGGCATGGCCTCTGACCTGTGCATCTTCTGTCAAGAGTGGGAGACCCTGGCGCACATGTTCCTTGAGTGCACCAGCCTGCAGCCCCTGCACCTTCTCCTCCAAACTTGCTGCTTGAGTTCTGGCTGCACTTCTCCCCAGACCTTTTTGTTTATGCACACCCTATCCATTGCCCCACCAAGGCCTGGGACCTCTTGGTCAACCTCCTCCTGGCTCCTCCTCCAAGCTTACCATCTGGCTATCCAGGAAGGAGGCTCTGGCCGGAAAGGTTCCCAGTGACCTTGGGGCATTTTTCCTCGGTGTCCTTCATGCACATTTCCAGGTAAAACATTGCTGGGCAGTAGCCGCCGGCACTCTCTCAGTTCGAGAGCCAGTAGGCGCTGTCTGGCGTGCTCTGCGCAGTATCCCCCCAGGGAGCACTTGTTTTGGCCCTTTGACCCTGCACATGCACACCTCGTTTTCTCATTTGTTGTCCCCCATAATCTGTTGATTTTTTAAGGAGCTGGCCTCCCACCCAGTGGTGGCCCCTACTTTTTTAGTGGGCTAGACCGGCTGCCCTGAAAAATCAAACAGAGCCCTTCCCTCCCTGGATAGGCCCTTCTCCTAGCCTCTTCCCCATGCTGCTTTCCCCATGGCTGGGGGCTCCCTCAGGGCTCCATTTAAGCATCCTTGCTTGGTGCTAGCCTACATGCCCTCTGACCTCCATACACGAAACATACACTATTATTAACAATTACACTGTTACCAAATAACTTGCTTTTTGCATGCCACAAAGCAAAGCCTAATGCTTCACCACTTCACTACCAATGGCAACCCAGCTTCCCCACTCCAGGGTGGGCCTTCCTCACTCTTGCCATAGGGCCTCCTTAGCCTGTTCCCTCCCCTGCTGCTTTCCCCATGGCTGGCCTGGGGCCTAGGTCTTAGCATGCTTTCACCATGACTAGACTTCTTGAGCAAAAAAACCTCCCTCCTCCACTCCTGCCTCATGGCTTGTCTCTCTTATGTGAATACTCTGTCCTACTACGAAGGTATATTCGTGGGCATATTGATTACTGGTATTCTTTAACCTAACTACATACTCTCACTCTGAGTGCTCTTTTCCTCTTCACAAATAAAAAAGTTTTTCAGCCAGCTGACTGGGGTCTCGCTAAGCACCCCTGGTGCATGCTGGCCAACATCTCACTCTTGCTACAGTGCAGTTTTTCCCAGAACTCCCCTCCCTGGACAGGTCCTCTGTAACAAGGGGCATGCTCAGGGACAGATCTCGTGCCAGCCTGCCCATCTGTTTCTATGGGTAACTGCCCACCTCCTCTCCTGCCATGCCCTGATGATACATAATTATGATATTAGTTAGGTGGGAGCCTGCCCATTTCTTGCCCTGATGACAGGGGGCACTATCTGCAGCTCCGTTCCTCTTCTACACCACAGCTCAAGCCTTGCAGATGGCATCCACAGTTCTTAACATCACCAGCCCCACACTGGGACCCAGAACTCTCTAATCTGGACCCAACCAGACCCCTCTAATCATGCAGCCTACTCTGCCCTCATTCTGGGCTGCCTAGCTCCCTGAACTCTTCCCCCTCTCAGGCGTGGCCCACCCCCAGGACCTTTGGCCACACAGGCCCTGGCCTCACCTGCAACGCCAGACATAACCCCAGGCCCTCAGCTCTGGGCGTCCCTCACAGTGGGCCCCTGGCCCTTTTGACCCTTCTGGTCCTGGCCCCAGCATTGACCAGTCAAGGGTGTTTCGAGTCAGGCTTCTGAGCCTCTAGCCCACTACCTAACTTGGGTCTGCCTTCTTGGCCCTATTATGGGGTAACCCACTTGGTTGTGGGAGCTGGGGTTATTAAAGCACCCCAACCTGCCTTTCACCAGAGTGGTAACTGGCCTGGTATTTCCTGGGGGCTCCTGTACCACTGAGATCCCCACCAGGCCACCAACTCCTGGCAGGGTGCAGTTTTAGGTCATGCCCAGGACCAGGAGCCTCCAAACCATCCCCTTAAGCTTCTGCCCTTACTTCCAGGATGCTGCATTCAGCCTTGCAGCCAGGTGAAGTTTCTTCCAGCAGCGAACTGCTCTATTTATATAGGCAGCCAGAGATCTAAAATGGCACTACAATCAAGCACCTGCTAGCTGCTTGGCTCAGCCCTTAAAGTTGCAGGCACCAATAGTGCCCTGCCACACCCTCTTAGCCTTTTCCTGTTGCTGCTTGCCACCTGGGCTGTGGCTGTCGGGCAAGAAAATCTCTTCTCCCCCATTGCCCAGGAGGATAAGGACAGTCTCTGACCTCAGCCATTCACAGGCAAGATGCAGAGGGGTTTTACCATCTTGCAGCTGAAACCAGGCAGTACACTTGATGTAAGATTTCAAGCTTTACAGCTTGTTGTCTAAATAGCTTCCTCCCTGAATTCAACCACACGTTTTGAAAGGAGTACTTTGCAAACCTTTGTTCTAAATAAACATTTAGCCTAAAAAGCCTAGTCACACTTAAAAAATTGACTTTTGATTTTATTAAAAAATGTCAAATAAAAAGTCTTTCACAGCACAGCAGCACTAAAAGCTCACCTACAACCTAAACTCTCTCTCTCTCTCACACACACACACACACACACCCCCCCTTATTCCATATTCCACACACACCCATTTGAGCCTGTTCACCCTGCTCCTTTGCCCATTGCCACATCCCCCCACCCCCACTACACACTCAGCCAGTCCCATTGATATAAGAGTTCAAGCTGGGCAGCTTGTTGGCAATTTTCAACAAGCTGAGCAGCTTCTGCTGAAGATTCACACATACACACACGTATGTGTAAAACCCGGGATCTTCTTGAGCCTATGCTTCACCACTTGAATACCAACGGCATCCCAACTTCTCCAATCATAGTGTATTAACATTCCTGGGGACAGCTGGCAGTTTCTGGGAGAAGTTGGCACAGGTTAATGTACTGGTTACCCTCACTGATGGTACTCTACAATGTTATTACCTTGTTATTACCTTACTTGGGCTCAGCGTACTCCCCATCCACATACAAAAGAGCACTGTTATTTAGTAGGTACAGCAAAATAAGTAGAATCACATTGTGGTCTTAGGATGTAACATGTCAGAGAAAATGGCCTCTCTCATTTTGGGTCTCATTTGGGTCTACATGCCCTCTCTTGCTACAGTGCAGTTTTTCAGAGAACTCCTCACCCTGGACAGGCCCTCTGAGCCTTTTCCCATTGCTGCTTTCCCCCACTCCTGCCACACGGTTGGGGCTTCTCAGGCAAAATAGCTTCTCCCCCCTCTCCTACCTCATGGTCGGGGCTTCTCGGGCAAAATAGCCTTCCCCCCCACCTGTGAACTCTTGTCTTCTAGCACTGCTGATGCCCACTGATCGATCATATTTTTCTATATTGGGCTTACAGACACACACACACTGCTTATGCTCTTATCACTGTTTCTCATGGTTGAGGGCTCCCTCAGCACTCCTGGTTGGTACCGGCTGATGTGCCCCCCCAGCCCCCCCTCACTCTTGCCCCATACCTTGGAACTTGCTTTAACTTCTCTTCACAAATAAAAATGTTTTTCAACCAGCAAGCCATCCCAGCTTGCCCACTCTCCCATGGGCCTTACAATACAACCAACCACCCACCCACACACTCAGCCAGTCCCATTGATGTAGGAGTTCAAGGTTGTCGCCTATTGCTCAGCCCTCCTTCCCCACCACTCTTGTCCAAAAAGCAGGGTAACATTCCTGGGAGCAGTTGGCAGAGGGTAAAGCTTAACGTACCGGACCGTGTATAGATGAAACAAGAGGCGTATGTGCACAACACTTTAAAGTGGGCTAAATGCTTTTGCACCGCTTTAATGGTGTTGGTGTTTGCACGCCTCGGCAGTGTTTTGCACATCAATTCCAGCTGCTGTAGGAAATTCAGTGGTGTAATGCACCTTAAATGACTCAATGCACAGCAAACTAAAACTCCTTTGAGGCGTTTTAGTTTGCTGCCCCTACAGCCGTAGAGTGAAGCACTGGGCTCCGTGCAGCTCCATGGCTTTGCAGGAAGCCCTGCAGGCAGCCTGGCAGCAGCCTGGGAAAGCAGGCTGTCCCTAAGAAAAGCCTGATCTCCCCCCCACCCCTCCCCTTGGAGCCTGCCTGAGCTGTGCAGGGGCCTGGTGGTTCCTGCCATGGCTGCAGTGCACCCCAGGACTGCCCGAGGCCGGGTGCATGTGGATGGGTGCCGCCTGAGGGGGGATGCTACTGCTGCGGAGGAAAGCACCAGCCCCCTTAGAGCCCAGGGACTGCTCTGCCTGCCAGCAGTTCAGCCTCCTCTCCCTGCCAGAGAAGCAGTTAACTCAGTGGGATGTGTGCATGACATGGGGGTTTAATCAGCCCTAAATTGAAGTGGTGTTTTTTTGAAACCCACTGCTTCAATTTAGGGTCCCCATTTCATCTACACATGCCCCTGGTTACCCTCACAGATGGTGCTCTGCTGTCCTCCCAAAAACCTTCGTCATGCTTAGGAAAAATGGGTGCTAAAAATGCTCACTTATCTCATTGCAGAGAGCAGGCTGGTTTTTTTTTCTCTGTGTGTGTTAGATCAATAAAAAATTGTATGTAAAAAACTTAATTGTCAATTCTTGGACTTATAAAACTGCAACTCAAAAATGATTTGTCTATGAATGCAAGCAGCCCTACATAAATTTGTATGTAAAACAGAAAGAATTCTGTGTCATCTCTCATTTGTATCATGTCAAAAAAAGGAAGGATTTTTTGCGAGGTAGAGAACCAGCGTGGGTGGGTGGGGTTGGGCAGTGGTTTTTCTGAGGATCATCAAAATTCCTTGGGCACTGGGGATGCCCTTGCCCAGGACAGCTGCCCCCAAAGCCATTTTTGGGGGAGGGGGCAATGATTCTGCTCCCAGTCCTGCCCCTTGCCATGAACTAGCACCTCCACTGAGGTGAAGAAAGAGACTGCCCAGGCTCGATGAAATTTCCCCCCTCCCCCACCAATCACCACATACAGCAGTCAGAAAATCAGAGGCTGCACTGCAGGGAAAGGGGTGGTTTATGGTGTGTGTGGGAGAAAGAAGGAACCAAGCTATTGTCTAATCAATTAGTGCATTTGCATGTGAATCTTATAACAGATTTCGGGGACATTATCCCCTCCAATCACCTCCCCAAACTGGTTTGGGACCTGCTCGTCTTCCCAGGTTGCCTGCTTCCCATGACAAAAAACACATGACCCATCACCCCTGCCCCCACCCAATGTCCCCCCTCCCATACAGAAATCTCTTTGAGACCCGGTTATGAACCAGTATAAAAGAAAACTTTTTATAAGACAGTTTATTAAATTATATATTAATATGAAGTGCAACACTAATTAAAAAGGATCAAATCACATCATTACAGAGCACATTCCCCCTACAGAGTGGCAGCTATGTGTGCCATGAGACAATTTCTGATCACAGCACCTCTCCCCCACACTGAACTGCTTTTCTGAGTGTGAAGGTCGCGGCTTCTATCCATTCTCTTAACTGTTCTCTCCAAGACTCACTGAAGACCTTGCCTCTTGTTTCACCGATATTATGCAAGGCACATGCTTCCACTATGAAAGGGGCAATGTTTTGAAAAGATCAAAAATTATTGATGGGGAAAAGGAAACCCCTCCCACCAATCATTTTTGATCTTTTTAAAACCCCTGGGAGGAACTGCTCCCTTTCACCTCAACTCACCCCTGAAATGCCTTAGCAAGAAATTGAACTCACATCTGCAGTGTGGCAGGCAAGAGCTCTACCACTGAGCTATCCTGACATGGTGGAGGTGGCAGGAGCAGGATAAGAAGTTGGAGGTCTGTGGGGAATGGCAGATGCTGAGGCTGGCATGTTCTGATAAGCAGTAGCAGCAGCAGCGGGGAAAAGGACAGCCAGAAGTGAAGTGCTTGCAAAAAGGTGGAACAACTTTTTTCTTGAAATTTCATTTTTCATTAATCTGAACCTTGAACTAAATCACCAGTAAAAATTTGCAAGATTATCCCCTGGAGTCTTGTTGAAGTATTGCAATAGAGATTCAATGGATTTCCATGGATTACCAAGTGAACCCAAGCAGCACCTGGTGGCATAATAGTTGCAAAGCAGGGAAAATTACATTTTAGGGCATAAATCAGATCCACATTGAAAATTTAAAATGATTAAAAAAACCTCATTGGAGAAATTCAGGAGCTAAAAATCAAACATGTCGGAGGTGTTTTAAATTACAATAAAAAAAATTTTAAATGATAAAATCAGCTGACAACATGGATAGACAGACACTATTTAGCTAGCTTAATGGCGATCTCTGTCACGTGGACACAGGACAAGTGTAATGTGTAAACAGGAGAGGTGTCACGTGGACAAGTGCCCAGAGGAGCTATGTAGAACTTTAAATGTGGTGGCATTTACTTGATACAATGGGAAGGTAATAGAGAGATTTAAGAATTTACCTGACATACCTGAGGAGAAGGAAGATGAGTTTAAAAGCAGCATTCTGTACAGACTGAAGGGGGGGAAAAATGTGCACCTATCTGGGATAAGGTGACCAATTTTAGGGAACCAAAATAGGGGATATTCCACAGATCTGAGGACTGCAGCAAACCTCTGGAACCAGAAATAGTCTGAGTATTCAGCTCTGGCAAAGGAGTAGGCTAGAAGGTGCCCAGCTCCTATATCTGCCCCTGTGCTGAAACCATCCACAGGGGCTGCCCTGCCCCTCTCAGGATCAGAGTCACAATGTGACAGTACAAAGTCTAGTGCTCACCTGACACAGGAGGCTTGCATGATGTCTCTTTCTCACACTGTTTCCCTTGCCGATGCACAGCCTCTCCCCTTTGAATGCTCTTCTCTTCCCTTGCCCTTCCTTAGCTTAACTTCCCAGGCTTGGTCTTGAAGTATTAAATGATCTGCACAAACTAATGAGTGTGGATCTCTGAAAGACACAATGCAAAGGGAAAGAATATCATTCAAAACCATACTCGGAGGCCAGTAGCTCTCCTCTTAGAAGGCAATAAGCAGCAGTTTAAACATTTACAAGTAAGGGGAAATGTTTTAAAAATAACCTGCCAAAGGTTTCAGAGCACCAAAACTTCTTCCTGCACACCAAACCATTTCACATTTCTTAATAATGCTCTATCTTCTGTGGGAGGTTTAGATTTCTTCTCCTTTCCTCTACTTCCTCAGTGACTATCTGAGACTGTAACTTCTTTTTCCCTTTTTTCTAATATAGTCCTCAGTCCCTCTCGCTCCCCCTCCCCCATCCCCATTCTCCCTACAAGATGCCTGAGCTCAGGACACCCTCTGTATTGAGCTTCTACACAGGAGAGAACTGCATCATTGTCCTTGGCCAATGAACTTTGTCATAAAATGTGCATTTGGCAAAAACACTGCAAAACTGGTTCCTGGCCTATATTCAAGCACCCACACAGCCACAGTGTTGCTTCCCGAACCTTTCTGCAGTAACAAAAGGGCAATAATACAGACACTGGGATATTTTTGACCGAAGATTCTGCATAGTACTGGAAAAAATGTTTAATCTTACCATATACCAATAGGAGAGCAAAGCAATTCTGAGGCAGGGGTAATGGAGTTGTCCTAGACTCCCACAGTGAAGAAACACATTTATGCAGATAACAATTTTAGGAATATCTGCCCATGTAGGAGCACTTGGGCTGAAACTCTCTTGGCTCAGTAGGGCGAGTTTTCAGATTTTCCTTACTTTTGGACTGACCTATTTGTGCTTCCTATTATACTTCTCTTGTAGGGGATTCCAAGCGGGGTCTTTAACAATCTACAGCCATCTGTCCTCCTTAACAGACTGAGCAGTTAAGTACTGAAAGCACAAAGGTGTGATCCTACCTGTTAGGTTATTTTTCCCCTTTTCTTCCTTAGTTCCTGAGGAGGCACAAGGGCTCACATTAAGGATATATATATATTGTCCCTCTGGAGATAAAAAGTATTTAGGGTCATGTTACATTCCCTTCAGACCATACCCAGAAATGTATCCGTGAAGCACATTCCACTTGCTCTCACTCTGAATGTGCCAGCTCCTAGAAAAGAGACAACAGGAACAAGCAGAAAGCACTATGAGGAAAACTGATCCACCTAACCCAACAGACATTAAGTGTTGGGTTGGGAGAGTGGGAGATCAAGCTCCAGTTTGGAGCTGATCCAGAGAGAGAGGCTGCAGCCTCTTTCCCTAGCTCTGCCCCTCCTCCTGTCCCTTCCCCGCCCCTCCCAGCTCTCGTGCTTAGGATGGGAGGTACAGAGGGCAGGGAAGAAAGGTCAGTTGTGGGATTTCTCCAGCCATGCTGGAGTGGGGAGGTGGATTGGAAACCCCCACCTCCACAAGGGGCGCGTCCACACAAGCATGCACGTGCCTCTTGCCCTGCCCCAAACTCCTTTGAGGCAGGGCAACAGGCATATGAGGGAACGAAAAAATGTTTCTCACCCTGCAAGTTTGCAGAGCAGGGAGAAAATTAGACCCCTGGATATCCAGGGGTCTAAAAAAATCAAAGTTTAAAAAAGCGGAGCAGGGCATGGTCTGGAACCATGCCCTGAGGCAACCGGAGGCTGGG